>NC_089755.1:47555120-47567620 GCF_040412425.1 Macrobrachium rosenbergii
TTTTTTCTTCACTTACAGTCGCAAAGGAAGCAAATATTTCGAGAGATTCTTTCGCTGAAATCCGGGAAACGTCATATTTTCTCCTGGCGAAGGTGTACGTTCGGATGAGGTGTTTGGGAGGTTTTCTGGAAGTTAAGGTTTTATATTTTTTTTAAGTATACAGTTCAGCTCTATTAATTATTTTCACTAAACTTTTTCTATCTGGTTTTGGGCAGTCAGGTGTTAACTGCAATCCTTTCCAAGTCAGATTAAGTAGAGTTTTAAATGGCACGTAGTCTGCTCTTAGTAAGATATCTTTTTTATATATTTTCACTGTATTTCAGGATTATAATATATTCGGCAACTGTGTGTTGCCGAGATATTTTGTTTTGAAAAAAAAATAATAATAATAATTTTCACAAGAAAAATATCGATTTCTAAGATTGTCTTCGTAGATCAAACATTTGTCGGGCGATCGATGTCTCGTTTGCTAACGTTGCTATTCTCTTGATCGTTTCTCCGTAAAATTGAGGAAAGAAAATGTTTTCCCGGTAGGAATCATATTAGGGGAGAACGTGCAAAGGATCACGGAAGGGTATTAGAAGTAACCGCCCTTGCACCTTTCATGTAGTGGAAGGTTGTTGGCCTTTTCCGAAGCCAAGTATTTTCCCTTTTTTTTTTCTTAGTTGATTTCCTTCAAAAAAGAAAAAAGTAAAAAAAAAGTACTGTACATTTATTTACGTATTGAGTTGTCTCTCTTTTTTTTGCGTGTTTGGAAGGTTGGTAAGATCTTTCATTTGCACAGTTTTATTTACACTTCCGAGCAATCTTCTGTTGACTATTTGTTTTTCTTTTTTGAATTTACTTTGTAATAGCAAGAACTGTAGATTTAGAAGTCTCGTTTCATGAGCGTTTGAGGTAAAATCGTGTTTGTAGATGTAAACATTAACCCTTTCTCAGTTTGAATGAATGGCAGTCACTGCTGCAAGACTACCACCATATGATATAAATCTATCAATCAGCCACTGCGTCACTGCCTCTAAGTATCTTACTGACACTGGCACCTTTTCAGGTGACTCGTTCATGTTTTTCACTCAGGTAACTTACAGCTCGTAATTGCTAGAGTAAACAAAGTGAGATGTTATTAAGAAATATATTTACAGGTTCCACGAGGTTCAAATCTTGAAATGGAGAGCATCGGACCACCGAGTCATTACTAGATAATTTTGCTTGTGGTTATCTTGTGTACCACAAGCAAAATTATGACAAATTTACTTGTATTCATTCGATGAGTGAATGAAGTCTGTAACGTGACACTGTTTCGAAAACTTGGAGTTGCTTAGCACGTGAATAAATATTATTTTGTAATATATTTTGTTTTTCGTTTCATCTCATTTATTCTGGATGCCAAAGGTGAAACAAAAAAAAACTTGCGAGGAGAAGGTACGATAAAATATATCAGACGAGAAGAAACGGATGTTGTAAGATATTGGAACTTATTAATAAAAGAAAACCAGTGTGCGCTAGATAAGTTATGAAATGGCTGCGTTCCTTGGCGGATCTTATTGCCTCACCCTAAGGAGATGAGTCCCTTTCATAAGGAGAGAGAGAGAATTGAATACACAGGAATGATTAACTTATGCATGTCCAATTTTGCGTTTTCCTGCAGATTAAATTTCATTTCATTCTTATTCTCGAAGTTTAATGTAATACCGCTCCTTTCCTCTTCCGCTTTATTTTTATTGCTTTCAATTGAACGTTCCTGTGTAATGCAAATACGAGAGAAAAACCTCGGAGAATAACCTCCCCGTAATTGCTTGCGTAATCGAGTTACATGAGTACTTGTGCTGAATAATGTATCGTTTCGCTTTTATTGAATTACTTCTGCCAATTTCGTTCAAGTTAAAGATTGTTTTGGACCCTTTTTTCAGGGTGCGCTATTACGCGCGTTTCCTCTCCCCTTCTTCTTCATTTTTAAGGGATATCTTGCCCTCTCTCATTACAGGTTTTCCTCTTATAAGGTAAATCTGCCAGATAACTCCTGCATTCAACAGAAGCTTGAGTTTATTTATTTTTATATATTTTTTAAGTCTCTCCGTTTGGAACATCGCATAGCTGAACCTTGGATATGTTCCTTAGGTTTTCCTTCCTTCGTTTTCTTCCTGTGTTCTGTCTTCCCTCCAACGAACTTTGTGTTCTTCCTATGTGTTCTTCATTTCCTCAGACAAACTGTTTATTCTTCTTTAGGGTTCTTCCTCCCCTTAGGCGAATCTGTATGCTTCCAGAGCGTTCTTTCTCCCCTCAGACGAACTTTTCGTGTTCATCCTAAGTGTTCTTCCTCCCCTCAGACGAACTTTTTGTGTTCATCCTAATTCTTCCTCCCCTCAGACGAACTTTTTGTGTTCATCCTAAGTGTTCCTCCTCCACTCAGACGAACTTTTTGTGTTCATCCTAAGTGTTCCTCCTCCACTCAGACGAACTTTTTGTGTTCATCCTAAGTGTTCCTCCTCCACTCAGACGAACTTTTTGTGTTCATCCTAAGTGTTCTTCCTCCCCTCAAACGACCTTTATATTCCTTCTAAGTGGTCTTCCTCTCCTCATACAAACTTTGTATTCTTCTTAAGTGTTCTTCCTCACCTCAAACCAACATTGTATTCTTCCTAATCGTTCTTCCTCCCCTCAGACAGATATAGTGTTCTTCCTGCAGTCAGCCGAACATTTTACTGTTCTTTTAGTTTTCTTTTGCTCCATTCAAACAGAATTGTTTTTATTCTATTTTTCTTTCCTGCTGTTCCTAACAACCAGTGGATCCTGTACGGATATAGTGGGAGGATTATTCATTTTTATACAAGGGCAAAAAATAAAAGAGAAAAGCAAAAAATAAAAGAGAGAATATACATCAGGAATTTCCAAATGTAGATTAAGATTTTCCCTTTCCACCCGTTCTATTTGTTTTTGCTCCAAGATGATGTTTGCTTATCAGTATTTTTTTGTTGTTGTTTTGTTTTGTTTACATATGTATATATTCGAATTCAGGGATTGAAACCCCAGATTGTTTAGCTGGTAATATTGAAATATATCTATTCCCATAAAACTTTAATGTATGCTTTTCCCATTTTTGAAATGTAATCCTTCCCGAAATAATGCTCTCTCTCTCTCTCTCTCTCTCTCTCTCTCTCTCTCTCTCTCTCTCTCTCTCTCTCTCTCTGGCTGCTGGTGAAATTTATTCACTTGCTATTTTATAAAGAGGTGTCGTTAACAGGGAAATGTAACGAATATTATTGCGTCCTGTATTTTTGTATTTGTTGTTCGTTTGTTTTGGCCACCATGATTATTAATACCATGCCGAATTTTTATTTAAACAAGTAAATGCTTTCCTTCGCGATGAACGTTTTGTTAGAGTTTATTTTTTTAATCGCATTGTTTATTTTTGGTGCTTCATCTCTAAAATGTGCTAGTTTGGAACAGACTTTGCTGTCATATCCAATTTGTCTCTCTTATTGGAATAGTTTTTTTTATGAATAAGTCCCGTGGTCAGTGTAATGACCCTATCAACCTCAGGCCTAAAAAGAAATCACAAGGAGGAAAGATAGAGGAGTATAGCTTTATATATATATATATATATATATATATATATATATATATATATATATATATATATATATATATATATATTATATATATATTTATATATATATATATATATATATATATATATATATATATATATATATATATATATATATATATATATATTATAGACACATTACACATATTGTTTCCTCACTGAGGAATGTTTATCACAAAAAAGAGAGAAATACTCAAGTGTTATTTATTTATTATAAAGGCCTGCGTAGTTGCCGCTGAGAAAATATGCCGGTAAATGCTCTATGTTGTCAAACTTGGAGTGAACTCTTATACAAGGGGAGGTTATTTCATCCATTTGGGGACAAGAAGAGCAGTTCCCCTAGGGACTGGCAGCGTATAGTGTATCTTAAGGGACATATAGCAGGAGCGTAGGTTCCTTACAGCTTTATTAGCTCTCTCTCTCTCTCTCTCTCTCTCTCTCTCTCTCTCTCTCTCTCTCTCCATACACCACTGCCTTTTGCCCTGTCACTTTTTATTTGTTATATTTGGTTTCTTTTCGTCTAGCTGTCCAGCGTTTTATGTCTTCGTCTCCTTCCAGTTTTAACGAATCCCTCGTTAAGTTTCACCTCTCGTTCAGTAAAGAATTCTTGGTTCATTTTCATTTCTCGTTCAATAAAGAATTCCTCGTTCATTTTCATTTCTCGTTCAGTAAAGAATCCCTCGTTCATTTTCATTTCTCGTTCAATAAAGAATTCCTCGTTCATTTTCATTTCTCGTTCAATAAAGAATTCCTCGTTCCTTTTCATTTCTCGTCGAAGAACGAATCTCTCGTTCACTTTCACTTCTCTTTCAAGAATGAATCCTTTATTCAGCCCCTTGAGAGGCTGGTAATGCCTGTGTTTTGTATTTAAAGTATCTTGTAATAATAACAGTAATAACAAACACGAATCGATTAGGATACAGCGTAATTACTTACGCCCCTTTGATAGCAAATAATTTCATGTAATTACTGAAAAAAAACGAGTCCCGACAGTTTTGGAGAAAAGATAATATAGCTAAATTATTATATATGCCTTAACGAGCTTAAATAAAATTGTACCTTGCGTATACTGTATATTCTTTATGAATGGTTTTCTTCCCCCTTGCGTATACGATCTTTTGACGAGTTTGACGTTGGGGAGATGAAGGTTCATGTCGGATTGATGGAAATTCACGTTGGAGAGAGAGAGAGAGAGAGAGAGAGAGAGAGAGAGAGAGAGACCTTTGAAATGCAAAAGGGGATTCATTTAACGTAGGAGCAGCGTAGTGACTGGGTAAGGGGAATTCCCAATGAACGGTGGAGCCCGTGTAGATAGTAAATAAGGATGAAGAATAATTAGAAGCGTGAAATGCAAAATGGGGATGGAAGCCAATGCAAGAAAGTAACAAAGTGAGGAATAAGATAAGAGAATAGAAGTAAGTTATCAAAAAGTCAATTTTTATTTGTAGTCTGTGACGCACCAACAGTCATGATTTCGTTGTTCTTATTGAAACAGATAGCAGGTAAGCAATTCCACTAGACATTGAAAATTAGCAGTATCAGTAACTTAGCGAAAAGCCAATTTCTAATCGTCGTTTTTCAGTAGCAGGAAATAATCAGGATTGTATCGTCTGTCTGCTGTTAACATTAGTTTAAACAGTCATTGATTTTATCGTCCCGTCTTCAGCTAACATTACATTAAACAATTACGAATTCATCATCCGTCTACAGCTAACATAACATTAAACAATCATTGATTTTATCGTCCCGTCTACAGCTAACATTACATTAAACAATCATGATTTTATCGTCCTTCTACAGCTAACATTACATTAAACAATTATGAGTTCATCATCCGTCTACAGCTAACATAACATTAAACAATCATGATTTTATCGTCCGTCTACAGCTAACATTACCTAAAACAATTATGAGTTCATCATCCGTCCACAGCTAACATAACATTAAACAATCATGACTTTATCGTCCGTCTACAGCTAACATCACGTTAAGGAATCCTTCGTCCTAGAGCTGGAAGTTGCATTGCTTTAAACTACATATCTTGAATGTGTATTTGGGTATACAATCCACTGCCCGTCTGTTTTGGCACAAGGTACTAAAACCCCTCGAGGTATCCTTGACCAGGCCGCCGTATGCCCAAGCCCAAGCCACGCTCAACCGTCATTCGGATCCTGACGGCGATGACAAGGCGTCTATCATTTTCGGGCTGTTATATTCCGATGAGGCGTCTACAGTTGTGGGACATCTGTCTAGCCTTTTGATATTTGTCTGCTAAATGGAGATAAATTTTATATTATTATTATTATTATTATTATTATTATTATTATTATTATTATTATTCAGAAGGTAAACCCTGTTCATATGGAGCAAGCCCACACTGGTCATTGGCTTGAAATTCAAACTTCCAAAGAGTATGGTGTTCATTTGAAAGAAGCAACAGAAGATGATAGGAAATACAGAAATAAGAGATCATTTATTAAAAAAAGAAGAAGTGGATTAACAAATTAATAAATAAATAGATAAAAAATGTAAGTAAATTGTTATCATTTATTGCTATTGGGTAGTGAATTAACCTTCGTATAGTATACGTATTTTTTGCTTTCGACATAGGGGTAGTATATTTGGTACAGTATGTTCGTCTGTATGTAGACAGGATTGTGCAAAATTTTGGGTGTATTTTTACGAAAGTTTGACTAGAGGTAGGCCTCTTGGCTGACAACCAGTGATTAGATTTTGGCAGAGATTGGCTTCCGGATTTGTGCTGTATAAGGAATTTTATGATTCGGGAGAGAGGTTGGATTCCTCAACCTTGGTGGACGTTTGCGGTTTTCTCTTTTTATCAGTTTTTTTTTTTTTTTTTTTGAAGTTCGCTTTGCTCCATATGGCTTTAAAAGCTTGTTTTAATATTTTTTTTTTATTGTGTAGTATATTTATAGATATCAACGATCTTACAGTCCTGCTTCAATTTTAGCTATGAATGAGCGTTATTAGCTTCGTAAATGTTACATAAACATTATAGATTGCCATCTCTTTTGCAACGCTTCGTCTTTCAGTTTCTTTTTTTTTTCTGCCTAACCCGTTACTGATATATATAAATCTAAGTATTCTCCTAGGAATGGATGATTGTTTTTCAATGCCGTTGTTTTTTATTAGCTTTAAACTCGAAGAATTAAGCAGTTTCTCTATTAAACTTTTACCTTTATCGGTGGGGTCTATAAATTTGTGTGCTGTTGGGTTTAACCAAATCTTCTTTAATAGAAAGCACCTCCCGAGATTACACTTAATTTACTTCAGGAAATTATTCGTAGTAATATGAAAATGCAAATTTTCTGGAGAAACATAAAAGGTCGGAGTATTGGTGTACTTGGTTTTCTCTCTTGTTTGTAAAAATTAAAAGTCGTGTTTTAATTTCCAAAACTCAGTGTTCGAATGAGATGTTTCAGTGACAGAGTATGTTGGTCACGTGACATTTTACTATTAATAAATCATTTCTTCTAAATCTTATTGGATTTAGAAGCACAAAGGTTAGAGTGAATGTATGTGTTTGTAGTAGTTAATAGTACAATCCCTCTTCGAAAAGAAATATTGTGAACTGAATCATTCTGAAGGTAAACATTATGAACTGAATAATTCTGAAGGTGAATATTATGAACTGAATAATTCTAGAGGTAAACATTATGAACTGAATAATTCTGAAGGTAAACATTATGAACTGAATAATTCTGAAGGTAAACATTACGAACTGAATAATTCTGAAGGTAAACATTATGAACTGAATAATTCTGAAGATAAACATTGTGAACTGAATCATTCGGAAGGTAAACATTATGAACTGAATAATTCCCATAGATTCCTATAGCTAACCTTAACGATAAATTATAGGTATCATCCTCATCAGTATAACAAGAGACATAAGTTTGCCCACTTTTATGAGCATGGAGGGGTAAGAAGAGGAAGATTTGTGAAAGTGATATAATTTGCAGTTTCCGTAGTAGGTGAGATATTCTTAAAAATAGTTCCCAGTGGAGCTATTACCGGCCGTGTGGGTTACGACCCTCTCGGCACCACAAGGGGGAATGTTTAACTCGAGCTATTGTGGTTCTTACGGCCCCTACTCATAGAGCGATAATAAGCCACACAGCGTTTGGTAGGCGATGAGCAGATCAGCCAAAACCGACGATTTTGGTTGGGATTGATGTGGGTGGTGGAGGTGGGGGTGTTGTGGGGGGAGATGTAGGTGTTGGGAAGGGTCGTGGAATGTGGTCGTGGTTGGAGATTTGGAATGGGGGAGAGGGGAAAACATTGGAGAAAAAATGCGGGAAAAATTATGTTATAATATGGTGATCAATAAAACATTTCAAGATCGTGTAGGAAGGGATGGTGAAGTATTAATCTGGAGAGGAGTGGGTCCCCCAAGAGGTATAGATAACTGCGTCTTGCTTGAAATCATTTATTTTCTTAATGTTCTCTTCACACCGTAATTATCGCCCCCCCCCCCAACACACACACTCACATTAGTGATCGCTGCATGTATATTTTGCGTAAATTCTTTCTGTTTGCTGTAACAAGTGCCCTTCTTCCCTTTGGGTATCTTTCTGGAAGTCCGCGAGTGGAAGTCGAATGATTGGATCGTGTTTACCTTTCTCTATTTTTAATTATTTCTCGATTTCTTTTTTGCGTCGTCGGTGAAGTAGCACCTTGAGCGGTGGTGCTCGTTTTTCTTCCAGTGGATGATCTTTGTTTGTCGAATAACTTTTTTTTATTTTACCACCACTTTTTTTAGTACCCCATAAAGGTGAAATAAAGCTATTTGTATAAAGATGTTCATCATAGGAAGCTTGTATTTTTAGTCTGAAAAATTACCACACCCACTTTACACAGACATATACATACAAAATTCAAGCACGTGCACGCACACATGTATAATATGGATATATATATATGTATATATATATATATATATATATATATATATATATATATATATATATATATATATATATATATATATATAAAATAATTGTAAGCGTGGAGGTAATGAGAATAAATATATACAAATATGCATGTGTGATATGTTAGACAGATTTTAGCTACTAGTTGCCTGTCTCAACGATACGGTAGATGGTACATTAGCCCCTTTATTGTAGCTAATGACTTTCATACGTAAGCAGCTGGTAAACGTCATATTCTTTAAACTTGAAAACATTATTATAAGTATAAAGAGTGCAGTTTATTTTCCCAGGCAGTAAGGCAAAGCTTAAAGGACGGGGAGTGATAAAATTATATTAGACTTGATGGACGGAATATTAGGATAAAGCTTTAATATTCAGGATGCGTGTGAACGCAAATGAAGTTATTGAATGACAGCGTATTTCAGCATGTTCAGTACGGTAATGACGATGCCTTTCCAAAGGATAAATTCTTGGTTAAAGGTGTAGAAGTTTTCTTACTGGGATTTCATTTGGAACATGAGACGTAAGATGAGTGGATGATAATTGCAATAATGGTTTCTGGTGGTCACTTTGGTTTATGGTTAAATTTATGTATATGAATGCTTATGAAAGTAAGCACACACACTCACAGACACGGACACCATACTGTATAAAGGTTCCCGATAATATGAAACTGGCCATATGGTAAAGAGATCATATTGGATGCATCTAAGTAAAAAGAGAGAGAGAGAGAGAGAGAGAGAGAGAGAATGGGTTTCTTTCACCTATAACTCCTACGCAACCGTCTTTTTTCAATATAGTAATCCAAGGAACATGGAAATCTACTTAGCGCTGTAGATAATGCAAAGTGAGTTCCCTGGGGATAAAGAAAAAAGAAAAAACAGCCTTTGACCCCCAGTGGAACTATACACGGAATATGTATGAGATTAGGGTCACCTACTGTGGGAGATGACTGCCTGGGGTTTTAAGGCTAGACTTAAAAAAAAAAAAAAAGGAGCTCATTGTGATATTTCGTTGTTGAATGTGTGTTTGATCAAGGGCATTCTTGGTGTGGAATTTTTGTTCAGTATCGGAGAGGTTAAAAAAAAAACACACTCTAGAGTACATGGTTTTTAAAGCATATTTAGATGAGGATAGTCTTGGATACATAATTTTATTTTTTGAAAATATATTCAATGAAAAAATGTTCCAGAATATAATGCTCAAATCAATCAAACAACGACAGTTTTGAAATTAGATTTGCTTAAAAAACTATCAATAAATTCAAGATGCCGCATACTGTTAGGCCTGTGAAAACCTATTTAAACCAGAGGAGCCACGAAATAAAATTTAGTAAAAAAAAAAAAAAAAAAAAAACTAGTTAAAAAAAAAAATCAGAAAAAAGTTCCATAGTATCAGGGCCCCGGATGCAGAACACATATACAAACATGCCTGAAGGGAGGTGTTGGTTTTCCCATTATCTCAGTGAGCTCTCCGGAATTAAAACGATCCGATGCACTTAGTGCGGCGAGACGGCCTCATTGAATTTCAGTCACGTATAATCTAACGGTAATTGGTTTCGGTAGCGTTTGTAATTGCATATGCCAAGTTTACACCCACGAGCTGATCTTCAGACTGTCGGGAAACAAACAGTGATGGTGTCCCACCTTTTGCACGGTGTATCTCATTTCCCGTTTTTTTTTTTTTTTTTGTATGGCCAGGTAGGTTCGTTACCTTTATAATTATTGGGGACCCAGAGTTTTATAGGTGTCAGTGAGGTTGCTTCTTGAAGGTAGGTGGAAGTGTGTTAATCATGTTGCGTTATGTTTGGCAATTTATCTATCTCTCGTGACATATATATATATATATATATATATATATATATATATATATATATATATATATATATATATATATATATATATATATATAAAAATATAGATAGGTAAGTAGATATACAGTATATATATACATATACTATATATGTATGTATATATATATATATATATATATATATATATATATATATATATATATATATATTAGAGAGAAATTGTAGATAGGTAGGTAGATATCCAGGTAGATAGGACGTGTAAATCAGGTGCAGATTTACTCAGCAATTATTCATTACTTTGTTGTTTTTAAAAACTCTAAATGAAAGAGTTTATTTTCAAGGAAACTTCAGTGAGATTGAGATGAAACATTAGCGGATGATTGGATATATATATATATATATATATATATATATATATATATATATATATATATATATATATATATATATATATATATATATATATATATATACCTATATATGTATGTATATGTGTGTGCATGCACCTCTTGGGAGCGTTGAAATACAAAAGGTTTCTTCTGTTTTAGGAAGTTAAAGCCCTTACGTTTCGTGACCCTTCTTCACCCAAAAAAGTTACAGACGAGTAAGTGGAAAGAGAAGAATGGAAAGATCTAGAAAAAAAGGTTTTTTTTTTTGTATATAGAATAGAGAACTTATGTACTTACACCTAAAGACAGAGCTGTCCGTTTTTGTACTTGCCAATAACTTACACGTATCCCTTCGTGAGTGAAAAGAGGCAATTTATTCCTTCATACTAATAATCGTTCCTAATTCAGTTTTGATCAGTTTAGATCTAAAACAACTCTTGGCCATTTCACTACCTTACTTAAAGCAGCTGTGTTGAAAAAATGTCGAAATGTTATTTTACCGGACCATTTTTTTTTTTTTTGCCAGATTTTCCATACACCAGAACATATTTCCAATTTGCCAAAATACCATTCGGCCAGACTGCTGTTACACCAAATTGCTGTTACTCGTGCCCGGCGAAGCTGGATAGACACAGTTGTTCCGCAGTGACACACCAATATGGATCCATTACGGCCCGAGCAAATGAAAAGCGTACAATAAAAAGCATTTGACGTATAGCACCAAAACCTAAATAACCCTGTCGGGGAAATCCCGCGCTGATAGTTGTTGGGCATGCGAGGGACTGCTCTCTCTCTCTCTCTCTCTCTCTCTCTCTCTCTCTCTCTCTCTCTCTCTCTCACTCTCTCTCTCTCTCTCTCTCTCTTCGATATTCCCTCTGACAGCTAAAGGTGAAAAACAGACCAATTAAATTCTTTTGAGGGGGTCTGAGGGAAGGCCACAGGAATCAAAGGTAGCACAACGGAAAATCTTAATGGCGTAGTGAAGTACAAAGTACTGCTCTTACTGCTGCCCTGAACTTTTGTGCCTTGTTGATGGATGGATGGTTGGATTTAGATTTAGTGCTGGCACGGGCTCTCGCTCTACAGCACCCCGTAAATTTGGTGATTGGTAACATGATACTCGAAGGACCATCCGAATTGGTCCCTAGAATTTTTGAGTGGTAGGTGAATGTTACCTTGATGAATAAAGTACCATGTTTATTGGTACTTCAAGAACACACACACAAACACACATACTGTGTGGGTCTGTGTGTGTGTATGTACTGAGAAATTTTTTGTCATTTTATGTGTAAATGCGCATATACATTTACTCGCGTGTCTGCGAATACAAACGCATATCCACACACATAAATACGATGTGTATATGTACAGTAACAGGCGCACAGGCGTCATATTCAAAGAAATAAAAATCAGCTCTGACTACTTTTAGTTTGCTGTAACAGAAAAGTATTGTGCCGGTTTTGTCTGTCCGTCCGCACTTTATTCTGTCAGCGCTTTTTCTACCCGCCGTCAGATCTTAAAAACTACTGAGGTTAGAGGGCTGCAAATTGGTATGTTGATCATACACCCTCCAATCATCAAACGTACCAAATTGCAGCCATATGGCCTCAGTAGTTTTTATTTTATTTAAAGTTGCAGTTAGCCATAACGTGCTCCTGGCAACGAAATACGATAGGCCACCACCGGGCAGTGGTTAAAGTTTCATGGGCCGCGGCTTATACAGCATATACCAGACCACC
>NC_089755.1:47572620-47590120 GCF_040412425.1 Macrobrachium rosenbergii
AGAGAGAGAGTGAGGTTGCCTTCTTCGAACGCGCATTTAGTATAAACCTAACATACTAATAGTACATAGATGCCATTACGTGAAGCAATTAGGCTGACATACGGCTTCATCGCCCATTGTAAATCTTCCGGAGGAAGTCGTGATTTCGGAAAGCCCGTTCGAGACTCCAAACTCAGTTTCTATTTCATCCGAGACGCAAGAACGGTCGCCAGAGTCGTTGCTGGGATATTGGGTCTGTATACAAATGGCGTCCGATTAAACGCGAGGGGAGAGATAGGAGGAAACGAGGGGAACCACTACTGAAAATTTGTTAGATAGCGGTAATATTTCTCTCTATCCTGTGGCCAGCTTTGGAATTCTCTTCCCGATTCTGTTTCTGACATATGCAAGTGTTTATATTAACGGCACCCCCTGCCCACCCAACTCC
The DNA here is from genome assembly GCF_040412425.1 of Macrobrachium rosenbergii. Lineage (NCBI taxonomy): Eukaryota > Metazoa > Arthropoda > Malacostraca > Decapoda > Palaemonidae > Macrobrachium > Macrobrachium rosenbergii. The sequence continues at coordinate 47,573,048 of NC_089755.1, forward strand.
CCGCCCCCGCTTCACCCCACCATTGCCATTTCTGTCATCTTTAACCAATTTGAAGTTTACGTGAAATTTATAATAAGTCATAGAAAATTTTTCTTATATTGTTTTTTAATACATAAGGTAAATGAAAGTTGGACTTTAAAAACTGTAAAGGAAAGAAATAATATTCTTTGATGGATGATACAAGTGATGTGAAAAGGAAAAGAAATAAAGTCGAGCTATATAAACCCATGATGATGTTCGGAATTTGTGTATGTGAAAAAAAAAGTCTCTAGATATTTTAAGCATAGACGCATTAAATGAAATTTTATAAACGCATAATGGAGTAATCAAATATTGCCTTCAAGAAGAAAGCGGATGTTGCATATATGCACAAAGAGCCTCTGTTCTCGGGATTCCCCCTTTTTCTTTCTTTTTTTTTTTTCCTTTTTTTCGTGCTGCATATTTCATAAAATGCCAAAGTAGTTTGAGCGTATCAAAAGCACTTTTCTAAGATTTTTATTAATTAGGAATCATATCCCGAGGGAGACGGCTGAGAAGAACACGGGAAACGTTTTACGATGCGAAAATAATTAATGACTTATTAGATAGCGGTAGGGGGAGGGATGGCGCGGGAGGGGTGGTGTGTTGGCAGTACCACCGTCTACGAGGGGATTGGAGGCCGTGGGCGGGGTGGGGTGGAGTGAGGTTAGAGGCGGAATCCCTGGGGTGTGAGATGGGGATAAAGGAGAGAAAGCGGGAGGGAAAGAGGTAGGAAACAATTCGAGATAGAAGGAAACATTATAAAAACTGTTACAAGATGCATTTATGTATTTTAGTAATGTAGTCCGGTTAATTATCAGCTATGATCATCGTTGCCGGAAATACTTTATTTACTAAAAATTAACATGTACGTAATTGAGAAATAAAATTTAGTCTAACAATTTTCCCAGATAATAATACGCGTAGATGTGAGGAATCATTCTTTAGAACCATAAAATTCAGCGTCAGAAATTTAAGATGTCGAAAAACCGATTTCTTTCGAAGGAGACGAGCCTCTTCAACAACATTGAAAGTGCAACTTAATATGACAACAACGTTCTTACAGTTTGAAGGTTCTTGAGTTCAGGCAGCGCCAGAACACTCCAGTATTAAGATACTATCGGATTTTTGTAATATTTATACATTATATATATATATATATATATATATATATATATATATATATATATATATATGTATATGTATTATGGGTCATAAAATTTCATTTAATGTGTCGATGCTTAAAATATCTAGACACAATTATATATATATATATATATATATATATATATATATATATATATATATATATATATATATATATATATATATATACATATAAAATGTATATCTATCACAAATATTAGGTCACAAATATCGTTTAATATCGAATAATATATATATATATATATACATATATATGTATGTATGTATATACATCACAAATATTAAGTCACAAGTATCCTTTAATATCGAGTTCTCTGTGCCTTGGGAATAGCTTAGATACCAAGGGGAATTATAATTGCTAAATGATTCTGTGCCGGCCAGGATTCGAACCATTGTCTGGTTTAGAAACAACGATAGACAGTGACTTTGACCACTTGGCTATGAAGATCGTTATCGACTCTGCTGTACATATGCCTGTCGAATTCAGGTTTTGTACTTTGAATCGATATCAACCCATCTCCACCAGTAAGGATATAGGGGAAATACCTAAAACATGGTGGAAGATAGTTAATTATTGTACCTCAGAATACAGAAACGAATCAAGTATAAGGGAATACAAAAGACATAGCGTCTAACAGTAACCTGGTTTAGTTTACATACTTTTTACTTTAAGGAAATTTCAATTTTAGCTCCATTTCTACAACGCCTTTTCAATAACAGCGACCTTTGAGGAGACCTTCTGGTGCATATGGAACTTTATTATTTTCTCCTTTCTTTATCTTTTTTTTTTTTGTAATATCTTGGGCAGCCTCCATCACACACATTGTGCGTCTCCTTTGAAATTCTATCTTTCCTTCTCATATATTCCCCTCCCTCCGTAACTTCTCTATCAACTTTCATGAGGCTCTACCCCCCTCCCCTCCCCTTTCTACAGGAACCTTTGTTCTCCTTCTTTATCCACCTACCGGAGAGGAATAGAAGGAAAGAAAAAAAAACTTATTTTCCCCATGCGCACCCGTTGCTCTCCTTCAGCGACGCCAGGAAACTTCTGGAAAGCGGTCGTCCTGGCTTTTGTTTGTTCCGGGGACTGTTAGTGCGAATTCTGATTGGAAATAGGGTGTGTGTGTGTGTGTGTTTGTGTTTGTGGGTGTTTGTGTATGTGTGGGTGCGTGTGTGTTTGTTTGTGTGTCTGCGTGTGGTGTGGGTGAGAGAGGAGTTGAAGGGTGGGCGAACTGAAGGAGGAGGAGAGAAAATGAAATGGAAGTGAGAATGAAAGTGGATCTGCGATAGATGGGGAGAGAGAGAGAGAGAGAGAGAGAGAGAGAGAGAGAGAGAGAGAGACTCACTCACGCACTCTCACACACACATGAAAGGTGACCTAGTTGTTTGTCGTGGGGCACCGAGAAACTCGAGGCTCAAAGTAGAAATGAAAGTGAACCTGAGAGAGAGAGAGAGAGAGAGAGAGAGAGAGAGAGAGAGAGAGAGAGAGAGAGAGAGAGCCGAGGAGGGGTGAACAGGATGTTCGTCGCAGGACGCGGAAAAATGCGAGTGGTAGTTTCCGCAGCGCCAGAGGGAGAGCATCACCACAAATCTGCGTTTCATAGGGGGCGAGATTCTAGGACAATCCATCATTTATTCAGTTGGCTACAGATATATGGAAGGAAAAAAGGAGGACGAGGAGCTTCTGGGTCTTCCTTTTCAGAGGAGGGAGAGAGACATCTGAGACTTAATATTTTCCAGGTCCTTTTGATTTCGGCGTTTGGTCACACTAGGGGCATAAGGGAAATAATTTCATTGATTTATTTATTTTGTGGGTGTGTGTTTATGTATGTGATTTTGCTGTGTTTGTCTAGTCTTAGCGATTAAACACATGTAGTGATCATGATATATATATATATATATATATATATATATATATATATATATATATATATATATATATATATATATATATATATATATGTGTGTGTGTGTATGTATGTATGTATGTATGTATGTACGTAAAACCAAAAACCAAAGCGTATTTGTACCTCATGTACTGCATATTCTGTGTGTGTGTGTGTGTGTGTTTGTGTGCGTGCGCATTAATAAGACTGCTTGCATCATGCATAGCCAGCACATTTTAGTTGTCTGAGTAATCGTGATTTCATCTCTGATAATTCCAGGAGCACAGATTTAAAACGGAGATTATCTTCTCGCAAATTTCCATCATATCTTGTATTGTGAATTGCCCAATATTATTGTGCCATTACGCAATCAAATCTCTGGATAACAGTGAAGAAGTAACTATGCTGTATGTGAAACTTATGAATGGGAAATTATCTCTCAATCATTGCCTGCTGAGGAAAACGTTAAGATAATGTGAAATATTTTAAGTATTAAATATAAGAAACTTTTTCCAGTCAGTCTATCCTATGGTGTGCATAAAAAAAAAGATGTTGTGGAATAACAGTGAGAAAAGAAGAACCTTAGATTCATGTAGAAATTATGAATGGTAAATGATCTCCCATTCGTTGCCTGCTGAGAAAAAAGTCATCATAGCGGTAAACAGTTCAAATAATAAATATAAGAATTTTGTTAGTCCATACCTATGCTGTGCGTAAAAAATAATAATAATAATAATAATAATGTTGTTGATGGTACCAGCGTACTGGTAGCTGGCATTCACTGGAGATAATTTCCGGATAACATTTAATGCGAGGCTGTAGAATATGAATGATAATGTTTATGAATAACCGTCCGGCGTCATTCATTCATTCACTGGGGAACGGCGGAACGGCCTAATGCCATTCATGGCTGTGACGAGCTTTGGCCCGCACAGAAATATGCTAATTAGCCCATCATAATTCCCGTTTTTACAAGGACGTCTGTGACACAGTCAGCTTATTATTAAGCCTTGTGTGCACGTCGTGTTATAGCGATATTTACAAACGCGAATTCAAAATGGCTGGTGTAGAGAAATTTGTTCTAATGAGCAGCACGGCACTCTGCTATTTTTTTTTCTATTGTATTGTGTCGTGCACTGACGCTGCTTTTTTCTCATACTGGTTGTGGTGTTGTTGCGTCTCTTAATGCTGGTGGAGTAATTACACCACTGGTATTAAATGGTGGGATAATTACGCTCCTGATATTAAATGGTGGAGTAATTACATCGCTTCTAATAAATGCAGATACAGTTGCATTCATTGTTACTTCATAACTAAATTATCTGTCTCACTCTCTTATTATTGAATAGATACTGTTATTATAATTTTTCTCTCTCTCTCTCTCTCTCTCTCTCTCTCTCTCTCTTATCGTTTGAAATGTGGTGATATGGAAACAGTCGAAACCATCATTCTCGGGGCTGTACAGTTGAGTAGTTCATATCATCATTTCCATGAGTACTCCATTCATATTTTCCACTGTCTCTTTTTTTATCCCTCTTTTTTTATCTCTATATATATGTTCAGACTTTCATTTTAAGCTCGTTGTACATCTGTTATATTATAGATAGAGTTGCGGTATGTCAAATATGTAAGAGAAAACACTATTTAAGGTTCTTAAATGAGTATATGAGTATAAATAAAGGAGTTTTCAGTCTAAACTTCTTGAAATTTGGCCACCTGGGGAGAGTCCCTGTGGATTGACCGAAGATCACTAATTTAAGAGACCAGTAGTCGTATGGCGAAAGGCATTAGCCAAAACCACATCCCCTAAAAAGGATAGCCATAGGAGCACGGGATGAAGTTCCTGTTCAAAGAGTATCGCCCAAAAGCTCCTGCGTAAAGAGAGCTCCAGTCTTGAACTGAAGGCCCCAGTATTAGATGAGCCTATGAGACTTGAATTGACAGCTCCTTCTCAGCACTGCTGATGGCGAAATGTTTATAGGGATATAGGACGAAAGCTCCGATCTTATATTTGTAAATTCATAGACTGAAAATTCCAGTTTCACGATTGTCTTAGAAGCTTTAGTACAAAGCCTTCGTCTTAAGAGAGTTTTAGAGCAGCCCCCGGACTTATGGGGCTCTGAGCTGTTGTATCACGTAAGAGGGCCATAGAGAAAATAGTCATGGGCTCGTAAGCCTTGTCTGTAAGGAGCCCTAAATTGAAAGCTTCTATCGTGAGATAGCATTAAAGGCACTGACGAAGAGCTGAAGTCTTGAGTGTACGAGAAATAAAGAATAAACATCTTAAACTTAAGAGAATAGTAGAAATTCCTGTCTTTTGAAGATGGTTGTAAATTTGTGGCCACAGAGCCGTTGTAAGAAGATAGAGGGTGTGATAAGCATGGGTCCAGAACACCTGTCTACAAGGGGCTTCCCTCTCTTGAACGAGTTATAGAAGTATTAAAGAACAGCTGTTGTCTTAAAACGCTTTTTGAGACATTACCCAATATGTTTCTATCTTTATCCCATTATAGTTGCAAAAACAATATTCACTTGTGCACATTGTTATTCTGATCATCATCTGACTTTCTTTGCCATTTGGTCGGGCATATTAACACACTGTAGAGACAAGTGTAATGGCATCATATTGGTGAAAAGAGCTACTGTTTATTTTCCTACAATCACCTTGTGTCCACTTTTTTTCTTTCCTTCACACAGAATATTTAGAAAAGAAACCAACAACTTCCCTTGAGGTATTTTCACAATGTTCTGAAGACGTTGAAATTCCGTGAGTTTTTTTATTTTTGAAAGCTCTTGGTCTTGCTGAAAATTGCCCAATCACATAAAACAAGTGGAAACAAAAGAAGAGTGAAATTGTTAGTCATCAAACAAAATGGTGTACTTTACATTCTGGCTGATTAATCGCTGGAATAAATGGCCAATTGTTTCTGGAATAATGACGTGGTCGGGAGTCAGATATTTTATGCATTTTGAAATTGTTGATGGGAGCATTAATTTTTCAACTCGTTTCGTTTTATGATTTTTCCCTGAATTTTTTTTTAATTATTGCTGTTTTATAGATGCTAGACTATTATCGTGTTGATGACAGCATGACCTTATGTTGTTTGAGATTTTCTACGATAACGTTTTGCATTAAAGATGTCGTTATTTTATTCATTACTACTGTATAACGTAAAAGCTTTTCTACATGATACAGATAAATCTACCGACTAATCTGTCAGTCTTCAGCAGAAATAAATTCCATATAAAAAAATGAGTAAGACAATGAAATTAAAAGCAGCCCAACACAAATAACCAATTAAACCTACAACACACAGACCAAAATGCTTTAAAAAAATATACTGATCGTATTCAGTCATATATTTCCTAGTTAAATATATATAAAAAATCAACAAGACAATGAAATTAAAAGCAGCCAACGCAAATAACTAATTAAACCGGTGACATACAGACCATAATATATTGTTTGAAAATTGAATAGATTGTATTCAGAAATATAAATATCTTTAAAAAAAACATACTGTAAATTTATTTCTAAAAATTATACTTCTTGTATTCGGTCATATATTTCCATGTTAAATTGAAAAGGTATTAGAGAGCCGTGTCACCACCTTCCCTCCCTGGCAGTGGTGGAGTGTCCTCGACTTGTAGATAGATGTCAAGTGTTGTTTGCAGTAGGAGTTTGGGTTATTGTTTGACGAGATTGATACCTTCGAGATATAGTTCATGTGGTCCTTCGTTGTATTTTGTAAAGTAAAGATGCTGTGCTTTTTAAAGATCGTTACGGAAAATTGTTCCAAGAAAAATTTTTTTAGAGATATTGGTTTTAAAGATTATGTGTCAAGATATTGTTCCGTCGTAAAATGCTCTCTCTCTCTTCTCTCTCTCTCTCTCTCTCTCTCTCTCTTCTCTCTCTCTCTCTCTCTCTCTCTTTTCTACATGCCCACAATCAATCCATGTAATTTACCTTCGCGGCTTTATGGAGGCACGCCATCATTCTTTCGGCTCCTCGCTTTAAAATCAATCACTTCAAACTTCAGCACTCAGGAAGGATGAGAGAGAGAGAGAGAGAGAGAGAGAGAGAGAGAGAGAGAGAGAGAGAGAGAGAGAGAGAGGTGGGGAACTGATGAGCTGGAAAAAATGTTGCTTCCTTGACTTCCAATAAGGAGAAAATGTCAGAGAAATGTTTCAGATATTATTTGAATTTCTCCGGGATTTTCGGCATGCGTGGAGTTGACTAAGTCATTCACGCGGAATTGTGTATATTGAAGGAAATAATAGAAGTAGTAAGGTAACAATAAATGAATCAAGATATAAAAAAATAGATTTATTCGAATATTTTCTTATGCTCGGAGAGGGGAAATTTGACTTCAGTTATGGGCACTGTCGCGTAAATCGAGAAGGGATTTTTTTTTTTTCAAATCATTGGAGGAGCTTTTCTTCATACTCCGTACTGTCAAAAGTTTTTTACTCTCTCTCTCTCTCTCTCTCTCTCTCTCTCTCTCTCTCTATCTCTCTCTCTCTCTCTCTCTAGTCTAAGTTTGAGATTTTGTGTAAGTTGAAGGATTATATAATATATATATATATATATATATATATATATATATATATATATATATATATATATATATATATATATATATATATATATATATTAAGAGTCAGTAAAAGTAATAAATGGTTCAAGTTCTGTTTGTTTGCACATGTATACATTTATTAGATAATATTACTGTAGATTAATAATGTTCACTCATGTTATCGTATCTAAAGTGTGATATGAATTAAAATTTATAACCAAAACATATTTTTACCGAAGTTATGCATCGTAAAACTTGATTAATATTTCATTAAAAGTAGCATTGGTCAAAAAATATTATTCCCATGCATTTGGAAAATGATGGCGAAATTCATCAAAATTCTCATCGGCCATGAATATTTATGAATGATAACCCATGTTTAAATTAATTATTTCCATATTTAGTTCTTTTTCGCTTTCAAGCATTTATTGTTTAGTCACGTTTGTTTGGTATTTTTTTGTTTTTGTTTTTGTTTTATTGTTGCTGTAGTTTGAAGTTAATGCGTTATATTCTGCGCATTCTTTGCTTCACACTTCTGTTCTGTGATAAAAGGGATTTAACGATACAAAAGCCGATTATTCCTGCTAACGTGGCTTTGGCCCCTGCTCCCAAATGAAGCAATAAACGGTAGAGAGAAAGCTGCCTTTGACCGGATTACTAAATAAGAGATGAAGCGAACATTACGCTGTATACGGAATTGCACTGCAAATAGGTCTACTAATTAAACTCTTAACCCCTGAAACTTCATTTTGTAGCTGTTCAGTTGCTTTTGTGAATTAGTGAGTTTCAGGTTATTGTCGTTAGAATCTAGAAATGATTTAGGTACTGTGCTTCTTTTGTATGGAAAGGCTTTGTTTCATGATTTCCGTCATTAGCACATTATATTCTTTTCCTTTCTGTGGTAGTTGGGAAACTTTTATTTTATTGATAGAAAGCCAGTAATAATAATAATAATAATAATAATAATAATAGTATCGGTCCTTGTACACTGTTGTTAATTTGGTTTGGTAGATTTCCTACTCCTTTTTACAAGTCCTTGATTAGAATTTTTATTTTCATTTTACACGTTCTTAAAAAGGAGATTTTTCTTTCCTTTTACACGTCCCTGAAGAGGAAATCTTTCTCTCTTATTTTACACGTCTTGAATAGGAAGTTTTCCTCTTATTTCACACGTTTTGGAAGAGAGAATCTTTCTTCTTATTTTACACGTCCTTGGAGAGAGAATTTATCCTCTTGTTTTACACATTCACGAAGAATGAATTTTTCCTCTCATTTTACAAGTCCTTAAGGAGATAACTTTTCCCCTTCTTTTACACGTCCTTCAAAAGAGAATTTTTCCTCCCTGAGATAATCTGTCCTCTTATTTTACTCGTTCTTCAAGAGATATTTCTTATTCTTTTCCTTTTACACGTCCATGAAGAAGAATGTTCTTTTTCTTTGACACGTCCTTGAAAAGAGCAAAATCTTGTTTTTTATACACATCCTTGCGAAGAGATTGTTTCCCATTTTTATCTTTGCGAAGAAATTGTTTCCCGTTTTTAGTTTTCTGAGAAGAAAACTATTGTGCAGGCTTTGTCTGTCAGCCGCACTTTTTCTGTGCACTTTCTGTCCGCCCTCCAGATCTTAAAACTACTGAGGCTAGATGGCTACTAAGTGGTATGTTGATCATCCACCCTCCAATCAACAAACATACCAAATTGCAGCCCTCTAGCCTCAGTAGTTTTTATTTTATTTAAGGTTAACGTTAGCCATAATCGTGCTTCTGGCAACGATATAGGACAGGCCGCCACCGGACCGTGGTTGAAGTTTCATGGGGCGCGGCTCGTACAGCATTGTACCGAGACCATCGAAAGATCGATCTATTTTCGGTGGCCTTGATTATACGCTTTAGCGGTTGTACAGAAAACTCGATTGCGCCGAAGAAACTTGGACGCATTTATTACTTGTTTATGACTACCTCGATTGTGGGGGAGTAACGCATTCAGTTGCGTCTGTCGCTGTCTTTCGCGAATTTTTGGAGAAAATAGAATAATGCTTTAGGAGAGCCTGGGACACGGCAAATATGTCATTCCAATTAAGAGTGTTGATTAACAGGCAGGGAGCTCTCGCTCTCTCTCTCTCTCTCTCTCTCTCTCTCTCTCTCTCTCTCTCTCTCTCTCTCTCTCTCTCTCTCTTTTCGTCTCTCATCGAAGATTTCATGGTGTGAAAATCTCTAACCTTTTTGGTTAAAGGATGAGGTCTTTCACTCTCGCGGCTGCTTCCTTGGTTTTGCTTTGTGAAAACTCTCTCTCTCTCTCTCTCTCTCTCTCTCTCTCTCTCTCTCTCTCTCTCTCTCTCTCTCTATAGCCGGTATCTGCCTCCGGACGAAGGATTTGCATTCCCACGTTCCATTTGCCAGCAGGCGGTGCCCTTGAATAAAAGAAATTCCGAATCCGACCAGGACTTCATTATTCAATGCAAATGATTGTAAGACCCACGCATTCCTCCACCCCGAGAGGAACGGAGGTAAATAAGTTTGTAATTAAATAGGCAGATAAATTAACATCAGTGGGAAGACGCAGTCAGTAGTGGAGACTTAAAATTTGCTCATCAAACAAAAATGTTTTTCACGGAAATGAGGTATTCGATGACTTGACTAAAACGTTCAATGGAATTAATGGATTTTCTTCTACGTTTTCTGTCGTCTTCCGAAAATGCAATAATCTTTTAGTATTCAAATTATGAGCGAAATCTTGTTCGGTCGATACATACAACAGATGGCTTTTGGGTCGCACTCATTATATCCTGCATTCGACTTTTAAGAAATGCCACTTCCTGTCTCCATGGGCTATGTATTATTTATCTCTGTGGCAACAATAGTTTTTGGCTTGAAAATTCTATCTCTCTCTCTCTCTCTGCCTCTCTCGATTTCAATTTTGTGTTTTTTTAGTGTGAAGTTTCTCTAAATTTCTATATCTACCTATGTGTATGTTGCCAAATTCTCTCTCTCTCTCTCTCTCTCTCTCTCTCTCTCTCTCTCTCTCTCTCTCTCTCTCTCTCAACCTTGTTTTATGTGTGAAACTTGATTTATCTCAATCCTTCTCTTCTGCACCGTCCTTGATTTTGTGGTGTGGAAATAATTATTCTCTATCAGGGCTCCGCAAAGAAACGTGGCTGTATCAGAGAATTACGATATCCCCATTACTTTGAGGGAGAAAAGGTCTGGATTGGATAAAAACGACATTCTTCGAGAAAGCGATCGGGAAACAGTCTGAATTACATTCGATGAGGTAAAGGAAAAAATTCTTTACATAAACATGCCCATAGATGTGTGCTTGTTTAAATGAACATATACGTCTCTTATATTCGTATATGTCCCTTATGTTCACAGAATGTTGTTAAACTAAAAGCTATGCTGATTTAGAGGAACTCTTTGCTTTAGAGTGAGTTGCTTGTAGGTACACGCAAGCGCGTGCCAGGTTTTTTGTGGACTTTGGTGTTGCACATACATTAATTTCATGTAATAAAAACATCGCGAGGGCGCATGCGTATGCAATCGTAAATTTTCACCGAGAGATGCCCAAAAAAAAGCATCTGACGCTATCCTACCTACATCAGCCTCTCAGGGAGGCGCTGACAAGCGTCACACAACTCCGCTTTAGGCGAAGCTGAAGTTGTGATTCTTGTCGCCGTATGTTCTCGTTAACACAGGGGAAGAGTGCGCGGAAATTAGAGAGAGAGAGAGAGAGAGAGAGAGAGAGAGAGAGAGAGAGAAAGGATTTATCGTTAGCTTCAATTTTTTTTCTTAATTCTGCGCTTTCTCTTTAATCTTTTATTTTTAAGTTTCGTTCGTTGCTTTTTACGCTCGTCTTTTTGAGACAGCCAGGTGTATTTCCGAAATTTCCATTTGAAGTTATAATGCTTTGATCTCATGAGGAGAGAGAGAGAGAGAGAGAGAGAGAGAGAGAGAGAGAGAGAGAGGAGAGAGTTATCGTTATCGTTGTTGGGTACACGGGTATGAACATCATCTTAAAAGTCTTCTTTCAAAATTATGCTTAATATTGTTAACAAATTAGACTGCTTTCTGTTTGTCTCTTTGAAAAGTGGTATTCATGTCTTTCATTCTCTGTGCTATTATTTTTATTTATTATTTTTTTTGCTGTTTTTATAATAATACCCGACTTAGTTGTGATAAACTTGAAAAAACCGGACAACTCTTTTTTTTTTTTTTTGTCCTTTTGCTTATTTTTAAAATTTATTTTTATTAATAATATCGTCCCATTTTAGTTGTTTGGCATACTGTACATACTCCTAAGATGCTAAACCTTTCGGTATTTAATAAAACTTTAAATATCAACCAACTGATGACGTTCTCTCTCTCTCTCTCTCTCTCTCTCTCTCTCTCTCTCTCTCTCTCTCTCTCTCTCTCTCTCTGTCATCATCTTGAAAGTGTAATCCTACTGACAAAAAATTATCTTCGTCCATTTGATGCTACCCTATACCAACTAATTAGTGACATTCTCTCTCTCTCTCTCTCTCTCTCTCTCTCTCTCTCTCTCTCTCTCCTTTCTTTAAAAATCTAGCAAGCCTCGGTTGACATAAGCAGTGATTTACGTACCTGGTTGTTAGACACAACAGTGGGTCGTATCCTCAATCGGGAGAGAGAGGACAGAAGTTGTTTACCTAAGTCAAACATTATTATTATTATTATTATTATTATTATTATTATTATTATTATTATTATTATTATTTAGAAGACATACCCATCCATTAAAAAGCAGCCATATGAGTATAGCATTAATCAATAACGAAAAAATCCTTAAAAGCGTTACACTGGAATGAGCAGAGAAATTTAATTTATTATCTTAGAAAAAAGTGATAAAATATGAGGAATCTGGGATAGAAAACTGATCATTTATCCTGTGCATATATTAGTATTACAAAACAAATTTTAATAATCTGGGATAGAAAACAAACAAGTTATACAAAACAAAATGAGGATAATCTGGGATAGGGAACAAGTAATTTATCCTGTGGATATAATAGTATTAGAAAACAAAACGAAAAAAAATCTGGTATATGAAACTAAGTTTTCCTGTGTATATCTTTGTATTTTGTCAAAACAAAGTGAAAGTAATATGGGATGAAAAACAATTAACATAATTTATCCTGTTTATATCTTTGTTTTTCAGAACAAAATTACAAAAATCTGGAATAAAAAAAATCAGACGATTGATCCTGTGCATATCTTAGTATTGCAAAAGAAAATTAGAAAAATCTGGGATTAAAAAAAACAGAACATTTATCCGGTTTATATCTTTGTTTTTCAGAACAAAATGAGAAAAATCCGGGCTAAAAAAAGCAGACAATTTATCCTGTATATATCTTAGTATTACAAAACAAAATTAGAAAAAGCTGTGATAAAAAAAAAAACAGAAAATTAATCCTATGCATATCTTAGTATTACAAAACAAAATTAGAAAAATCTGGGATAAAAAACAGACGAGTTACCCTTTGTATTTCTTTTGTATTTCTATTATCAGGAAGGTTCCGCTTTTTCTCTTCCATTCGCTCTTCTTCTACATTTAGCCGTTTCGTGTTCCGGCCTTTCGTGCGTACGCATGCAAACAGTATCCTCTCTGGCTTAAGGCAAGGCAGAAAATTGTTGTTCATGCCGTCGTCTGTTCTCATCAGAGCCGAAGGAGAGATGTATATAGAAATGCTCAAGAAAAGGGTTGTAAATTGAGAGAGAGAGAGAGAGAGAGAGTTTTTATTGAAACAAATTTATATGAGAAGTGACACTTTTTTTTGTTAGAACTAATTCCATTCGTGTGTGTGTTTACATACATATGTATGTATGTATGTATATATGTATATATATATATATATATATATATATATATATATATATATATATATATATATATATATATATATATATATATATATATAAATAATCACATCACTGCAGGTAAAAAAATGAGAGACCAACCGAGACCTACTCCTAGTCTTATTTTTTCGCCCGTGGTGATGTGTGGTAATCAAAATCACGTGTTATTGTGATTATAATTATATATATATATATATATATATATATATATATATATATATATATATATATATATATATATATATATATATATTTGTGTGTGTGTGTTTGTGAGGTAATAAATTTATAAGATTTATCTCTCTCTCTCTCTCTCTCTCTCTCTCTCTCTCTCTCTCTCTCTCTCTCTCTCTCTCACACACACACACACACACACACACACACACACACACACACACACACACACACACACACACACAACTTCCCAACACTCCACCACTTCTATGATTACGAAGGGTGGCCACGGGAGAGGGATGGTAGATTGCCTCAAATTGGTGGAAAAATTAAGGGGAATTGAAGAGTTGGGGAAAGCCACACTACTCCTCCTCCTCCTCCTCCTCCTCCTCCTCCTCCTCCTCCTCCTCCTCCTCCTCCTCCTCCTCCTCCTGGTTTGGGAGAGAAGCCCAGAGAATTCTAACCCTATTTCGGGGAGGAAACTTTTCACCACAACTTTATTAGAGTACATTACCATTAAAAAATATTTTTCCTTGTCTTTTAGTCCTGTTTTGACAGTATGTGCCTTTGATTTTTAATCATGACGGTTTTTTCCTCTTAATTATCATAATTATCATATTCGATTATATACAAATTTGAAACATTTTGTCGTACATACATACATATGTATGTATGTATGTATACGGATGTAGACGCATTTTTTTTATTTCATAAAGATTAAAGGATCTAGGAGAACCATTAAAAAAGTTAGTGTTGTTCTCACAGGATTTAAAGATTATCTTAAGCATTCTTTCATGTATAGTCTGTATGCATTTTCTTTCATGTATAGCCTGTATACATTGGTCCCTTTATTGGTTATCAAAAGCTGGCGATCCAACAAATATGGTCATTGACGTCGAGGGTGTTCGTATGTGTGCATGCTTTCTATTTAAGAAAATTTGCATAATTTGTGTGAGGAGTTTCTTCATTGAGAGTATGGGTTCCATAAAAAAAACTATCAGATGCCATTGTATGTAAAGGACTATGAACGTCATATACTTAAACTATTCTTTTACTATTCTTTTGGGGACAAGGGCTCACTCAAGGTGAGTCATGGTACTTCCGTAGAGGCAGGGAAGGACGGAATATTAAATATGAAGATTAAAGTCTCCCAAAGTAATTGGTGAGGAGCGATCCAAGAAAGGCCGTTTCCCGAGCAATAGTAATTATGAGTGAACACTCTCCCGAAGACTAGGCAACGTAAAAGAGGCCGCGGAATTTCACCGCAAAAGTTTCAGAAAGGAAGTATTTAATACATCATGCATTAAGGTCGCTGAGAGTAATATGCGTTGATAGCTGTTTCTTTCTTATTCTCTCTTTTCTAGTTCACTTTTTTCGAAGATTGTATAGAAGGTAACGGTTGCTTTAAGAACACAGACGAGGGAGGAAAAGTATAATGCAGTAAGGTCATCATCATAAAATTGAACGAAAGAAAGTGTTTATGCCCGTAGCCACAGTTAGGTAATCATTTGGATTATTTGACTGAGCTGAGGAAATGACCTACTGCTTGATTGAAAGAGCGGAATAATCGCGACAGAGAGAGAGAGAGAGAGAAGGAACGGAAGCAAAAAGAGAGAACAAACACAGCAGTGAGAAGGAGACAGGAGAGACCATACCTATTAATGAAAGACAACCGAAAAGCGAGACCAACAAATATGAGAGAGAGAGAGAGAGAGAGAGAGAGAGAGAGAGAGAGAGAGAGAGAGAGAGAGAGAACAAACACAGCAGTGAGAAGGAGAAAGGAGAGACCATACCTAATAATGAAAGACAACCGAAAGGCGAGACCAACAAATATGAGAGAGAGAGAGAGAGAGAGAGAGAGAGAGAGAGAGAGAAGGGTTGGTTGGTGGGCTAAGGTCTTGATTGCGCGGGACGGCTCCCTCCCATCAAGGCGAATTTGTGAAAGTTGTTCGATATTGGTTCGAGTTTGGGAAATGAGACAAGTTTCAGTCTTCTTGCTTTATTAGGTTCCAGGAAACATTTCTGTGTTTGGTCTTGCTTCCTTTCCCTTCCCTTCCCTTCCATTCCCATCTCTCTCTCTCTCTCTCTCTCTCTCTCTCTCTCTCTCTCTCTCTCTTTGCTTCATATTTGTTGGTCTCGTCTTTTGTTTCTCTCCTATTGTTAGGTATAGTCTTTCTCTCTCCTTCCCACTGCTTGTTCTCGCCCTTTGCTTCCGTTCCTATTCTCTCTCTCTCTCTCTCTCTCTCTCTCTCTCTCTCTCTCTCTCTCTCTCTCTCTCTCTCTCTCTGCTTTCCATGGAAGAGGTAATAACGTTATCACTACGTTGGGGAAATGAGGTCAACTTTTATCGCTATGGAACTCTTACCTGTCGATGCAACATTCTCTCTCTCTCTCTCTCTCTCTCTCTCTCTCTCTCTCTCTCTCTCTCTCTCTCTCTCTCTCTCTCTCATTTTCGAGGAATGTTGCGTATTATTCGGTCCTCTGTTTATAATTTTAAAAATGTCTCTTACGAATTAGTTTTTGATGTTTTCAGAAATGCCATTAAATCTTGTGGTACAGAATTCAAGTGAATATTTGTTGTTGTCAGGTCAGTTTGATTCAAATCATTCAGTCATTATTTCGTGCGCTCATTGCATTATTAAGCAGCCTTAATTGCCCGTTTCATTATTGTAGGGTAATTCTTCTCTCATTAGTAGTCGTATTTTTCTCATGTCCCGAAATACGTTGCTTTCTACTTTGTACAGTTTCTAATGTATGTTTGGACATTATGTACCACTTAATAGAAACTTTATCGCTTCAGATTTTTTTTCTTTGGATTCCGTTCTGCAATCAGTTGTGCGATCATTAATTATGCAGACATGCCGTAACATTTGCATACTCAAATGTTAAAGGTAATCTTTATGGAAATTTGTCTTATCTTTTTACTTGATTATTAAGTCTACCTGTCATATATGAACACTCTTTGAGGCATTCTCTAAGAAAGATATTCTTTGCAAGACGTCATATCCGCTCACAGCTGTTCTTCTTCAGCTTAATTCAAAAAGCAATTTATTTCTAATTTGTTATTTTTATTTTTTTTATTTATTTTTCAATTTTTTTCGGCAAGAAACCTTCCCTTTGTGATTCCGACTTCGTCCTCTTTCTCATTTTTAATCTCATCCCTCATAATCTCGTCTAGATTCGCGGCACTTCTAACTTCCAACTCCCAACAACTTGACTCTCTCTCTCTCTCTCTCTCTCTCTCTCTCTCTCTCTCTCTCTCTCTCTCTCTCTCTCTCTCTTCGACATTTTCTCCCACTCTCATCCGCTTTTAATGCAGTTAGATTTAATCTCGTGTGATATGCAAAACTTACCCCCTTCTTCCATTCCTTCAATTTGCTCCTCC
>NC_089755.1:47595120-47605120 GCF_040412425.1 Macrobrachium rosenbergii
AGGATGTAAAAAAGGTAATTTTGACTGAAGGCACGAGGGAAAGACTCGCTAAATCTTATTCCAAAGCTACTGGTTTTATTTTTTTCGAGATATTGGTGATTATATTTTTTCAACGCGGCTGCATACGCTTCGGGTAACGTCTTTTGTTTTTTATATATTATATTAATTAGGAGGAACATATATTCATGTATATTTGACATTTGGAGTGACGTTCTTACTTTTAGTATAATGTTATTATTGCGTAATTTAGATTGGTATCGCATATTTTGTAGTAAATGTTTTCTGCATAAATTAAATGGTTGTTAGTGAAGAAACAGATTTACTTCAAAATAGGAAAGAATTTATGTATTATGCCATGCTGAAAACTCAGAATCTCTAGGTAATGGCAACAATTTTTGTACTTTTAAAGGCCAGCTTTAAGAAACTTTTTTTTTTAGAGAGAGAGAGAGAGAGAGAGAGAGAGAGAGAGAGAGAGAGAGAGAGAGAGAGCATGCATAGCGGCCCCATTAATTGTTTGACCGGTGATCGTAGCGAAAAAGCTGTGCTGAAATCATTCACCTGTGTCAATAACAGCGTCTTCGAGACGCCAGAGGATATGTCAAACAATCCTGATATATAACTTGCAATAAGTGATTTAGATTTTGTAGTGATAGCAAATTAGAGAAAAGGGAGCATTTTAGCTCTCTCTCTCTCTCTCTCTCTCTCTCTCTCTCTCTCTCTAACACCAGTATCTAAAATGCCTATTGGTTTCTCATACAAATTTCTGTTAGTGACTAAAACTTTGCACCACCATCGTATATGCAATCCATATCCACCAGAGAGAGAGAGAGAGAGAGAGAGAGAGAGAGAGAAAGGTAAATGTCAAAATTCTACTTCGAAAGAAGCTCGAATCTGTATCTGGAAGTTGCAAACAAATTGGCCAACAAGTTGTTGTATCGACTTGCCCAGTCTTCTATGGCGGATCTTTCCAAAGGGGATTACCCGATTACCTGCAACGTCAAGAACTCTCATCGGATTACCCGGTCCCAACTTTGGCTGACTTAGCGCAAGAGTTTAAGTAACCCCAAGTCTCCGGGTGATTCCGTGGGTGTGTGCGTGCGTGTTAATCTTTAAATACTGAGACTTCGTTATGAGTTTGGTCGAAGCTCCGCTAAGTTCTTTTTCCTTTCACTTTAAGATTTAAAAAGAAAATTTATTTCACAGGATTTTTATATATTTAGCGGATTTTGAAATAGTTTATTGAGTCGTTAGTTTTTGGCAAGAATGATTTAACTTTGAGTATAACAATATGGAATCTAAATGTGGTTTCGTATAAGACGTCGTTAATAAGAAAAAAAAATTATGTTTTTTTTTACTTAAGTCATACTGGAAAAAAGGCGTCAATAAATTTAGTCGAAAGTTCAGTCTTTCTTTCTCGGCATCTATGAGGCACAGATTTCCGACTTTTCAAAGTTGACCCCCCCTCTCTCTCTCTCTCTCTCTCTCTCTCTCTCTCTCTCTCTCTCTCTCTCTCTCTCTCTCTCAGCTTGCTTAGTTTCTCATAATTCCATTTGGAAAGTAGTTTTCCGAACTTTGAAAGGTGAAACTACTCTCTCTCTCTCTCTCTCTCTCTCTCTCTCTCTCTCTCTCTCTCTCTCTCTCTCTCTCTCTCTCTCTCTCTGCCTGCGTGTATTTGCTGCAATTTCTTATCAGTTTTCCGAGCCTTGACTTTTTTTTTTTTTTTTTTTTTCAGAAACCGAAACGGAACCTATTTACGTGTTCTCATTCTGTAACAATTAGGTGGTACAGATTCTGCACCGTGGATAGCATAAAGCCACTTTAATAGTTTAAGGAATTAAATGACTGTTAGAAGCAGAGTTTGTGTGCAGACGGCTTGTCAGATTTGCTGATGTACATACACAAACATCATACAAATAATGGAACGTTGACTTTTGTACATAAATTTAATTTTCTTGTAGAGACTTTGGAAGAAAACGAAGGCATTTACAATTCTCTGAAATGTGAATCAATTTGGGTTTGTAAACGCCATAGTTCGTGCCTATATTTTTATTCCAGAAATGAAAGTAGTTCAAAAAGTTATTTACATTCATCCATAACAGTATTTGGGGTAAAACTTCGGTGACCTGGTGAGCCCTTCACAAGTTTTCTTTTTCCCTAAGGTCTTACACGAAGGCGATTTTTACCGTCTCTTTTTATTTCGTTATTTAATTTTTAGAAAGACATCTCGCAATACTAATGATTTCTGATTATTATAACTACAGGATAATAATCGTTGAATGGCAGTTTACATTAATAATGATTTCTGATTATTAGAAGTACAGGATAATAATCGTTGAATGGCAATTTATCAATGAAAATTATTTCTGATTATTATGCGTACAGGATAATAATCGTTGAATGGCAATTTACAATAATAATGATTTCTGATTATTATAAGTACAGGATAATAACCGTTGAATGGCAATTTATCAATGAAATTGAGAGACGTCAACGCCTTCCGTCGCTTCATTTGTAACTTTACAGAGGAACGCGTCGCAAGAAATCCCGTAGAGCCGACTCGCGCTCTGCCGAGGTAAAACCCAATGTCATGAAATTTCCAGTGAAGTGAAGTGTTCACCTGTACATGATGGATGATGAGTTGGGTATTGGGAGCGACCCTCTGATGAATAATGACTGCTCCGTCTCGTATTCCTGCTGCTGCTGTTGCTGTTGCTTTTACTGTTGCTGCTCGTTCCAACCTCATACTCGTTGGCTCCTTTGCAGGCCTGCATTCATACGTTGCAGCTCCATAGTTGTCTTGCAAAGGGAGACGCGTAATTACTCTAGATTTTCATTAATTGCTGGTATTAGTTTACGTTTCTTTTCTCATTCTCTGTCTCAGTGTCTCTGTCGCTAGTTTATCTTTTTTTCATTATTTATCTTTTTATCTGTTACAATCTTTTATAAATGTACATTATTTATATTTGCTTGTTGAAGTGTCCCTGGCATTAACACTTTTTTTTTATGTAAACCTTAACATAAAATTGACTCTTGGTAATGCCACTGTTCTTTATAAGGAAGAAGTTCGGACGTGAGGCACAGGATGTTTTGGCGATAGCGGAAGTGTAGAAAATTGCTAGAGCGAGGATAAAGGAAGACGACGTTGATAATGACGATAAAAGCGTTTGACGGATAGGATGGCTAAGGGTGCGGGGATTGTGGGGGGAAGGGGGCGGTGTAAGGAAGGCTGCCGATGGCCGGTGGGTGAGTCGGTCTGAAGGAATAAACTCCGGTTATAATGAAAGCACAACTTTAAGGCATCCCCGAGTCGTACCTCGTTCGTTAAACTCTAAAAGGAAAAAAAAAATTTAAAAAATTAGAAACCTATTGACTTGTCGATCTGCTGGTTCCTGCCTTGTTAGTCACTGGCCTCTTCTCAACTCCTCCCTCTCTCCCCTCACCCCTCTTTGCAGCCCACATTCTCTCTCTCTCTCTCTCTCTCTCTCTCTCTCTCTCTCTCTCTCTCTCTGTGCTCCTGTGTTCAGGAGTCCCCAAACTCATAATAAGAAATAGGGCGGTGTGGGAAAGCAGAAAGGGTCACTTAATGGGGTGTGGGAAGTGCTATCCCACTTGTGGTACTGCGGGTTAACCCCTTATAGCTCCTCTTCCCCCTCCTCCCTCCTCTCTCTCTCTCTCTCTCTCTCTCTCTCTCTCTCTCTCTCTCTCTCTCTTCCATTTTGCTTATTTTGCTCAGCCGGATAGCCATCTGCTAGTGCTAGTTATAGCCTCTCTCTCTCTCTCTCTCTCTCTCTCTCTCTCTCTCTCTCTCTCTCTCTCTCTCTCTGAGTGCATTTCCTCCTGAAAAACACAAAAGGCGTAGAGGGGTTAATGAGTTTTGTTCCATTTAATTTGCCCATTTTAGTTTTATTGATAGCTTATCCTGTTTGATACCGTCCACTCTGCTTTTGAAGTTTGTTTAAGGAATTGTGTGTGAATTCTGCACTTGCTGAAGATAACGACAATGCTCCCGGCACTTCTTCGTTGATGAATTCCGCTTGTTAAAGATAATCTGGATAAATTCGGCTCTTTCCATTTTAATATTGGTGATTTCAGTCTTTTTTTTTTTCCTGTACGAATTTGTCACATGTCCAGTGTAATGGAAATGATTTCGGCACTTGTTTTTCTTAGCTAAGTCGGTATGAATTTGGAACTTTTCCAATTTAATGTGGATGAAATTAACATTTATACATGGAAGTGTGGAGGAATTTAATTTTTCAGGCAGTTGTGGACTTTGATAACAAGCCGACACCTTGGACAGATAATGTTGCTTTTCATTTGTGCCGATGTTGTGAGCGAAGTAAGCACGGGCTTGTGCTTGAGATACAGGGAACGAATTCGACACCTGGTCCAAAATTATGCTTGATTTTGGCACTTCGTTGGAGGTATCGTGAATGATTACTGCGCTTTTCTGAAATAGCGAGGGCGAATTTCATATTTGTCTGAATACTGTGAATAAACTTGACTTTTGCTTAAGATATTATGGTTGGATTCAGCAAAGATTCGCGTTGGAAATGAGGAATTATTATTAATCAAGATTGGAAATCTGGAGGAATCCTCATTTGTCCAAGACACTTCTAAAGTTTTATGTTGTGGTTCAAGGTCACGGGGATCGATTCGGCACTGGGTCAAGACAGTGTTGTTAAATTGGCGGGATTGTACAAGGCAGCAGTGCTCATGAATTCTCACTTTCGCCTCTCGTTCAAGGTCGGGTGGATTAATTCAGATCTTGTCCAAGATAGCATAGATGAATGGAGAGAGAGAGACGGGTGACCTAGCACAGGGTCTAGTTTAGGAAGAGTTCATCCGGTATTGATTTATTCTCTCTCTCTCTCTCTCTCTCTCTCTCTCTCTCTCTCTCTCTCTCTCTCTCTCTCTCTCTCTCTCTCTCGTAAGAGAAATAACGCTTTTCTTCGACGTTAAAGAGGGAAATTAAGATGATTTTTCTTTAGGCGTAATTTGCAAGAGAGCATTTTCTGAAACAACATTTTTTTGCTAATTTGAAAATAGACATTTGATGTATAACTTTTATATATTTTTGCATATTTCATTTTCGTCCTTATTATTATTTTTTTTAAGCCGAAAAGACTTCAGCGCCTGAAGTTCATTTCAGCATTATTGTTGATATATTTACTTGCAACTAAGAGGTGAGATCTTAGACTTAGAGGGGGTTGTGGAATGGAGTTTTTTTTTATTTGTTTTAATCTCTCTCTCTCTCTCTCTCTCTCTCTCTCTCTCTCTCTCTCTCTCTCTCATATATACAGTTTGTCGCTTCGACCAAATATGTTTGTATATTAATAGCTGCAATGATCTCAACTTTTCGACTTCTTGACAGTTTATATATATATATATATATAATATATATATATATATATATATATATATATATATATATATATATATATATATATATATAAATTTTACTACAACCCTATTATCCAGTAGGAAATGGACGAAGACACCCTCCGCGGCAGAATTCGGACACACGAACATAGAATGTCTTACGAGACTAAGGAAAGATATATATGTCTAGTTATTTGTAAGTATTCTGCCTCGGAGGCTGAAAGTTTCCAAGTTTATAATCTGGGCTGATAATAGACTTGAATTGATGGCAGTATCCAAAAAATCTGGGAGGTCAGCGAGAAGTAGAGATCACTGGGGCTATAAATACACACACACACACACACACACACATACTCAAGGGTCATAATCATATGCTTTTGTAGTGTCACTCTTTTTTCACTGCCTCCGGAACATAGATAAGATATAATATCTGCAGAAGCGAGTATGTATGTTCCTGATGGTGACTGATCAGTAAAAAAAAAAAAAAAGGTGACACCATAAAAACATGATTATCATCTCTTGCATCTTCTGTTGTCGCTGCAACAAGAAAGAATAGAGCCAGTCACCCAGCTGAAGCATCTGGGAGAGACAGAGACAAAAACTCAAGTACTGTAGCAGTAGGATGTCTCAGAATACCTCTTTTCTTGGTGACTTGAAATCTTGAATGAAACACCTGACGCCGTAATTGTATCTTGGCAAAGTCTTTTAATAGAACACCTACGACAACAGCATTGCAAAACCATTGTTTGTATTTTTTTTTTGTCCAAGTACAGCCGTAGTCTGATTACAGACTACGGTTTTCAGATCACCGTTAGTTCCTGCTGTTTATTTACTAATGATTTCAGTCTCAGTAATTTATCTTAACTGGAATTTTTTTGATGTTTCACGAATTATTGTGTATTTAATGAATCCACCATAGGGACTAAATGAAGACCTTTAAAGGGGCATCCGGAAATAAACAAAGTAGAGTCTTCGATCTTTGAATTTTTTCTAAAAAGCATTATGAAATCACCTGAATACTTTTGTCCAGAAATTAAATAATTTTACAATACAGTTAGGTCAGAGTTAATCCAGAAAACTCCTCGGTCTGTGAAGAAAAGATGACATGGATTGGCATAAAAAGTTTGATATTTATACCAACATTTTAATATTCCTGAAATGGGTCTTCATTGACTGCCAGATGTTTCCCACGAAAATTTGCACAATCTGCTCCAGTGCAAGTCAAGTACGAAACTAGAAAGCTAGAGGAAAATTCGTATACGGACACGAATTCAGCCCAACATCTGAATAACACTGCTGTAGCCCATGGGCCGACTCCCCAGAATGACATTTGAATTCATCGAGAACATTTCTGGGCATCTTGTGGACAAACAGGCAGACGAGTGAGTCCATGACCTGGAAAGTTCGTCGGAGGAGGTCATAATAATAATTCCAGCCTACGCCATGTCAGTTTACCGTGTACCCATTCAGTAACGTGCGTTCATAAATGAGCTCCGTAGGCGAAAAACAGTTTTGCCACAGCGGATCCCCCGTCTCGCTGGAATTCGCGTTCGCACGTGAATATGTAAGCGTCATGTGACGAAGCGAAGGGGGACGAATTAATGAAGTGTGCGGTATTGCAAATGAGCTCGAATCAGCATTGTATTACCGCGTGTGTTGCACTGGGTGTGATCTCGCCGCCATTAAACACATGCCACCGCGAAATGTCAGGGGAAAGCTGGGAATTCTCGTGCTTTCTCTCTCTCTCTCTCTCTCTCTCTCTCTCTCTCTCTCTCTCTCTCTTCTTCTTCTTCTTCTTCTTCTTCTTCTTCTTCTTCTTCTTCTCCTCCATCATTTTCTTGTTCATTTTGTAATTATTCATATTTTGAATATGCAATTTGGTATCCGTTTAAGTAGAGATTGTAAAGTCACTTGTAAGCGCCTTATACCTTGCTCGTTTTTTTTTTTTTGTATTGCATTACTTTTCTTTCTCTTATTCATATTCTTATTCTTATTTCTTGTTCTGTGTTTCACAGTCTTTACATTTGTGCGCTCTACTGCGTACATTTGTTTTAAGAGTTAATGGCCCTTTAGGCTGGTTCCATATGAATTATGGCGCATTGTGAATAGTAATGATGATAAATCTCTCTCTCTCTCTCTCTCTCTCTCTCTCTCTCTCTCTCTCTCTCTCTCGACCAGAGACTTTTGTATTCTTTATGTCTTTGATAATCTTTCTGTCATTCGTTTTCCAAAGCTCCGTGTAACAAAGTTATTGAACAAAAAAAAATTCCTAACTGCTTTATTAGTAATTCAGGAAGTTCGATAGAAAATATTTACGAAAAAAAATAAAACCTTTCGTTTGAGTTAGAAACCAAGGTGTTAAAAAGGCAGCTTACCAAAGACAAAATATTTCAGAAGTTTGTTGAATATTTCTCGAACTTCAGTCGTAAATTCAGGATCCTGCTGAGAACTTTTCTTTGTGAAGTAGTAAGGAAAAATCTACAACATTCCTTTGGTAAGATTACAGTTCGTTGTTCATCGAAAGTGATGTGAACAGGACGGCAAATGATGGAATGAGTGACAGGAGGTTAGAGAAGCCCCAAGACAGGTTCAGCCGTTGTAAGGTTAGGGTAAAGAGAGAGAGAGAGAGAGAGAGAGAGAGAGAGAGAGAGAGAGAGAGAGAGAGAGAGAGAGAGAGAGAGCAAGGATTTTATTCACTGCAAAGAATGGAAGAGAGGGATAGAGAAAAAGTAACAAATGTAGAGAGAGAAAGAGAGAGAGAGAGAAACCAAGTATTTAATTCACTGCAAAGAATGGAAGAGAGAGATAGAGAAAAAGTAACAAATGTAGAGAGAGAGATAGAGAGAAAGAGAGAGAGACCAAGTAGTTTATTCACTGCAAAGAATGGAAGAGAGGGATAGAGAAAAAGTAACAAATGTAGGGAGAGAGAGAGAGAGAGAGAGAGAGAGAGAGAGAGAGAGAGAGAGAGAGAAACCAAGTATTTTATTCACTGCAAAGAATGGAAGAGAGGGTAGAGAAAAGTAAGAAATGTAGGGAAAGTGAGAGAGAGAGAGAGAAACCAAGTAGTATATTCACTGCAAGGAAGGGAAGAGAGATGAGAGAGAATAAGTAACAAATGTAGTCTTTTATAGCTAACAACCTATTGTTAATTACCTTTCATAATTACTCATCTATATCTTCACAAAGCTTTTCTCTCCGCGTCGTGTGTTTCATTGTGCAGCCTGTGCAGAGTCTTGCAGGCAAGGCATGTTTTGTTCAGAATGGTTCATTTTGAATGCTAATGCTTATGGATAATGAAGAAGACAATTGCAAATGGCTAGTGTTAACCTTGGCCAGTCAAGTCAGGCCTTTGTACCGACCACCCAGCGGCGCGTGCAGTTGACAATCAGAGCCAGTTCGGTTTCCTGCTAGACAATGGAACTCTTCGTGTTCGACTTAACACATTTTACAAGGTTTACAGGAATGGTTGTCTTTGCTGGATGAAGGTGGTTTTTTACATTAAGAACGACTGATCTCAAGGTTGTGTTCAATTCCAAGTTCTTGAGGGCAAATCCCTTTCAACGAGATTGAAACATTACGTATCAAGGGAAAGTGGCAAAGTATTTCGTCTTACCCGATCGACAAAACCATTATATATGTCAATTTAGGCCAAGTATCAGAGTCCACGAGTCCACAAATCGATTTCCCAACCTTTCCAAGGCTGCAGTCGGCTGGATATTAGGTTTTGAAGCGACATTTCAGCGCGAGTTTCTCATTTGTGAACGGATTCGTTCGAATATGGCGATGCGTCGGCTATTATGCCGTCTGAATAAGCCTCCCGGGGAATGAAATGGTTAATTAGGAGCCCGGGACGAAACTGCCATTTCCGTAGGTTGAAGTGACTGCTTTCGCATCCGGCAAAGGGTATTGTCAACGGAATTCTACAGAGCCTACTACCCCAGGCACTCCCCCCGGCCCCCCGGGTCCTCCCACCAGTGGGAGCTTTAGTCTTACCCATGCGCACGCACACACACACAGTCGGCCTGCTCTAAATCAACACTGGGTCTCCCGGGAACACATTTGCACGATGCAAACTAAGTTAATGTTGGAGTGAGGAAGGAGGAGGACAAGATACATCTATCTCCGCCAGTGTTAATATTTGTCGAATGTATCTATTCTCTCTCTCTCTCTCTCTCTCTCTCTCTCTCTCTCTCTCTCTCTCTCTCTCTCTCTCTCTCTCTCTTCCAGTAGGCTGGCTAGAACTTGTGCCCCTCTCGGTACATACAAGTCCAATTGGTTGGGTATACAGTCCGGGTTGTTTGTCTCTCCCACTTCCCCCCACTCTCTCTCTCTCTCCCCTCTGTCCGTAAACCACCCCCTCCCTCTCTCCCTCCCTCTCCGGTTAACAAATCCCCTAACGTTCCCATTTTCTAACTAGGTCTCCAGCTTTTTATTAATATCGTTTTCACTGTGCTTTCACCTATTCCGTTTCTAGGAAGTGAATAAAATCATTAAATTGGCAAAGCAAAATGGTTATTTTATTTTTCAGAAACACTTGTATACATGAAAAAATTCATATGTCTATCTGTTATTTATGTCTTCGTAAAGTATGTATGTATGTATGTATATATTTTTATATATA
>NC_089755.1:47610120-47622620 GCF_040412425.1 Macrobrachium rosenbergii
CGGAACAATTTTTTTGTAATTGCATTGCTTACATTCGTTAAACTTATCCTTTTGCAGTTCTATAGTGCAGTAGTTGGCACCAATCATCATGAAGATGGATTGAACATTTGTTTTCCTTGTGTAGTTACTGTTGACGCGATTAAGATACTTGGTAATTAAAAAAAAAATAGTAGCGAAAATATAAAGTATACCTTAGTTTAACCAGACCACCTCCTATACCTAGTAACGGGACCTACAGCTTATTGTGGAATCCTAACCACAATATACCAAGAAATGAACTTCTGTCACCAGAAATAAATTTCTCTAATTCTTCATTGGCCGGCCGGAGAATCGAACGCAGGCCCAGCAAAGTGCTAGCCAAGAACGACATCGACCCGTCCAACGAGGAACTGAGCGAAAATATAAAGGAATGAAAGTGGAAGAGAAAACACATGGGGAAGAGGAGAGGGAATGAACAATCATCAAGAATGGACTGTTGAAGATAATTGAAAAATGCGGAGTGCAAAAAAAATAAAATGAATAAAAACATTCTAAAAATGAAATATGGAAAGCGATTCTCTCTCTCTCTCTATCTCTCTCTCTCTCTCTCTCTCTCTCTCTCTCTCTCTTGTCATCTTGTTGGAGTGGATCGTAGACTGAAAAACTAAGGGGGAACATTAATTGAAGTGGATATTACACATTCCTGTTTGCTTTCAATATTTAAAACAAAGATCGGCGAAGTTTTCCTAACTGCGTAGAAAGACTCTCTCTCTCTCTCTCTCTCTCTCTCTCTCTCTCTCTCTCTCTCTCTCTCTCTGATGAGCTTAGGTCATACCGAACTCTAGCATGGATGTTGCTTAATAATCGTCTCTCATCATTAGGTTCGGTGCTTGATTGATTTTAATAACTTGTCGTTACAAAAACTATAGCCCTCTACACGTTTGGCAGGGTGATTTGTTCCTCCAAAATTTCACAGGGATGAATCAAAGAGAACTATTGCATTAACTGAATCATTTGTTTCAAAGTGGCGAATAATAATATGCAAATTTTAATAGCAAATTCCACTGAAGGTGTTCGTTATCTGTGATGGGAACATTTCACTATCTTGCTCTATAAGCTTCTATATTTCAAGAGGCGGTTTTGCTCTGCTTAAAAATGAAATATGGAAAGCGATTCTCTCTCTCTCTATCTCTCTCTCTCTCTCTCTCTCTCTCTCTCTCTCTCCACGCACTCGATCGCCATTTAGTTTTGACGTATTCATATAGAAAGGAATGCAGTATTTCGAATGTAAGATATTACAGTATTAATTCGAGTTTTCAGAAGATTTTTAACATTTACAACTATAATCTTGAATTTATTGACAGAATATCTTTATTCCTCTGAGAATACAAGTTTTCGGTGCATACATCACCCTGAATAACCATTGGGTAAATTATATATCAAAATAATGATCTATTCAAGCTTTGAAGCATTAATTGTTTAAAACTAAAAGTTTATTTATGCATGAATATTTTTGTAACCCCGCTCTTTTTTTTCCAAATTTTCTTAATTACGGAAGGTACTTTTATCTCGGTGCGTTCTTACTGGGGTTATCTATTAAATGTCTGTCTTTCTCACAGTCTTCTCGCAAGAAAAAATAAAATAAGACTGGGCGGCCACGTCCTTAACATTTTTCTCGGGTAAATCCTTGCCCATTGAGGCATTGTCTTTACCGATACACCACCTGAGCCAGGGAAGAGAGAGAGAGAGAGAGAGAGAGAGAGAGAGAGAGAGACTTCCTCCCTTGGCCAGTATTACATTGGAAAAGTTCAGTTTCTTTTAAAATTATTTATGAGTTTCGTTTATAATTATAATCCCTACTTCTTTCTGCATTATCTTTACGATTACAGTTATATGTACTTGTAAATCACAAAGAGAGAGAGAGAGAGAGAATAATGACCAGATGGATTTTGGTGAGTAAGTGGAATTTAGAGATGGATATCTAAAAAAGAAAAAAAAATACCCCCGTGGTATGGAATGTTCTAAAGCGTGAGACTCCAAAAACTGGATGCGTGTTTAAACATGTCAGAAGCGCTCAGTGTACATCCCACATCATCCATCATGGCTGACGTCTAGATAAGGAAGAGGAAAAAGAAAACATCCCATTACATCAGGTTGAAGTCGGTTGGGTATCGGTATTATTTTGCTTATATCATGCTGAAAAACACTGTTGATAAATAGTTTCGTTGTTGTCTGTGGTATCTCGGTTATTGTAAAGATTCCCACCAGAGAGAGAGAGAGAGAGAGAGAGAGAGAGAGAGAGAGAATTCCAATTCAAACAGAGTTATTGACCAGCATTATTACAGTTTATATAAAAAGGAAGGGGTCTCTTTTGCTCTTGTGTACAAAAAATGTATAAAAAAGGAAGGGGTCTCTTCTGTACAAAAAATGCATAAAAAGGAAGGGGGTCTCTTTTTTACAAATAATATATAAAAAGGAAGGGGTCTCTTTTGTACAAAAAAAAAAGTATTTTAAAGTCATCGAATACTGATACTTAAATATCTATGAAAATAAAATATGAAAAATATGGAAAGTAATTCTGTAAAAATGAAGCCTGAAAAGTAATTCAGTAATGTTTATCTGTTCCGCCAAAAGTTTTCGCCCAAGGGAACGATGAAATTTACGCAGCATCAAGAGAGAATCTCGTATTCTTCCCAAGACTTCCATAAGAATCTTCGCCACCTCTCGTAGTTTATAAGCCATCATCAACAAAGGAGAGCACCATCTCCCAAGTGTTTGGCCATTACGAGCCCGGGGACCAGAAAAGATGTGTTTTCCAATAACAGTGCTTCACACGGGGGCATTAGGAATGGCAGTTTAGATACGACAAGTACAAGCCGTTGGAGAAGAGCAAGTAAAGAAAGAAATCCTGAGGGATTCACTATCACTTTGATATTATACCAGTGTTGCTGGCTGTGTACACGTGAGGTATCATCCTTGATGTTTGTGATTTAATTTTTTCATGTCAATCACTGATACAAGAATAGATAGATAACTGGATTTCTTGTATTTTTCCTAGTCTCATATCAGTCAGTGATACATGAATGGATAGATAATCGGATTTCTTTTATTTTTTCTGGTCTCATATCAATCAGTGATGCATGAATGGGTAGATAATTGTATTTCTTTTATTTTTTCTATGCTCATATCAATCAGTGACACATGAATAGATAATCAGATGTCTTTTATTTTTTCTATTCTCATATCAGTCAGTAATACATGAATAGGTAGATAATTGGATTTCTTTTATGTTTACTATTCGAACTCTGCCTCTCACAGTCATTCTTGCACATGAACAGGGCTGCAGATCGATAGATTTATTTTCTTGGGCGTTGTTGTATATTCAGGTTTTCTGCCAGCCACGGTTATTCTTTTAGTTGTCTGTGTTTTATCCCGAGCAGGTCACTCGGTACAGTAAGTAGGTCGTAAAATATATTTATTGCCTCTCCTGCCAAACTCAAACCTCGACTGGTGGGTCTGCCATCTTTTATGGAAATATTGGGGGAGAGAGAGAGAGAGGGAGAGAGAGAGAGAGAGAGAGAGAGAGAACTGATTCTTATTTTTGTCAGTTGTAGTTTGAAGGAGTGTGACTGTGTGCTTATCGATGCAAAATATGTGAAAATAATTTTTTTTGTGTATCAACAGCTGATTTTGGAGAAACAGAGGCGCCTTTATTTTGGTCCCCTCTTTTTTAATGGTTATTTTGGATGATTAAAAACAAGGATAAAGAAAATATAGCCTTCTGCCTCTGCATTTTGAACAGTCTTTAGTCTGGACATGTTTTGGTGAAGTTTTACGACTCACGTTGGTTCCTTTTTATCCCACCTTCTTTGTTCCTTCTTCAACATCCTTTCTCACTTACTGCTACTTAAGTTTCCTTCTTTTAACGCCTTCGTTGGCTTATACACAGCTTCTTGTATTGTGTATAACTTACGTAAGTTTCTTCCTTTCATATACAACCGTTTCCCTTTACCGACGTGGATCATTAGCCTCCTGGAAAGGAAAGAGTATTTGTTATTCGGGAAAGGAAAGATTGTTTGTTATTCTTGTTATTCTGGAAAGAAAGATTATTTGTTTGCGTTCTTGATAGAATGATTATTTGTTAGCTTTCTGGAAAGGCAGGTTATTGGTCTAATACGAACCACAGTTCCAGCGTCTTTGAGGAAAAGAAATTGTTTTTACAGAATTTAGATTATCTACCCCAGAAAGCATTGTGTTCACTGTTTGAATGTATATTTGGTATTGTTGAAGGTTAAACTTGAGCAGTTATAGGTACCTGTTAGGGACAAGGAAAACTTCAGTAAGTACATGCCGCTTTTCTTTAGTTCATGAAGAGAATTTTCTTCCGTTTATGAGGAGAATTGTCTTCAGTTTAC
Organism: Macrobrachium rosenbergii; assembly: GCF_040412425.1. NCBI lineage: Eukaryota > Metazoa > Arthropoda > Malacostraca > Decapoda > Palaemonidae > Macrobrachium > Macrobrachium rosenbergii. The sequence goes on from NC_089755.1 coordinate 47,614,515, forward strand.
GAAGAGAGTTTTCTTCAATTGTGAAGAGATTTTTCTTCCGTTCATGAAGAGAATTGTCTTCAATTTTTGAAGAAAATTTTCTTCAGTTTATGAAGAGAATTTTCCTTAATTTATGAAAAGAATTTTCCTTAATTTATGAAAAGAATTTCTTCAATTCATAAAGAGAATTTTCTTCAGTTTACGAAGAGAATTTTCTTCAATTCATAAAGAGAATTTTCTTCAGTTCATATAGAGAATTTTCTTCGGTTTATGAAGAGAATTTCCTTCAGCCCCAAATACATGTTTGTTTACCCAAGGAAGGAGAAAATGAACTGAGGCCATATTAACGCCGTGTCAATTTTCAGCGTCGTACTTTGAGCCTAACATGCCCTTCCTTGTTTTAGGAGGTGGGGCTCTGACACTAGCTTAAATGCAACAGGTGATGATGGGATGCTGATGGCGTGCCTCCATTTGCCGTAGGCGACCAAAGAGTGTCCCAGCCCATCCTATTGCGACGTGTAATTTAGGGTGTGAGGCTGTCCAAATTTTACCCTTACTTTTCTTAAACAAGTTGGCTAAAGATTTGAAGAATATAACCAGACCTTTTCAATGGGGCACAGTCATCAAGTACTCGCCATTTTTATTTCTTTCGATAGCTGAATCCCATTCCATAATTTTTTTATTTGGTTTTCTATATTCAGGTAGTGAACATCATTAAAAATGAGCAACGTTTATATTAGCCTCAGGATTAAAAAATTTTGAATTTCACATGTCAGTTCCTGGTAAATGATGACCGGTAGACTCAAGTCATTAACCAGCTGTCTGAAATTCAGTGGCCTGAACCTTGATAATTAGTTCAAAGAGAAGGTATTTAGTTGTATCAGGATCGATATATATACTGTGTGTATGTATATATATATATATATATATATATATATATATATATATATATATATATATATATATATATATATATACTGTATGCATATATATACATACATATGTGTGTGTATCTGTCTGTCTGACCCAGTCCGTCTGTAATATCAGTACAGGGTATGGGGCAGCAAAAATTTACACACTTGTCAATTTGTAACTCATTCACACAGAATAGTTGGAGTTATTTTTCCTTAAAGGGCATCCCACAGGGAAATAGACTCATAATGATTTAGTATCCAGGGCGCTTGAGTGCTTGCAACGTAGAAGTGAATAGTGCAGTGTGTATAGAGGATTTTGATGCGCTTTTAATGAGCCTTCTTTGTAGGTGCACGGAGCAGCTAATGTTGGGCAAGTTTTCTGCACAGGAGCTCATCCATGATTCAACAATTAAAGTATGAAGGTGGCAGTGACTGTTATGTTGTGTCTTACACTAAGCCACCTTTTGTCAGGGAACATGGCTTATAGCTGAAAAAGTGTGTATGGCTATATTATAAATATATATATATATATATATATATATGTGTGTGTGTGTGTGTGTGTGTGTGTGTGTGTGTGTGTGTGTGTGTTTCTCAAACATCTGTGTGGGTCAGTTGGTAGCGTCTTGGCCTTTCATTAAGCGTTCGGGGATCGATCCAGTGCTCATTAGTTTACATACAAATTATATATATATATATATATATATATATATATATATATATATATATATATATATATTTATTTATATATTGTGTGTGTGTGTGTTTGTTGGATTTGCATAAGTACGGCCTGTATCTTAAATATAATACAGGTATGCAGGTATCTTGAATTCAAGCACGAAGTATTCCGTGTCCTGTAATTTGCTTGTTTTTTTTTTTTTTTTTTTTTTTTGGCTCGTGGGAATTTCACATACGTTAGTTACGTGTTTTACATTCTGTGGCGAGTTTAGAAAACTTCAGTCTCGACTTTATAATTAAATGCTTCAGCAGAGTTTTGCCCAGATCCACGCGATGAATTATTTGATCCTTGTTAATTCTGGTCTCGACTGTGTGGGACGTTTTGCTTGTTAGCAGTTGAAAACCTTCCTCTCATTCAGGTTTTTTTATCGTGTTCCTTTTCTACCAAAATTAATACGAACGTTTTCTGTCTTAATATAATAATACCTGTCCATTAGATACGTTTATACATATTCAGTTACTTGAACGTTTGGTCATTGACTGAGATTGTAATACTGGTAAATTACGATTTCAACGATCATTTCTATCGTAAACTTCTTTGAAATTGTCACAGTTTGTAATTTTGGATTGGTAAGTTTGTTGTTGCCCGAAGGAAATGTGTACATGAAAAAAAGACAGTTCTGTTGCAGTTGGTTAAGGGGAAAGATACTATCCAAAGCTGGGATTGTGAATCCAGTTTAGATGATGCAATACAAAAGTAATTGGTTACTTACGACTCTGTCCCACATTGGCTAAAAGTGTACCTTTATGACGTGAGTTCGTAGACTCTTCGGGGTTACGACCTTCTAGTGTTTTTTTTTCTCTCTCTCTCACTTCCTTCATATTCTGTCCTTCAGGTTTGGCTAAATGAGGATATGAAGATAACTGTTCATTGTAATCTTTGTTTAAAGATAGACATCTGCTATGAGAAATTCTAAATGTTAGGAGTCCGATTTCAAAGTCATTGGTCTCTGGGTTTAAAAGCAGTAAGTGATATACAGCACTACACTTTGCCTTGAAGTCTTACGATTAAAGCGCCGTCTTCTACTCCGGCTTGACGGGATCTTGGTGAGATTCTTTAGTAATCAGTAGCATAATGGAAATGCTTTCACTTCTCAAACGCATAAAATAAAAGAACAACCGAAAATACTCAGCTAAGTTCGGTGTAGGAGCAACAGTAAGTGGTTACCGTCATAGTCTAATTCTTAGCACAAATACATGTTAGTTATGAAGGTATAGAGCCTTCCACTCTCTTCCTTAGAGAGGACAGTGTTGCTAAGACTTTAGGCAAGATACTCCACACCCTTTGTGAAACAAGACATGTAAATTATGTTAGCTCTATGAATTTTCCTTCTAAATAAAAATGTTTTTATTTGATGTACACATATATATATATATATATATATATATATATATATATATATATATATATATATATATATATATATATATATATATATATATATAAATACATATATATATACATACTGTATATATATGTATGTATGTGTGTTTGTGCATTCACACATCTCAGTAAACACTCGGGTGACACGTTACCGTCATCTGCGCTGCATAAAAATACCATGACTTGTTTGCCTGACATTTTCCATTCATTGTTCCCTTTCATTCCGAATTTTCATTTCTCTCGTGAAGTGGACACACAATGGAAAGATTTTATTACTTTTACTACAAAGGAAACGTTTTATAATGCATTTGTCGCAGAGGAGTGTTCATTATTCATAATTGTTCACTGTTCAAAATCATTTTACTCTGCGGGTGGATATAGGGTGTCTGAATTTTGTCAGGTCACGCAATATTGTGCTGCTCTGTTTGTGTCCTCTTCCGAATGTAACTGATCACACAAACACATACACACATACACACACACATACACACACACATACACACTTGAGTTGGTTTAGAAGGAAAAAAATGACAGGGTTCACTGCCACATTTACACTTTGAGTGAAGAATCGTGGGTGAACCCCCTGTGCTGAAACGTTCGCAATATTCACTGCTTTAGATAGTGTATAAACACTGCGCCACTCACCTGCTCTCTTGGAGGCGCTCTCCCAGTTTTTACCAGCGTATTTTATCTAACAGGAAGTGACTCAGAGAAACAAACAAGAGTATGGTTGATGACACAGTTATGCGTAAATGATCATTTGAAGGTGAACCACCTATACAGAAAACTTCACACACACACACACGCACATACAAATGTGCACATATCCGAGTATTTCTGCTTTTGGTTTGTATACATACGTTTGTGAGAACCCCGTCTATCATAATGCACATATTTCTCATTAATTTCCCTTCAGTTTCTGCCCTACGGACCTTCTGTGTGAACACGGGTTCGTAGTCGCTCTCTGAATTTGCTTTTTGTTTATATATATATATATATATATATATATATATATATATATATATATATATATATATATATATATATAATTTCATATAGTTCACACACCTAGCTATTTGTTCCCAGAGGGAATCTGGAGTGTAAAGAGCGAGTTACGTAATTTTTTTTATAGTAGTTTGTTTAATATTACTATACTTAAGTATAGCTGTGGCATTCGTCGTAACTTTTTTGAGGGGTACATTTTGTGTCTAAAATGAAAAAAACCAACGATCGTGTTAGATAATGAATCTTATATCTATAAGTAGTCTTGTACACATTGTAATGTGAATGCCTAAAGGTATAACATTCATTTATATAAGGAATGTCCACCGTGACTAACTTCATCTGAATATAAGATAATATTAAATGAGATGGATGAATAATATCCACCTAATATAAAAAAAAAATGTTTTTTATTGCAAAGGTGAGTCGTTTAACATATGTAAAGGTTGCAGTCACAGTATTCTAAAAAAAAATGTACGTATCATTTGTAACATAAATGTCATAAGAATAAAAAAAAAATAGTAAATATAACATAGAATAAATTTATCATAACCTACACATACACACTCGTGCCCACCCAGTGAAATCGTTATAATTAAAGCGGGGCTTGCGTTCATTACGCCCACGATATCACAAATGGTATTTTATTGAGTTATAACGATGTCAGTTTTTTTTTCTTTTCTGGGAGTGTAGAGATCGCCAACAGGGTGGGGGCTGGGAAGGAAGGAGAGGGCAGTTTTTTTGGGGAGGGAGCTGTAGAGATCGGTAACGGGGTTTTGGGGGTGGTTGGGGGGAGGAAGGGAGGGGTGAGTTATGTAGGAAAGGGACTATGTTTTTAGTGCCATTTCATTTGTTGGGTGTATTAATTTAATGTTGCTCTATCTTTATTATTATTATTATTATTATTATTATTATTATTGAGCTGTGCGTTTGTTGTTTCCCTCGTGACGGAACAACCACAATTACTAGTCCTGTTTTGACATTATATATAAAAGCTGTTCTTGTAAAATGATAGCTCTTGTGATGCCATGTTGTCACACTGCCGAGTACCTGCAGTTATTCAGCACGATTATTCTTCCTGCCTGTATTTATTCGTTATTTACTGCTTCCTCTTCTCCCTTTTTTTTTTCTCTCTCTCTCTCTTGGTGAATAACGGGTAGACATGTTCTCTATAAATGTTTGGTCGTTTTGCGATAACGAGAATGATGATATTGATAATAATGATATATCATCATTAGGAAATGTTTCATACACAGTTGCTCCATTAGCTGCTTAGGCCTCATTGTGACTCTTTATTGCTCATACCGAGCTTACAATATTTCTTACAAGTCTTAGTAACCATATATATATATATATATATATATATATATATATATATATATATATATATATATATATATATATATATATATATATATATATATATATATATATATAAATCCGTTTATATTTCTCGGTATTCATTTGGTTTAAGTTTATTCACCTGCGCATGCTTCGTCATTTTATTAAAGGAAGGTGTTAGTGAACATTAAAAGTTAATTTTCATAAAAGTGCCAAAATGTTCAGTCGGATATAAATATATAAATTTGTTATTGCGGCAGCCTGACTTAATTCAGCTTTATCATTACATGCAAGAGTTTCCCATTTTTTAATCTTCGGTATAGAATTTTTAAAGTCTCTCTCTCTCTCTCTCTCTCTCTCTCTCTCTCTCTCTCTCTCTCTCTCTCTCTCTCTCTCATTTCCACTGCACCCCTGTAAATCGAGTAGGCGTGACCGTGGGTTAGAGCAGCTCTCTGTATCCTGTCAGTAATAATTTCCATGTGAATTGCAAGTCATTAAATATTCCATTAAAATCTGATCATCAAAGTATTTTCCCTTTTTTTTTTTGCAATTATCGGCGAATTTACTTTATTTATTTTTTTAACTCTATCAAAAATAATTGGGGCTCGTATGTAGGTAAATAATTTGTGCATTTATTAGTGCTGAAAATGAACAGAAATCAAGTAGAAATTTGTTCACCATTTTTTAATTATTCAGAAATAATTTCATGCTTTTATTTTATTTTTGTTTTTTTTAGAAAATAATGTTAATCTGTTTCAGTTGTTGCAATAAAAATGTGCAGTTGACATGATTATGTATTGAAATGATTACAAGTTGTCTAATGTATTTTCCATAGTGAACATTCCGTTTATATAATGCAGACGTCTTCCATAGATTTCCTTTTGCTTTCATCCTACAACACTTTTGGCTCGATCCTACAAGCATTGTGTCTATTGCTAAAGAAATACGCGTTCTATACCAACTCCAACCAACTGTATCATTCCAGTTGATTATATGTTGAAATAGGCATCATTAGCAGTTTAACCCTGTAGGGTGGTAGCGCCGTCAGTGCACCTCACGCGGTGCAATGTAGGCATTGCTTAAGGTTCATTTCTGCGTTCCTTCGGCCCCTAGCTGCAACCCCCGTCATCCCTTTTACTGTAACTCTGTTCATATTCTCTTTCTTCCATCTTACTTTCCACCTTCTAACAATTGATTCATAGTGCAACTGCGAGGTTTACCTCCTGTTACACCATTCAAACCTTCTTACTATCAATTTCCGTTTCATCGCTGAATGACCTTATAGGTCCCAGCGTTTTGGCCTTTGGCCTTAATTCTACATTCTATTGCATTAGTGGTTTAGCAAAGGTAGATAAAATGGATAATTTGCCTGAAAAGGATAAGTTTATCAAACACGGATGCCCACGATGGCATGTGATTATGTAATTTCAGTACGTATGTTATGATGAGAGTCACAAGATAATTAACCTGGATCTGTAATAAATCCCGGTCGTAAGTACACCGGATCTGTTTTAATTAGGACTGTAAACTAAGTGGGTCTGTAATACGTCCAGCTTTGAAACGAACTGATTTTGTGCTACTAGCATCTAATTAAACAGAATCGGCATGTACCCCCTTTCCCTTCGCAAAAGATAGTGGAAACTGGGATACTTGTGATTTTAAGAGTAAACGAGGATCTACTTCGGAGTTAGATAAATGATTTATTTTATAATTTTCTCTCCGTTAGTTCTCAGGTTTCATTGTTACCCATTGCCTCTTACACCAGACCCCTACAGCGTCATTCACATGATATCCTGCTAAAACTCTCGAGTCGAATTTACCTTTGATGAGGTCTTCCCTTCTGCTGCCATTACATTTTCCTTTTTAAACAGTGATGAAAACTTTCTAAGAAGGGTAGAATCTGAGTCATATTTCTCTCTCTCTCTCTCTCTCTCTCTCTCTCTCTCTCTCTCTCTCTCTCTCTCGGCACCGTTCCCCAAACCCATTATGCCACACATGAATTATGGACCTGAAAATCAGTTGACTGTAGTAGGATTTAGCAGGAGAGAGAGAGAGAGAGAGAGAGAGAGAAAGAAGAGGAGAGAGAGAGAGAGAGAGAGAGAGAGAGAGAGAGAGAAAGGTCATTTCCATGAGTTATTAGTTCTCCATCAAGCAGTATACCATGTCATAATTATTTAAAATGTAAAGGACTCGATTAGTTACATTCACCCTGCAGGTTCACACCATTCACCAGATAATCAAGGGTCTCTCTCTCTCTCTCTCTCTCTCTCATATATATATATATATATATATGTATATATATATATATATATATATATATATATATATATATATATATATATATGTGTGTGTGTGTGTGTGTGTGTTGCTTGCTTTTGACCGTCTTATCCAGTAACACTATTTTTGCATGTCAGGTTTGAGTTGTTATAAAGGAGGCTATTCAAATACTTTAATTAGAGCTGCAAAGTTTTTTTTTTAAATATTCATTGATTCTTTTGGTTTCTCTTTGTCATTCGATCTCAAACGATGCATAATTTTCATGTATTTATAATTTACCCTTATTAAAGCAAGAGCCATCATACTTGATACTCGAATTATTTCCATGTCCTTTTAACTTACAATTGATTAAGAAGCGCTCGAAACTTCATATTTATTGCGTTATCCAAGAGGTCTATATGTTATGCAAACCCCGTGGTTATTTATGTTTCACAATATATTTTTTCATAAACATTATTATAGGTGTACCTGACA
>NC_089755.1:47627620-47635120 GCF_040412425.1 Macrobrachium rosenbergii
CCCTTTTTGTGTAAACGTGTATGATCTTGAATGAAACTCTCGGGTACAGAGACGCAAAAATGAATTAATTGGCAGAATGCCACTTGTGCCGGAAATGCAATGAATATGAATCACATTCAAAAAATGAAACATCGCCGTGTAAAGCAAAACAAACAAAAGGTTGGAGCGTTGTGTATGGAAGAATGGACTCGTAAATAAAATAGAAAGTGTCCGGGATGCAATATTGTTCTTGCTGCCAGTCTTTGCAGGACAATTTTTTGAAGCTTTACTTTTAATGAATTTCGTATTGCTTTTTTATCCCTCGGAAGTTCTGTTGCATATATAATGGAAAGCTATTCATTGGATCGGATTCAGTGTTATATGGAATTTATATTGCATTAGTAGTGGTTGTTCCGTGCCCGAATTTGTATTTGATTTTAGATCCGTCTGTGAAAAGCCGTATGTTTTGGACTGCTAGATCGCTGGAAAGGTGATCGTCAGGTATACATGTTAGGAAAAATACAAATTACTTTTAAAATTTGTTGTATTTTTTGGACTGCTAGATCGTTGGAAAGGTGATCGTCAGGTATATATGTTAGGAAAAATACAAATTACTTTTAAAATTTGTTGTATTTTTTGGACTGCTAGATCGCTGGAAAGGTGATCTTCAGATTTGTGTGTTAGGAAAAATACAAATTACTTTTAAAATTTGTTGTATTTTTTTGGACTGCTAGATCGTTGGAAAGGTGATCTTGAGGTTTGTATGTTAGGAAAAATACAAAATAACTTTTAAAATTTGTTGTATTTTTTGGATTGCTAGATCATTGGAAATGTGATCTTGAGGTTCGTATGTTAGGAAAAATACAAAATAACTTTTAAAATTTTTTGTATTTTTTGGACTGCTAGATCGTTGGAAAGGTGATCGTCAGGTATATATGTTAGGAAAAATACAAATTACTTTTAAAATTTGTTGTATTTTTTGGACTGCTAGATCGTTGGAAAGGTGATCTTCAGTTTTGTATGCTAGGAAAAATTCAAAATAACTTTTAAAATTTGTTGTATTTTTTGGACTGCTAGATCGTTGGAAAGGTGATCAGTTTTGTATGTTAGGAAAAATACAAAATAACTTTTAAGATTTGTTGTATTTTTTGGACTGCTAGATCGTTGTAAAGGTGGGCTAATAATAGGTTTTCGGTTGGTCTGTCTATTTCGGGACAGACGAGGTCTTATCAGTGTATTAAGTGTTAATCTTAAGAAGGCACGCTGTACTTTCAAATGAAGGCGGTGTCACATGACCTTTTTTTCAGTCATCTTTCAGCATCTTGGAAACCAAATATGGCACCAAGTATTCATTTCTGTAACAAAGCATTTGATGTCACCAAATGTTCATGCTTTCGTGGTATTATCATAACCGAAGTGTAAACACCAAAAATAATTTTACGTCGCCCTCATAACCAGAAAGCCCTTGGAGACATAGAAAAAAATGTAATAATATACTGTGCAGGGCAGAATATAACAAGTAAAAAATGCGCCGAACTTTCTTCGGGGCAATCGAGTTTTCTTTACAGCGTATAATGCTGTATGAAACTTTCAGCCACGGCCCATGAAACTCAGCCACGGTCCGGTGGTGGCCTGTGTTGTTGGTACCTATAACGGTGCCAGACATATGATTATGGCTAACTTTAACCTTAAATAAAATAAAAACTACTGAGTCTAGAAGGCTGCAATTTGGAATGTTTGGTGATCAACATACTAATTTGCAGCCTTCTAGCCTCAGCAGTTTTTAAGACCTGAGGGTGGACAGAAAAAGTGCGGACGGACAGACAAAGCAGTCACCTTTTACAGAAAACGAAAAATGATGTTCAAGACTTTGCCGTATAATGACAAAACTATAGAGTACATTTTTGTTTAATCTAGATGGCAAATGGGCTTTCATTTCCTTGAATACTATTCCAAAAACCGCGCTCTTTAGCGAACATAAATCAATATCACAAAGTTCAGTCATAAGCAAAAAATGCGAGTTTTGGAAATGAAAACTTGTCACAAAGACACATGACTTTAAAGTAAAGAAACTTCAAGTCCAGTGCGGAAAGAACATAAGTAAAAATGGCGGCAAGTTTTACGCGAGTTTTCTTTTATAATTGCTCTCTCGGAATTTCATTAGCCGCAGTAATCTGACAATGGGACGGAAAAGTCTCATTTTTCGAAAACGGCCTCTTAGATACAAAAGAGAATATTCGGGATATTTTATTTCGGAGCGCCGAATGATGTCGAAATCGCATATAGGCTTTTTAAAAACGATTCTTTCTCTGAAGTGTGTCGACGAATTTTTCGGCGTCGCTGGTGTTCGAGGGAAAAATCGAAGCTTTTATGAAGTCTCTCCTCTTTGCGATATTGTTGACGCACAAACATACTTTCCGGGACATAACAGTACGAACATCGATGGAGAACCCGTTAACGGTATATTTACTGTGAAACAATGAGATAGGAATGAAACTGAGAGCTATCTTCCTCATACAGAGGCCAGGTACTGTACCTGTACCTCGTACCGTAGAGACGTTACAGAACTGAGAGAACAGCGAACATGTATTGAGGCCGTGCTCCGATTAGGGCCATCTCATGATGGACTCCCATCTAGGGAGATTAATTGTTAAAGAGAGCTGTGTACTCCCTCGGGAGGTTGGTCTCGAGAGTTCGAGACCCTTTGGTTGCCTGGTTATTTCTGCCAGGTTGGCTTTGGTTGCCTATACTGTCTTACCACCCCTCCCCAACCCCTCTTCCACCATTCTGCGCACAATACGCCGTCGGATGTATTATGTATCGTCTCGCTATTGTATTCTCCTTGTGCCTTAATAGAGGGGAAACCGCGGACCCTGACGAGAAAGCCATTAGTTCAAGCCATCTTGCTTCCTCCAGCGGCGTCTCATTAATGATTCACATTCTTTTTCCTCTTTTGATTCCAGCGGGACGTAGATATATATCTTTTTTATGGAAATTATTATTGATATATATATTTCTGTTTACCCCCGAAACGCCCTCGGCTGTCTCACTTTGTTGAGTAAAGAACTGGATTGTTGTTGAATGACTTCGAACGTGAATAATAGCTCTCTTAGTGAAGATGTTTGTAATCGCTCCTTTCGATACCAATTTGAAACAATGTAGTATCATCGACATATTTGAAATCTAGACTAAGCCTGGCTATAAGATTATGGGTTGAGAGTAACCTTAACATCATACGTTGTAAAACATTATAATTGTTACTGATATGAGTAAATAGTCGATAATGATGGGCTTCACGAATGGATAATGCCCACGAAGGTGGTAAATTCCTTAAATGGCTTGTGACCTATTAACTATGACCTTGACCGTGAACCCAGTCTGCATACTTGCTTCATCAGTGGTGTATACACTGTCAGGTGTGTAGTCAGTATCTTGTACATAAAAAAAATTGTAGCCAGGGTAAAAAAAAAAAAACCTTCACCAAAGCTGACTGAAGGGCAGACACAGACAGACAGACAGACAGACTTGCCAACTATAATCAGTCAGTCATCACCAACGCCCATTAGAATTCATCGACAACTGATATTGCCTTTATACCATCAGACAGGGCGAACTTTACCTTAGGTTAAAACAAAGACATTCCGTGTTTTTGGGTCGAGTTTATTCGGCTTCGTTCAATAGCTAATCTGACATTGTTCTCAGGAGCCTCACGATTGTATGCCGCGTCCCTTCTCTTGTCCTCTGTGGACGTGCCGGCTTCATAATCCATCGGATATTGGTCGGAAATCACGAACTCGAGGATCAACTGCTTTTATCAGTCCTTCGTACCATTCACGTCTCGACTGTGGGATTCTCTGCCAATTCGTTTCATCTCCCGACGGATTAAACTTGCCCGTGTCTGAGAGGCGGCTCGGTCACCTCTCGACGCTTGAAGGAGATTATCTCTTCTCTTGTAGGCCCATCTTATGGTCTGCTATGTCCGTCTCTTTCTTTCTCTAAGCCGTAATATAGAGAAAGATGAATAAGAAACAAGAGAAGCGGTATAGTTTTTTTTTTTGGAATGTTAACGAATGAAAAACGCGAACAGCCATTGGGTTCTCGCGTGCGTTTTATATGAATCAAGCTTTGAAGTTACATGATTCTTTTCTGTAGTTGGGCACTTTCGGCCGTTCAGCGTTTAAGATAGTGAAAAGAAGGGGTCGGAGTGGTTGGACAGCAAGATAAAGAGATCCAGAAAATAAAGGGAATGAAGTACAAGGATCTAAAGATGGAGCAGGGGTATAATCCCACAGGCACTGAAAAGTAGGCAGTGGCAGAGAACAGTAATCATTTGACTAAGGTAATGACAAAAACTGTCATTTGATATTTGGATGAAACAATAATCATATGTTGGTTTTAATGACGAAAGACTGGCGTCGTCTGATATATGAAAGAAAACAGTGATTTTGTATGATTGGGCAATGAAAGAAAACAAAAGTTATTTTTTGTAGCCGATAACAAAACCAGTAATTATTTATTGTACCCAACGACAAAAAACAGAAATCATCTCATATTTTGCAGAAACGTGATAATTTTTTGTTGTTAATGATTGAAAACTGTCATTCTCTGATATATGATGGAAAGCAGTAATCGTTTGTTGTTACCAGTGACAGAAAACTGTCATTTAACATACAGCAAAAAGCAGTGATCATTTGATGTTGGAGCTGAAAGAAACACTGATTTGAAAGACTGTTTTTATATGACATATGAAAGAAAACAGTAATCATTTATTGTAGGTAATAAAAAAAAACAGTAATCATGTGAAATGTGGTAGAAAACCGTGATCATTTTTCGTAGGTTACAGCGGGGAAAAAAAAGGTAATCATTTGTTCACGGCACAAAAAACGCTTATCATTCGAAACAGGTAGTTGTACATGCCAGTCCCTGAGATTAATGTTTAGGGAAATGATGCATCATTTCTGCCTATTGCGCCACTCTGCTTCTTTCTCTACGTTTGCGTATTGCGCTTATTTTTATATACTCGGGGACATAAATTCCTTCAGCAGTTGGCCATTACCTCAGTGGAAATACCAAAAAACTTGAGTACGCTGCACCATATGTGCTATAGGTGATGAGTATATTTTTCTTGCCCTCATCTGTGAAAAGAAAAAAAGAATGGTGATTAAAAATTTCAAGAGCGGGGATTCAGTTGCAACAAGAGAGTCCTTCACCTTGCCTTTATTTGATGGTTTATTAGTCTGTAAGTTGAGCATCTCAAAAATCGCCCGAGAGAGAGAGAGAGAGAGAGAGAGAGAGAGAGAGAGAGAGAGACTTATGAAGCATGTTTCGAACTGTTGGTCAAAGACCTAGTACGTTTTACATTGCGTTTGTGAAATAGATACTGAAACATTTTAAGGATTTTGTCTGTATTAAACAATTTCTTACTCAGCGAATTGTGCTAACGATAAATGAAACTGATAAAGTGATAGATAAATAAATACATAAATAAGTAGCACTGAAGGAAACTGATATAACCTGGATTATGCACTTGATCCTCATGTTTCCAGTGCTGTTAGAGATTTGCCCCTTGGCCAGTACAGTGATAATATTTATTTGCTGTCTGGAGATCTGTTGCGAAACTTATTTTCTCTCCAAATGTGTGAGTAGCATTTGGCTGTAAATAATAATGAGGTTGTACTTTCTACTCTTTATGGTAACATAGTCTCTGTTTCTCAGCGTCAGCGACCATGGTAGTTGTGACGCTAGATAAATCTCTCTCTCTCTCTCTCTCTCTCTCTCTCTCTCTCTCTCTCTCTCTCTCTCTCTCTCTCTCTCTCTCTCTGCTGTCAGTGTCAGTGATTCCGTCATTTCATTTGGAATTTTGTCCATGTTTCCCTCTTCGCAATTTTCACATTGGTAAATTGTCAGGGAACGATAATGAAATCTTCATTGTGGCTGTGTTTATGCATTATCTGTCTATCTGCATATCTATTTATCTATCTATTTATCTATCTATCTATATAAATATATATATATATATATGAATATATATTCTGTGTGTATTTGTGTCTAGTGTGTAGCCTTAGGATAAACGATCTTTATGCATGAGCAAATAAAAAAAACATTCTCATGTTCAGTTAACCTTCTCCAAATCACATGAAGCTTCCCACTTTCAATGAGAAGAAACGAATGCATTGTAATTGTATATTCAAGTACGCGTTCACTGGCATCGACTGTGTAGCGTGGAATCGCCCACGCTCTCTCTCTCTCTCTCTCTCTCTCTCTCTCTCTCTCTCTCTCTCTCTCTCTCTCTCTCCTCCTCCTCCTCCTCCTCCTCCTCCTCCTCCTCCTCCTCCTCCTCCTCCGCTTAGTATGCCACCCACGCAGCTTTTATCACGATCACACAGTGCTACGATTTAAACATAACAACGAAGCCTGTCCTATTTGCTATTTTGTAATGGTGGATAAAGCTCCTTGTGTCACCAGGTGAAGTGCGTTTTGATGAGACTGAAATGATTATTATTATTATTATTATTATTATTATTATTATTATTATTATTATTATTATTGTTGTTATTATTATTATTATTATATTATTATTATTATTATTATTATTATTATTATTATTATTACCAGATTTAGTAAGCAAGGCATTATTAATATTTTTTTTTAATTATTATTATTTTTATTATCATTATTATTAATAAGACAAGATTTACAGAACTACACATAATTATTATTATTATTATTATTATTATTATTATTATTATTATTATTATTATTATTATTATTATTATTGACGAGATTTGCCAAAACACACACTATTATTGTTTTGTATTTACGTTGGCGGTATTGTTTTGCCAGTATCTTTTTGACGTCCATTTATTGTTTTGATCTTAGTAATTGTACGTGGAATTAGGTTTTTCGTGTTTGTGATACCCTTTTATTAGTGTTAGTTTTCTCAGATTTATAGTTGCTACTTTTACTTACGGAGAGCCACTACTTATCGTCTAGTCTTTTTACAAATATTCAGATTTAGCAGAATTTAAAAAGAAAAAGATGAATAAATAAATAAAAGGGAAATGTAGTCCAATCATTTATTGTATTATTGGAGTTTCTGTATTTATACAGGCGTATTTTCACGCATATTTTTATTATGCGATTATAAGAGTATATCCTCTTATTCCAATATGGTATATTGTACATGTAGACAATTTTTACAATTTATATGAATGCATGTGTGTATATAATGTATGCGTGTGTGTGCACATACTGTATGTATGCTTACGCACACTTTTCCATGGTTTACTTACCTTTGAAACTTGATTTTACTATTACCAGTTCTCGTGAAATCTTGTGTGCTTATTCTTTAAATTTGACAAGTATTGTTTTTAATAACTATAGCTGATGTGCAGGCAATCAATAGCTGTTCCAATAGCACTAAACATTTTTGCAGTGGAAAAGATTTCTTAAATGCCTGTGGATGTATATAATTATTTGATATTATTTTAGG
Source organism: Macrobrachium rosenbergii (assembly GCF_040412425.1). Taxonomy (NCBI): domain Eukaryota; kingdom Metazoa; phylum Arthropoda; class Malacostraca; order Decapoda; family Palaemonidae; genus Macrobrachium; species Macrobrachium rosenbergii. The sequence goes on from NC_089755.1 coordinate 47,635,092, forward strand.
AATTGTTGCCTTTACTCGGTCTCCAAGCA
>NC_089755.1:47640120-47670120 GCF_040412425.1 Macrobrachium rosenbergii
TTATTATTATTATTATTATTATTATTATTATTATTATTATTATTATTATTATTATTATTATTATGGGGAAGTCTTTAATTTGTTTTATGTAAGGACAGAACTCTAATAATTTTTCAGTATTGATACATAGCCTACTTGACCTAAGGGTTCTGCAAGTTTTATTATTATTATTATTATTATTATTATTATTATTATTATTATTATTATTATTATTATATTATTATTATTATTATTATTATTATTATTATTATTATTATTATTATTATTTTGGGCTAGTCTCATTTTACTATGTAAGGACAGAACTCTAATAATTTTTCAATATTTATATATGGCCTACATGACGCAAGGGTTCTCCAAGTTTTATTATTATTATTATTATTATTATTATTATTATTATTATTATTATTATTATTATTATTATGGGGTAGTCTAATTTTTTATTTAAGGATAGACCTCTAATATTTTTCAGTATTGATATATAGCCTACATGACCCAAGGATTCTGTAGGTTTTATTATTATTATTATTATTATTATTATTATTATTATTATTATTATTATTATTATTATTATTATTATTATTATGGGGTAGCTAATTTTTTATTTAAGGACAGAACTCTAATATTTTTCAGTATTGATATATAGCCTACATGACCCAAGGATTCTGCAGGTTTTATTATTATTATTATTATTATTATTATTATTATTATTATTATTATTATTATTATTATTATTATTATGGGGTAGTCTAATTTTTTATTTAAGGACAGAACTCTAATATTTTTCAGTATTGATATATAGCCTACATGACCCAAGGATTCTGCAGGTTTTATTATTATTATTATTATTATTATTATTATTATTATTATTATTATTATTATTATTATTATTATTATTATGGGGTAGTCTAATTTTTTATGTAAGGACAGAACTCAATATTTTTCAGTATTGATATATAGCCTACATGACCCAAGGATTCGGCAGGTTTTATTATTATTATTATTATTATTATTATTATTATTATTATTATTATTATTATTATTATGGGGAAGTCTTTAAAATTTTTTTATGTAAGGACAGAACTCTAATAATTTTTCAATATTGATATATGGCCTACATGACGCAAGGGTTCTCCAAGTTTTATTATTATTATTATTATTATTATTATTATTATTATTATTATTATTATTATTATTATTATTATTATTATTATTTTTTTTTTATTATTATTATTATTTTTATTATTATTATTATTATTATTATTATTATTATTATTATTATTATTATTATTATTATTATTATTATTATTATTATGGTCTCAGTAAGCGTTACGAGAAAATATCGTGACCTCTTGGCCGCAATGTTTCGAGGATGGTTAATACACAAACATCATTGTCCAGAGATTTGATGAGAATAAAATAAATTTTTTTTCTTTATTTCACGAATAATAATTATATATGAAGGCAGTGCATAAAGGCACTTAGAATTTTGCTTTTCTGAAAAAATCGCAACTTATCATTTTTCAACCATATGTAAATAGTTAATGATATTTCACTAGCAATTGGGTATACATTTTTGTCTGTATTCGTTATCCTATCATGCGTGCTTCCATGCAAAAATCACACCACGCATTATCTTTAATGTTTATATTTAGTAATCGCTAGAAAGTTCTTGGGCCTTAAAGCAGAGTGCCAGACAGTGTGATGTTCGCTTTGCCGCTCGTCTTTCGGGGCTGTGAACTTGTAAGTAACTCTCTCAGTCAATACGGACAATGCAAAGCTGAACTGTGTAAAGGTTGGCGGAAAGACGATTAAGATATAAAAAAGAATACCCTCGTATGCCACCGCCATAAAGTACATTGTACTGGAAATATAATGCCTACAAATAAATGCACGCTATAGACATCTGTGTAAAAGAATGAACTCTGCAGAGGTTAACCATTATATTCATTGTAGTCCTTACTATGCCCACTATAGTCTGCAGCTCACACCAAACTCCTAAGGTTTGTCTCAAGTTTCAGTCGGGGCTGAATGTGCATTTAATGGCAAGTGCCAACAGCATCTGGCATTCAGAGGTGATCACCCATCCAGAGACGACTCTGACCCAGTGCTGCTTGAGATCACTGATCGAGAGAGCATCGGTGTAGTGAATTTGTGAATTAGTTTCATGCCCTATTTTGCCCGGAAAAAAAAAACCTCGGGTGAATGAAAACTGTTCCTTCACCTGTGTTAAGAACTAGGAGAGTTTTCCTTCAGAGAAATAATCCTTTACCTGTGTTAAGAGCTAGGATAGGGTTTCCTTCAAAGTAAGTACAAAATAACTGCCTTTTTAATTATTTTAACCGTTTTGTATTCCAGAAGTATTTTTGTATGTATTGATTCATTTCTAGATACTTTTTTCAAAGACTGTTGTAATATTTGAAAATTACGCAGTACATAAATTTCAGGCACTTATCGTTCAACCTTTTAAAGAAATCGTGCACAACAATAAACTAATTTTCGGACTAATTACTGAATTTACGAAAGACCCTAGGAAACTATTACAACCGAAGATCTCTCTCTCTCTCTCTCTCTCTCTCTCTCTCTCTCTCTCTCTCTCTCTCTCTCTCTCTCTCTCTCTGGCAAACCATTACCAGGTCAGATGAGGCCTTTGAGAATCTTCGACACCAAAGGGCCTTTCCATGAGACATGTCATCTCTCTCTCTCTCTCTCTCTCTCTCTCTCTCTCTCTCTCTCTCTCTCTCTCTCTCTCTCTCTCTCTCTCTCTCGTACTGGATATGAGTGTTTTTGGTGCTGAATCAATCATTCCCCCGCCCAATAGTACCAATTATTGTTAATATTATTGCGCTCATGTCCCATTCCTTATTTAATGTTGAGATAAAATTATTTTTTTATCACATTATTATTATTATCATCGAAAAGTTTTACTATACCACAAACCGAAATTTAAGAAGCCTCCTACGCAAGTTCCATTCACTTTCTTTCACTACTTTTGGAAATTTATTTTAATGTATTGATACACTGACACTCCTGCGGAATTATTCTTCAGGATTTATCTACCTCATACGATTATAGGAATTTAAAAATTTTTATTATCGTTATTAATTTTTTTTTATTAAGATTAATATTTAAATCGCCCTCGCTCTTGACGCCACGGGAAAAGGAAACCTATATATTTATTAGCGATGAAATCCCTTTAACATTTCGATGCAGCCGGACAATAATAATAACAACTGTCCTTTCTGATACATTTCCGGATTCCCCCACAGAGCTTTTCAGCCAGATACTATTTTCATTCATGCCCCCCCCCCTTTTTTTTTTATTTCAGACAAAAATCAATATCCTTCTTTTCATGAAACATTTCACAATTGTTGCATCGTGCATCGTGGAAGCCTTGTAAATGACTTTGTTGGACATGAATGAGGCCGCGATGTGGCTTCGGGATTTTTAATGACGTATTGGATCACTTTTTTTTAATATTTGTTTTGCCTCGTATTTTAATGGCTTGTCGTTTTGCGTCAGGTTTTTTTCTTCATATTTTTGGGCTTTATCTTTTCGTGTAGGTTATCTTTGCCCGGGTTTTTATGTCCGTTCAAAAAGATTTTTGTATTCTTTGTCTGTTCAGAAATAGTTTTATCTGGTGTTTTGTCCGTTTGAATATTTTTATCTATATTTTTCTTCAAAAAATTTTTTTTTTTCTATTCAAAAATATCTTTACTTTTTTTTTTGCTTATTCAGAATTATTTTTGTCTATTTTTTGTCAGTTCGCAAAGATCTTTACCCTTTTTTTTTTTTGCTGGTTGAACAGTATTTTATCAGTTTTTTTTGTCTGTTCAACAATGTTTTAAATTTTTTTTTTTTTGTCTGCTCAAAGTATTTTTACACTTTTGGAAGTAAGAATACATTTAATAACGTTTTGTCATTGTACCTTTTATTTTACAAAGAAATGTGATATTTTAGGTCTTTTGGCGTGTTATTATTATAATGATTCATTGATTATTTTTAATATTTATTCTGGCTATTCATATTTTTCCTTTATTTTATTTTTCATATGCTTTATCTTATGCTGTTCTCATCAAAATGATTAGTTGGTAATGTAGGGGTAATATATAATATATATATATATATATATATATATATATATATATATATATATATATATATATATATATATATATATATATATATATATATATATATATATTAATATTTTACTGTTCTTATGGTACATTCATAGTATTCAAAATTATCTGGTTAAAATTTCTTAATTTTTAACGGCAACACCTTTTTTGTATTTTTTTATTTTACTCTGTAAGATATTCATCAGCATTTTACGGATTTATAAACTGCTGTTATTGCTATATTCATTCACTCATCTTTCCTGCTCTCATACATGTTTATACATATGTGCAGATGCTAATTATACATACGTTTATCTCTCTCTCTCTCTCTCTCTCTCTCTCTCTCTCTCTCTCTCTCTATATATATATATATATATATATATATATATATATATATATATATATATATATATATATATATATATATATATATATATATATATATATATATGTATATATATATATATATCGCCTAAAATTGATTACAAACTTGCTTATTACAAATGTTATTTTTCCATGGCCGTGACTTTTTAACATTCGTGAATAGACACCAAATATTACCCACAAAAATATTCCTTTTGGACGATGAGCAACTGACCCCGTACGAATTTTGGTTTTCAGTTTGGCGCACGGTACCGCTTTGATCTCCCCTCTGGTTGGGGCTGTGTTGGAAACCATTACTAATATGGGAAACCTATGATTCCCAACTCGAAAACTGTAAATAGTTTCGGTTCACATTGATATAAAAAATTCCACGGACATTATATTTATAATTCTTGATGTGGGATGATTCTTGAATTTAAATTTTATTGTACATTATGGTTGTGGATGTTTCTTTATTTATCCGTGTATCAGTTTATCTTTGTTTTTATATGTATTTGCCGAAAAATCTCCGTAACATTTTCGGTAATAACATGAAAAATTGTGTCGTAGGAAATATAAAAAGAATTACAAGCACTTAAATTATATGAAATTAATTCAGTGTTATTTTATAAATTATGGTATATATTTCTCCAGTTGAAAACCTTCGTACAGTTATAACTTATGTGTTATTATTATTATTATTATTATTATTATTATTATTATTATTATTATTATTATTATTATTATTATTATTATTATTATTATTTCAGTAGATGAAACCTACTCACACGGAACAAACACACCATAGGGGCCATTGACTTGGAAATCAAGCTTCAAAAGAATGTTGGTTTCAACCTTCCACCGCAGACCCCACACTGCAGCAGTAACTGATCGTGATACAGATCCAGTGATTTTTCATTGCCCTATGGGAGACGCGAACCCGCAACATCTGAGTGGCGTGCCACACGGCACTAACCACTATACCAGCAGACCAGTAAAAAGAATTAAAAGTGATAAAAATTATGAAGAAAGTATCCAAAATCATGTCTCGGTAACTCAAAATATGGTATATTTTCTCTTTAATAGAAATCGTGAGAAGTAACAATCAAATCTTTCCAGCAAAAGTTGTCTCTGAAGGGGAGGAGGAGGAGGAGGTCAGGTGCAGGACATCAACCAAAAACCGCACGGGAAATTCTCTCCGGAATATTCAGTCAGCACGAACTCCATTGCAACTAACGAACGAGAGGGAGAGAGAGAGAGAGAATATATGTGCCTAAAGAAAATTCAATTAGTTAAGAATCTGAAAGGTGTTGGTTGCGAGTAAGTATAGGCATGTGTGTGAATATGTGAGAGAGAGAGAGAGAGAGAGAGAGAGAGAGAGAGAGAGAGAGAGAGAGAGAGAATATGTGCCTAAAGAAAATTCAAATAGTTGAGAATCTGAAAGGTATTTGTTGCGAGTAATTGTATGTGCGAGCGTACGTGTGTTGTGTGTGTGTGTGTGAGAGAGAGAGAGAGAGAAAGAGAGAGAGAATATTTGCCTAAAGAAAATTCAATAGTTAAGGATCTGGAAGGTATTTGTTGCGAGTAATATATGCGCGCGCGCGAGTGTGTACGTGTATATGTATGTATGAGAGAGAGAGAGAGAGAGAGAGAGAGAGAGAATATGTGCTTAAGCGCTTAAAGAAAATTCAAATAGTGAAGAATCTGAAAGGTATGTGTTTGCGTGTGGATGTGTGTGTGTGTGTGTGTGTGTGTGTGTGTGTGTGTGTGTGTGTAATGGCAGAGAGACAGAAAGGGAGAGAGAGAGAGAGAAGAAGAAGAAGAGAAATTCTTATGTAGCAAAAGGGCGGCAGGTGGCGCTGGGAGTTTGAATAAAAATGGGAGAATTTTGATCCGTCTCACCAAAGGCTTATGCATTAATAGCCCCGGCGCATTTAAAGAGTTAAATCGTCCAGGGCTGAATCGTTCTCTCCTTTTAGTTCGAGGTTTTCCTTGATGTCTCTGTGACGGTTGGAGAATCAGTTGAGACATCCAGTTTTTAAATCTTCAAATGCCAGTGCTTGATTTGAATTGAGTTTGCTCTAAAAATTCTGACGGGGTCCAAGTAGGCGTTTTGAAAGTGAATTAGAAAACGTGGAGTGAATCGATAGCGTCCAGTGTCGAGAATATGTCTGATTGAACTTATGATATTTCACGTAGCACTCTGAAGTTTTTACTAATCTTATGAAAAGATTTTCTGATGCACTAGGCGTTTAAAAGATATTGGAATTCACGAAGACAAATCGTCAGAACCGGAATTAAGCCGATTATATTGGAGAAGAGCATACATACATATATATATATATATATATATATATATATATATATATATATATATATATATATATATATATATATATATATATATATATCTATATATATATATATATATATATATATATATATATATATATATATATATATATATATATATATATATATACACATACATAACGATAAATGCAGACTCAGAAAGATATCTTCAGCCATACAGGAAGGAGATGATAAACAAGTGTTGTTAGCGGACACTAAAGCTCGCCTGTTGGGTGAAAATTCACGAACCAGGAAGTTTACAATCTTCACTGTATAACCTTCGTACTAAGTCAGAGTGACGGATGGGAGAGACTGGAACTGAAAGGTATCCCAGCAAGGAACCTAACCTCCAAATACGATAGTGATGCCCCATAAATTTCAGAAGTTACTGGGAACTTGAAAACCTGCTGTCTGCAGACGCTGAAGTTATCTGCGGCGGTATCACATTTGCCCCCTGGGCATTGATCCCGGTGAACGTCAAAAATAAAAATAGAAAAAAAAATACTCATGGATGATAAACGCTGTGAAAATTAGGTTGATAAGATTGTAAACTATTGCCATGTGCTTTCTGTCTTATTATTTCTGTATAATGTTTGCATTGGATATATTTGAAACCTTCTTGCTTCTTCTTTTATTTATTTATTTATTTATTTATTTTGCTATTTGGTTATCTTCTCCTTCCGTATTTCCACTTTTTGATACGAAAATTCCCTTCTGTGGAAGCTTGGTTTACAGGCAATGACTCTCTAGTTTGATCCGTATAAATATTTACCTAACTTGAATAATAATAATCACAAAATGATACTACGATGTTCAACGTGCTCCTACAGGTTTACTTATCATCAAGCAACTGTGTTTGCGCATGATCGCATCGTCCCCCGACATCAATCTTGCTATCAGTCTCGTCCATCCCATACATCATCTGGCACTGATTGATTACATCATCCCTCCACAGAACAGGAGTAATGACGCGGGAGGGGCTGTACCCCCGCCCCTCCTCCTCCTCCTCCTCCTTCTCCCCAAAGCCGTAACTTGATAACAAGATTGCTGTGATTTTTGGGAGGCAGGCACTTCATCTCGGAACAAAAGTTTCTCTCGACGTCCTTCTTTAGCCGTAACTTTACAAAAGCTTCTCAGTTCCCCTACTCGGGAATTTAACAGGGCTCATTTTTGAAATGCTTAGCTACGCGCTCACACACACACACACACACGCACACTTTCTATGATTTAAAGTTCTCTCTCTCTCCTTAAAATGGTCGTTTTTTTATCAGCTTAGCGACATGTTTCTGTCAGTTGTTTTTTTTTTTTTTTTTTTTTTTGTTTTAGGGTACTCAGGCATTCATCACTACTGTTTTCCGCAATGCTTTACTAATCTGAGGGTCTGTTCCAATGTTTGCGGCTGTCTGGCAATCTCAGGTTCCAAATTTAGTATTTTAGCGCCGAAGGATGACCGTATAACCAATCATTCTAGATCCAGACTTTGCCACAACTTCTGCACTAAGGCCTTCTGCAGTCATTTGAAAAGGAGTGGCCTTACCACCAATAGCATAAGGTGCTCCACTGATGAACATCACTGAAACAGATAAAAAGGTTGCAAAAATAGAAAGCGGGGTATCGAGGAAAATGCTTGGAGCTTTTAGAAATGAAAACGAGGATCATGAGTAGAAGGACGCAGTTTATGAAGAGTATAGAGGAAAGGAGCGCAGTCAAACCTCCGACCTGAACTGAAGACAGTAGTGTCAGAGGAGCTCCTCAGTACACCAGAAGAGTCGGAAGACTAAGATCTACTTGGATGAAGAGTAAGAAACAGGAGGCTATAGATGAGTGGAGATTTATGGAAGTGAAAGCACAGGAAAGACTCAAGTGGCAGAATATAAAAGAAAAAAACGCACATGCGCCCATTGCGCCTCACGGCATTGGAGACGATTAACAAGGCTCTTGATTGATGGAAATTCAGAGCATCCAAGGATTATCATGGTAAACTTTCTAAAGATACAGTAACAAGGAAATTAGATTGTCAGAGTATGCGTTGGTACAGATTGTGAAGAAAAAACCTTAGTGCCTTTTGTATATTACACGACGATGGAATGGTCTCTTATACGAAAGAGGTTGCGCGAATTACATTTTCATGAGTCCCTCTTTTGAAGGCTGCTTTTTGGGGTCTTGATCATCCGATATATTTGGTGAATCCTCACAGCAGGGGTCCGGTATTTCGTCGTTGTACCTCCCATTTTATCGTGACGCGTTCTGGTTGTTACTGAATTTTTTCAATTGCGTAATTGCCTTTCCGTTGTTACACGAACGTCCCTTTGTTGAAGGTAGTTTTTATCCTCCGCCTCGACGTGGGCGTATTTTCATTTTTTTTATTCGTGGTTTTTTTCATATACTTTTTATTGAGGTGTGATTCAATTTTTTTTATTGAGGTGGTTTTTTTTTATATTTTGATAAGTTTTTTTTTTTATAATTTTTCACGTGGGTTTTTCATGTTTTTACTGAGGTGGTTTTTTCTATTTTTTTAATTTGGGTGGGTTTTTCATGTTTTTAATAAGGTTTTTTAATATTTTTCCATCCAGATTATTTTTTTCATTGTTTATTGATGTGGGGTTTTTCATATTTTTTTATTGGGGTGGGTTTTTCATATTTTTTTATTGGGGTCGGTTTTTCATATTTTTTAATACGGTGTTTATAATATTTTTCCATTCAGGTGGGTTTTTCATTGTTTATTGAGGTGTGTTTTTTCATGTTTTTTATTGAGGTGGGTTTTTTCTTATTTTTGTATTGAGATGGGTTTTTCATATCTTTTTTATTCAGGTGTTTCTTCATATTTTTTTTATTCGGGTGCGTTTTTCATACTTTTTTTATAAAGGCGATTAAATCTCTTTCCGTTACGTATTGAGCTTTTACGAGGTTTTAATTGACCACTGCCTTTTAACTTAATTTACCATTTTATGTGGTTTTCAATCGTCGATTTGAATGGAATAAAGGCATCTCGTTTTTGCATTACTAATTTTAATTCAATAAAAAGCGTTTGGCTGGACCCGTAAACGTGAACGCATGAAGTACTGCTGCGCTTTCAAAAAGAGTCTACGAGGTTATTGTGTAAAATTGCTGGCATGATTAATATTCATAAGCTGATCTATACAGTGCGGTTTGCTTTTGATTATGCAAGTGGAATCATTTTATTAAATAGAGCTCTTTTGACTTTTTTTCATTTAACTTTTGAAGGTAATCAGTGGATTTCCTGTTATGTTTGTGCAAACCCAGGTGTGCTTCACCGAGAGAGAGAGAGAGAGAGAGAGAGAGAGAGAGAGAGAGAGAGAGAGACAGGTAATTGGTGAATTCAGTTCAATATCTGCTGGCTTGACCAAACACCTTACTCGTTTAGATTGTGGTTAGGTCTCATTAAATTACATGTGTTTGTTTATATTTATATATATATATATATATATATATATATATATATATATATATATATATTTATATATATATACACATTTATATATACAGTACATATATATATATATATATATATATATATATATATATATATATATATATATATATATATATATAGATGTATATATATATGATATTTATAGTAATAGGTTCCCAAGTTGAGACTTATCATAACTGGGTGATGATTAAAACGGTGCATGCAACGGAACCACCATCTAGTCACTCTTAAACTAAGATATACTTGACTTTAACTTAATATCCTTAGGTGCTCAGGACGCACGCATACATTTGGACTACACAGTTATAATCATCGTACATCAGGCAGATGTTGGTGCTAGTGCAGAATGCATTAGACGAGTTGATGAGAGCCATTAACACACGTGAATACGTTGTCATTTACCAAGGAAGTTGATGTGGAAACGAATTATAATTTTCTCAGTGGGGATAATAATCGAAATAGTTTGATTTTGGAGGTAATTTTACTTTAAATAATTTGCTTCCGAGCTTCCCTTGTGGAGATTTTGTATCATGAGTTTCGTGTAATCTGTAATGCTTCTCTTAACTTTTTTTTAATATATTATTTTTAGGGATTTCACGTTTATTATCTTGATTTTTCTACTCATTTGGGAAAGTATTATTGCTGTATGTATACAGGTTTAAGAAATCTCTTTAGTTTCCAATCCCCCTAAAAAACGTGAGCTGTTGTTTTGACAGGTGGCTGTGCATTATAAGAAATCATGTTTGAAAACAACACTTGAATATTAGCAGAATAGAAAGAAATAACGAAAAATATGTTGATAAAATACACAGACAATTACAAATTGTTGATTATTATCATTAATGGAGGTCCTTAGAATATGAGATTGGGCAAATTAGATATTATTAGTGAAACTGAATTTGGTAAAATCGGGAACAGAATAAAAGGTATCAAAAATTACCTTCCACGGACGACTGTAAATATGTGGCATTAATATAAAAGACAGGATAGCAACGGGCAAACAATAACCATCTGAGTAAGAACCAGAAATAAGGAAGGGTAAAAAGGAAAATTAAACGAGAACGGGGCACGAGCAAAAAATATTAAAGGAATTCATAGTACCCGGTGAGGTCGTCTTTTTCTTGTTTGGGGTAACCTCAGCAGCACTATCAAACTCTACTCTCTCTCTCTCTCTCTCTCTCTCTCTCTCTCTCTCTCTCTCTCTCTCTCTCTCTCTCTCTCTCTCTGGCGTATTTACGGCGCCTGGGAGTCGTTGTGTGAAACTAATTCACTTTACAATTGGAGAGCTAAATGCAGGGAGGCTCCTAAGGATTGTTTAAGGTGGTTTCGGCCTCCAGGACTGCTCCTGCTCCTGCTGATACTGCTGTTACTGCTCCTCATACTACTGTTTGTTGCTGCTTCTCCTGTGAATAATCTGACTGTTTCTGCTTATTAGTCCGGGGAATGGGGAAATGTGTTTTTCGCTTTCGGCATAGAGGGCGAGAGGGGAGAGACGCTTGGTATCACCAGGAACGGGTAAAAAGGTGGGAAGGAAAACGAATTTTCCCCTTTGGTGCAAAGACAGAGAGAGAGAGAGAGAGAGAGAGAGAGAGAGAGAGAAATATTGCTTCTTTCAAGTCACTGGCACAGTCATTTTTATTTTTCCCTGCGGTGGTATGAAGAGAAGGGCGCCGCGCGCGAGCGCCTCATCCGTTTCTTTCCATCAACGTTATTAATTACTCGGGAGACGTCTGTAATTATTAGAATTTCCCGATTCCGGGACAGGTTCGAGGGAGCGCAAGAATATTAATGACGGTCTGGTGTCACTCTCCTGCTGAGACATAATGCAGGAGTGTCAGGTACCTGAGGTGGGATTAGGGCAAAGGCTTTATGCAGCGTGAACAGATGTTGGTTTTTATTTTCCTGCTGTGGTTATACTTTGGCTGGAGTCTTGTGATATGTGTCGATGAATTTGATTGTAGATTCGTGCGGTATCAAAATGACAGTCGTTTTCGGAATGAGAATTGTCTGTTAGTAAAAATGAATAAGCGGAAATATGACTTGAGATTGCGAAGGTAAATTGGCTTTAACAAACTTTTTTGTTTTTGCAAAGTTTTCCGGTAAAAATTTGATTGATAATGAACAGATTCAACTAGACATAATTGACCAGTTCCATAAAATTTATGAAATAGATCCATATTCCGTCACAGCATGCATTAATATTGGGGGAATTTTCCTCAAGTTACCACTGATTTTCAAAGAAAAAATATGGTCATGAACTTCTCCCGGATCATTGACACAAAGCAGAACCTGACTTCGATTTTGCCTGGGCTGTTGATTTTCGTATACCCGTAGTGCCAAGATTTCACAAGTGAGTTACTTCGTGGCTCAAGTTGATATTGTTCCATTGTCACCTTCAGTAGTTGGAAGATTACGTATGCACTCGTGTATGTGTGTTTGTGCGTTTGTTTCTTTGTCTGCCCTGCTGCTATCTGCAAGCTATATCAAAGGGCTACTGATGTGTAAAAGTGGGTTTTGTGGATAGGTAGGCTCGAAGCCGTAAAAAGAAGAATTTAAGAAATTTTGAATTGTCTGGAGCCGGATTTAGATAAGCCGTTTTGGGAGGTATGTGCTTCTTTTGAGAGTATTTTATCGTTAGTATCTTACTGAGATGCATCACTGGGATTCGCTTTGTAACAGTAAGGCCAACTGTCTCTCTCCATATATATATATATATATATATATATATATATATATATATATATATATATATATATATATATATATATATATATATATATATATATATATATATACATATATATATATATATATATATATATATATACATATATATATATATATATATATATATACATTATATATATACATATATATATATATATATATGTGTGTGTGTCTTCAGCCTCGACATGGATGGTTTATTTAACCAGGTACACTCTCTCTCTCTCTCTCTCTCTCTCTCTCTCTTGATAATAATGTGTCCAGAGCCTCAACAAGGAAATTTCTTTTTACCAGGCAGTTCCCCCCTCCTCTCTCTCTCTCTCTCTCTCTCTCTCTCTCTCTCTCTCTCTCTCTCTCTCTCTCTCTCTCTCTCTCTCTCTCTCTCAGTAATGTTTATAACCTCGGCCAAGAAGGTTTCGTTTACAGATATTTTCCCTCTCTCCTTCACCACAGTCAGTCATAACTCCTCATCTATCTCTATTTATATATATATATATATATATATATATATATATATATATATATATATATATATATATATATATATATATATATATATCTTTCTGTCTGTCTATCAGCAACACAATATCCATAAAATATTCTGCTTTTTTTCCCTTTTCTCTCTTCTCTCTCTCTCTCTCTCTCTCTCTCTCTCTCTCTCTCTCTCTCTCTCTGGTTCCTCTGAAACCATACCACAGGCCGTATCATTACCCATCCCATACTGGCCCCTCTCTCTCTCTCTCTCTCTCACCAACCCCCTCCCCTTCCACACCAACACGGACACTTCCAACACGCCCCCCATACGTGTGGCATCGCTAATTCCGTTCACGTACTAGACTCTGTGATTCTATTTTCCATCAGGGTCTTACTTTTAGATCTCGCGTGATTTGCGCCGCATCTTAATTAACCCCTGCTTCTTTTATGTTATTTCAGTCAGTCCAGCCCTCCCCCCCTCCTTCATTTCCCGCTGAGGGATGTAATATGGGCTCCCGTGTACCTAGGTAATCCTGGATGACAAGCAAATACATACGGTGGTTCAGATATTAAAAAAAAATGTACATTTGAAGTTGGATGTTGGAGGAGTGAAAGAATCCTGCCCGATACTGGATGTGAGCTGAATGGATCTAATACCAAGTAATTTACTATTGCTACTAATTCGTTATGGTAGTTGATTGATTGCCTGATTAAGGCTACTGAAACTGGCGTCACAACATCTAGGTTATTGACGCCATTTAGGATAACGCGATTAGAAATATGTATTATTTAGCTGGTGTGTCTTTGAAAATAGATAGAAATCCATTTAAAGTTTATTTCAGCTTGTAACGGTGTGGCGGAATTGCTGAAGATTCGGTTTGAGGTTTTAAAGCGGCCAAATTTAGTCGACATTTGTTCGGACTGCTTCAGTGGACGTGGTCTGGGTGCCTCTGTAATCAGCGAGCCTTGTGAATGAAAGAGTTTTAATTCCATCCGGAAAGAAACCTGTGCACTGCACTCTGGCTTACAAAACTGGTCATACTAATTTGGTGATTGATGAAAGATAAAGCATTTTGCTGTTTAATCACAGCCTGAGCCTGTTGCTTCACCCGGCGGCTGGGACATTGGCAGTAGTCTGACTATCCAATATTGCTGACGATATAGCGTTTAGAAGTCTTACACTTACCTGTTGTAACGTCCACGTATATGCTTAGTATGATACTGCCATGCAAACATCTGTCTATTTTTTTATTTACCTATTTAGTAAATGTATTTTCCCAAAAATGATGGTTCCTCGTTCGTATACACATGAAAACGTAAAAGCTGACCAGAGCCTCTCATTCACTCGCCGTCATCATCCATTTTCAGTCCAATGCATACATTTCGTGTCTTCGTCTTTCTTCCTTCTGATCTGTTGGTTTTCTTTGGAATTGTTATTTGACATTCTCTCTCTCTCTCTCTCTCTCTCTCGTTTGGTTCAGGCTAACCCGGAGTCCTGTTCTCGCGACATTCCGTGATAGTTCCAAGGGAAAGATTGATGAGAGGGCGTATTGAGGCGAGCTCATGCGTGATCCGGGTATTTTTAGTCTTTTAATATTTGCTGATTTCCAAAGAAGGGGGGGGGGAGGAGGAGGTCGCAAATTCTTTATTTCTTCACGTGGCGGGTCACAGTTGCCACGGATGATTTTGGTCGTAAACAAAATGTAGTTTTTAAGCTGGTTTTCAGTTCGGTCGTCTACGTGTTTTTGTTGTCATTTATATGTTTTCCTTTTTTAGCCACATTCCTTGTTTGCAGGGAAGCGCAGTCTCTCTTATAGAGGACTCGTGCTTTGCGCATGCGCAGGTCCGTTGCGTAACCGCAAATGCACGTGTACCATTCTTGTTTTTGAGTACATTTCAGCATTTTTTTTAGATTTCAACGTGTATTTATTTTTTTATAGAGGACTCATGCAATGCGCATGCGCACGTCTACTGCGCAATCGATAAAAACGCCTATACCACACTTGGCGCCTTTAGAGGTCTTGTATAGGATGCTTTTGTATGCACTTTAAATTCTTTGCTGAGATTTTAACGAGTTTATGTTTAGATCTTTAGACAATGTATTCTGTTTAGACAGTGTGGTAATTTTTAGACGTCGATGTGTTTGGACTTTTCTGTAGACTTAGACTTGGTTCTGTCTAATCATCGACGTGGTCTTGTTTAGACATCGACGCGTTTTTGTGTAGACGTCAAGATGTCTTGTTCTTGTTAAGATGTGAGTGTGTTGTTGTTTCGACATAAGCGTTTATTTATTTATTTATTTATTTGGTTAAACGTCATTTTTTTTTAAGCCAGCGTGTGTTTTTCTTTGCACGATGATGTTTTTTGTTTTAACTTTTACATGATTTTCTTTAGATGCCAACGTTGTTTTGCTTACACCTGGAAATGTTTTTTTTTTATATACGTCTCAGCATTTTTTTTCTTAGATTTCGACGTTGTTTTTGTTTTGACGTAGACATGTTTTTGTGCGGAGATCGACCTGTTTTGGTTCTGTCAAGATGTCGAGGTATTTTTGCTGAAATGTCGGCGTGGTTTTTCTAGATTCGTCGAGAGGTTTATTTCAGATGTCAGTGGGATTTATTCCGGAAGCTAAATTGTTTTATTAGATGTCACCTTAATACTTTCGACACATCGACCTGTTTGATTTTTACGTGTTTTAGTTGAATTATTGTGTTTTTGTTTAGTTGTCGACACCAGTTTATGTAGATTTGCTGAACAGCAGCGCCAATGTGCAGTGAATGTGCCTCACTGTCGAACTTCTCAGTTCCAGAGGTCCTTTATTCCCCACACCGTTGGACTGGGGAACATTCTTGCAATTGGAAATTCAAAAGTTCAAGGGAAGATGCAGTGCATTACTACCTAAATAGAATTCTCCTTGTATTTTAATTTGCGTACGTTGTTATCTATTTATTTGTTATTTTGTTCATTTATTTTTTCTTTTTTAATAAGTGATTTATCCTTTCTGTATTTCCTGTTACCTTCTGTTACATCTTCCCAATGAAGACCATATTCTTTGGAAGCTTCACTTTCGAGTCAGTGGCCCCTGTGGGCTTGTTCCATATGAATAGGGTTAATCTTAATAATAATAATAATAATAATAATAATAATAATAATAATAATAATAATAATAATATATTCGACATCTTTATGTTGAGAAACCTCACTGCTTACGTCAGCCCGAGAATCCAGAACCAATGATGAATGCGTTTGCGATTAAAAGGCTTTTGTTTTTGTCGTATTGCAGGCATTCTTTTGACTAAAATGCAAGCCTTTGTTCTTTCCTGCAAATGTATCTAGTTGTTGCTGTTGTTGTTGTTGTTATGGCAAATGCTTTTGTTAAGAATGTGTCTATTCCATGGAAGGTTTGTCAATTCTCAGTGTTTCATATCGAAACGAAATGACAAATTGTACTCGTTTGAGATCTTCATTATATTTAGACAGACCGATGGTGATGTAAATTGAATGGCAATTCTTTTTTTTCACCTTTTTGTTTTAGTCATACCACATTGGAATAGCTTATAAGATTAGTATTTGCTCCATACTGGTACAGCTTAGAATTTTTTTTTTTTACGGTCAGTGGGAAAGTTCGGAATATTTATATATATTTCCCAGACTGAGAAAGCTAAGAGGTCGTCATGTCTGCGCTTCATTGAGGAGTATAATGTGAGTTATATGTGCCCTAGAAGGATAGAAAATTATATATATAACATTAGCAAAGATTAAAAGTCTTATCTGTAAACCACATTGACAAGACAATGAAGGCTTAGGTGGAAAATTCTAGCAGATTCATAATTTCTTGGGACCTTGACGCTGACATTATTTTTCAATATTAAGCTTAAAGGCTCTGTTGCTTTTTGAATCTCTAATGGGAAGATCTCGGTACCTGCCAATTTCCAGAGCATGAGTGGGCCATAATGACTGCCTCAGTGGGAACAAGGTGAAACCTAGCGAGGTTATCATAGTCTAGAACGCCTTTGGCGCTAGAATAGATGGTCTTGTGTGTTGTAATGCCAGTTTATACTATGAAATGAATCTGTCATGTCTTAAGCCCCGTGTAGTGTTTCTACCAGCAGGTAGTTAATTATTAAATCTTTATCCTGACTATGTTGAAAATTATATAATATATATAAAGTTAATATAAAATATATAAAGTCAAAATACAAGGTTCAAATATTAACTTTGTAGATATATAAAGTTAATATAAGTAGCATTTTCACATTCTACGAACGCTTTATTTTTTGTAAGTTATTTTTAACTTTTTAAACGTTGTCTTAACTTACAGATCCCATCAGCCTGATTTTTAAAAATTATATTAATAGAACTGATATTTCAAAATGATTGTTGCTGTTTAAACCTTCTTGATGAAACAGCGAGTAATGATTTTAGCAAACGGGGAACGAAGCTTTTGTTTCTCATTAACTTTTCCACTTTTCTATCTTTTTCTCTATCCCGTCTTCCTTTACTGTATAACTGTCACGCTCACACAGAGACTCCCAACACCGAAGCTCTGTATACATAAAAGAAATATACTAACTGTGTTAAAGGGAGTATTGATTTTCTATCTGCTGGGAGCCTTTGAAATAAAATATAGGCGCTGGCGGAAAGGAAAAAGAAATGGAAAAAAAAATACGTGTGAAACTTGACGCACTCTTTCTTGGTTCGTGTTCCGTTGTTGCGTTTGGGAAGTAAAGGAAAATAGAGATTTGAATTGCGAGGAGTTTGTGGTGATGATTAATTTATTGTAGGGAATCGTAGGTTGTCTTTTTTATGAGTGAGGTTAAATAACACTGGGTATGGTCTGTACTCGGTTGGGCGACCGCCAAAATAGGAGAGATGCCGTCTATCGGTACATAAACCTGTTGGACGTTCTTGGCAGGGCGAAGGGTGATCCATTCTGGACCCATATATATATATATATATATATATATATATATATATATATATATATATATATATATATATATATATATATATATATATAATATATATATAGATAGGTGGGCTGTTAGGTTACCACATCCGTATCTCTCTCTCTCTCTCTCTCTCTCTCTCTCTCTCTCTCTCTTTCTCTCTCTCTCGCTCTCTCTCTATGTATATATATATACAGTGTGTATGCGTGTGTGTGTGTGTGTGTGTGTGTTTGTATGTATATATATATTACATATATTTATATGTATATATATTATATATAAACGTGTGTATGTGTATGTACATATGTGTATATTATGCATCTTTTCACGTCCCTTCCACATTCCGCAGTTGAATGACTCCAATAACTAGGCGAGACAAGGCTCTTTGGTTCTATCACTCATAGCGGTAATACAGAGCTTCCGGGTCCAGGATTAAAAAAAAAAATTAAAAAGTCAGCCAGGTTTGTTTTTGACGATTAAAACACACTGAATAGCTTTCCAATTTAGGTTATGGAATTGGATGACTATAACTCTTTCGTTTGACCCATCCCTGTGTGAAATAGCATTGATAAACTGACAGAGAGAGAGAGAGAGAGAGAGAGAGAGAGAGAGAGAGAGAGAGAGAGAGAGAGACCTAATTGGTTCACGTGGAGAGATAATATGACCTTCATGAATGCAATATTCCAAGTAAGAGGACTTTGTGGTATGTTTGAATATTGCAAAAGAAGATCGAGATTTGATAGTCTTTAGTTATGAGAAGTTCAAGTTTGCAAGATAACAGTTGTATACATCGGTATGTGTATAGTACTAGTACTAATCTGTGGCTAGCATTCTGGGACAGGAAGGAAAGTCAAGGAAGGAGTCCTTTTGATATGGAGGTTTAATATTGAAAGAGACTTACTGAAATAAAGAAAAATTGAACTGAGTATTTTTAAATTTTCCACATTTTTCCATCTCCCACATGAAGCAAGAGATCAACGTAAGAACCTTTGGTATGAGAGAGAGAGAGAGAGAGAGAGAGAGAGAAGAGAATCATTATTGAGCTTTTGGTTTTATTTACGTGCAGTCTTTAAAAAAATTGGCTCCAGGAAATAAAAAAATTAACGGTGGAAAATGAGAGGACATAATGTTAAATCTCATTATGCCAGAACCAGAGAGAGAGAGAGAGAGAGAGAGAGAGAGAGAGAGAGAGGCTCTGACAACAATAACGAAGGATATTAAAATTGTCAAGCGATTATAGAGAGCAATCTGGCCCCACAGCAGTGCGTGATAAAATAGGAGAGTTCGTTGGTGAGTAAATCGAGAGAGAGAGAGAGAGAGAGTGGGAGAGGACTTGTTGAACTCAAAGAGGATGGAGTGGTAAACTGGATTTAGGGACATGGGAGGGATGCAATTTGCAGGGTTGACAACTAGGTCAAGTGGGGAAATACTGCCGTGTTAAAAGCACAAGTCTAGTTTTACTACGGATGCCACTATCTTCTCCTTGTCAGAGAGAGAGAGAATCATTACTGAGCTTTTGGTTTTATTTACGTTCAGTCTTCAAAAAATTCCGTTCAAGTAATTGGAGTTAACGGTGGAAAATGAGAGGACATAATGTTGAATCTCATTATGTCAGGCTGAGAGGGAGAGAGGTGGATGACTAAATCACGAGTGGATTGTATTTGGTAATTATTGATTATTTGCCTGACCTTTGTTCTTGCGTCCTCCAGCTTTTGTGAAGCAAAGACTTTACTGTGCAAGAAAGCAATTTTATACGTTTTACAGGACTTCTGTTTATTTTACTTCTGGGAAACAGCGTTTCCAGTACATATTACCTCTG
Source organism: Macrobrachium rosenbergii (assembly GCF_040412425.1). Taxonomy (NCBI): domain Eukaryota; kingdom Metazoa; phylum Arthropoda; class Malacostraca; order Decapoda; family Palaemonidae; genus Macrobrachium; species Macrobrachium rosenbergii. The sequence goes on from NC_089755.1 coordinate 47,660,374, forward strand.
TTTATTTGCCTTGACATTAGAAGATTCTCCTTTACCTATTTAATTTAATTAAATTTACATAATTAACATAATTTAATATTTTTATGTTAACTAATAAGCAATTAGTAATTTTTTAACTAGAAACGTGTATGCGCCCTTTCCTTTAAATTGTGAGTTGCTACTTAATTTTTTGCTTATTAATATTGAACATCTACAAATAGAGGCAGGAAAAAATTTGTTTTCCTGATATTCTTTTCAACTTGTGACTCGCATTCCTCTTATTGTATTTTTTTTATTTATTATTTTTTTTTTGTATACTCGCGTTCAAACGACTTGTTTATTTATTGAAAATAACACCTCTTGCAATGTTAATGTTGAGTTTGTTTCACAGCCCTTTGAATTTCCAGAGCCGGTTTTATTTCTCAACCCCGTGAATATTTCATTTGATTCATTTAAGTAATCAAATTCATTCCTTACATTCAATTGAGATCTTGATTAACGCCAGTTGTATTTAGGTAATTTTATTCCGTCCTTATGCAGTGATGGGTTTTTAATCATGTAATAATTTTAATCATATGTAATATGTGTTGTAGATGCTCACATTTCAGTCATTCACCGCCATTTCCACCGGTATATTCCAAACCTTCTGACTTTTATATCTTTATATATACTTTTATATATATATATATATATATATATATATATATATATATATATATATATATATATATATATATATATATATATATGTATATATATATATATATACATATATTATATATGTGCGTATGTATGTGTATATATATCTATATATATTTTTTTTACAAAGCAAGGACTTTATCCATTTTCTTAGCCCACTTCCCTTATCATGGCTTGGCACGAGGCAAATGCTTAAACTCTTTTTGCTCAGCCTCTTTTTATTTTTTTGGGTGGGTAACAAAATCGACAATCATTCGACCTCCTTTATTAGTATCCCGCTTTGCGACTGACTTCAATGTTAATATATCAAAGCTCTAATGGCATACTTTTTTTTTTTCATTATTTCAACTAAAGTCATCAACCCCTTCGTCCAACTATCCTGTTACATCCAGAATTAGAGCCAGGTTGAGTGTATTCAATATACCACCACGACAGTTTCTTTTTCATGGTATCTTAACCAACGTCTTTCACCTCGTGTCCGCAGGCAGCCCAGAGCGGGTTACGGATCCAGCTGGCACCCTCCGTGCACCACCAGGCGGCTGCCATGCTCTCCATCCTGGTGAGGTACCAGTGGCACTCGCTGTCCATCGTCACGTCGCAGATCGCCGGACACACAGACTTCGTCCAGGCCGTCAGAGACCAGGTGGCTCAGCACAAGGAGAACCACATGGGAAAGTAAGTGCTACTGACGATGTGCGTTGGTTCCTGTCTCTCTCTCTCTCTCTCTCTCTCTCTCTCTCTCTCTCTCTCTCTCTCTCTGTGTGTGTGTGTGTGTGTGTGTGCGTGCTTATTTATACATATTTTATAGGCCTGGCATAAGGAGAACCATGTGGGAAAGTAAGTGTTAGTGACATTGTACAGTGATCTCTCTCTCTCTCTCTCTCTCTCTCTCTCTCTCTCTCTTATGTGCTTATTTATACATATTTTAATTGGCCCAGCACCAGGAGAACCATGTAGGAAAGTAAGTGTTAATGACGTTGTGCAATGATCTCTCTCTCTCTCTCTCTCTCTCTCTCTCTCTCTCTCTCTCTCTCTATATATATATATATATATATATATATATATATATATATATATATATATATATATATATATATATTTATATATATATATATATGTATGTGTGTGTGTGTGTGTGTGTATGTGTGTGTGCTTATTTATAGATATTTTATAGGCCTAGCACAAGGAGAACCACATGGGGAAGTAAGTGCTATTGAAATTCCGCCATTCATTCCTTCCCTGTGCTTTCACTTCCGCAAATCTCCTCGTATCTCCAGCCTCCTGCCTCATAGCTCTCATCCAAATAATAAAAAATAAATAAATAAATAAATAAGAAATATATTTATAGCGATCGCTCATCCAGTTTTCTCCAAATTCAAAGACTTCCATATACGACAATAACATAGCATTCGCACACGTAAATTGTTAGGAAAAGAGATCATGAAATAGGCGGATGAGAAGGAATACATTTGTGGCTGTTATTGAAATCCTTTCGGTTGGATGGTATCGTGATGTCAGTTATTTACAATCTATTCCATACAAAGCACATCGTCTATACATTTTCCCCAGTATGAAAAGTAACTTCTAAATTTTTGCAATGTTAGCATCCTGTATTTTACGTCAAGATTTTGTCTCTGTGTTATTTATTTATTGTTGCGGCATCAACAGTAAATAAATAGCCTTTAAATGCCGTCATAACTTGAGTTTTGCGTGAAGGTGAATACAATAAGTAATATTAGTGGGACTGGTTGAGTCAGTAATCTTATTAGTTGGAAATGAACGTGCAGCCCTGTGTTTAAAATGTCTGAAAGAAGTGGGACCTCTTACCGGGACCACAAAAAGCCGAGCAGTCGCATTGCAGATTCCTGTTAAGACTATGGAAAGTTAAGTAAGTCTCGATTTATTAAATAATTGATTTAGACTTTCAGGAATGACCAGCGAGGCATTAAGTCGAGCTGTCGAGCTTCTCAACCCTCAAACTAAGACATCGTGTTTACTCTCTAATTCCACTGGCTCTCGCGTCACGTTGTAAGTCATCGCCGCTTGCACCTGACACCCCCTCCCTGCCCCCTTCTATAAGTCACATGCGTTAGTGGGTCACAGTAAGGTCTGAGAGCTAATGGGCTGAATGGGTATGGCACACGCCATTTCGCTCTTTTCGGATAATAATTTTCTGGCATAACCTTAAGCGTTCGGTCCCATCCCTCTCCCCCCTTCCCCTCTCCCATGGCCCCCACCCCCACCGCGCTTATTGCACATCTGAATTGAAGAGCAATCTTTCACAGCATTGCCTTTAAGTGATTTACCCTCTTTTACCTCGAGAGGAGATTCCCCTCTCCCCAGAGGGGAAAAGGGGAATGAAGTGATTTCAGTTGATTGATAAATTGGTTTTCCAAAGTCCATCAGATTACCGGAGGGGGTGTTCCCCCGAGAGAGAAGAACATTTCTCTCTCTCTCTCTCTCGTTCTCTATCACTATCTCCTTTGGCGAGAGGGAATTTTTTGCGGGAGAGCAAAATGGAAATGGAATGCCCCTAAACAAGGACATTTGGGGTCTATTCTTATCGCACAGAGAGAGAGAGAGAGAGAGAGAGAGAGAGAGAGAGAGTTTGTTTGTTTTTTACACCATGTTGCACTTTCATGGGAATGAATGTGTAGGAGAGTACGATGAACTGCTGATGAGCCGTGTGTGTGTGTGTGTGGACGGAGATCGGGGTGGTATGAAGTGGCTAATATTTGGAATATATATTATATATATATAATATATATGCATATATATATATATATATATATATATATATATATATATATAACGTTTTATAACGTTTTAAAATAATATGTCGTCTATCTTAAAATTGAATTATTCAGACGTGTATTTGTCTTGTTTGAAAATTACAAATAGTAAAGAATTATTTAAGAACATAAGAATTCTCACTCAAATTCAGTGTTGCCTGGAACCTTTGGTATTAACTGTCACACTTACCACCGATTGAAACGTATCTTTGTCATTGTGGTATGTCAAGGTCAGTGAATCCCAAATCAGTGCCCAACACTTGACTCTCATATTAAGCGCCTAACACGTGAGTCCCATATCAGGTGCCTGACACTTGTACCCCACTTAATGGGTGTTAAATCGAATTAATTTTTTATTTTTCTCTTCTTTGTCTCATATGAGAGATTTCTTATATTTATTCCATATGGAAAGTCAGTAATAATAATAATAATAATAATAATAATAATAATAATAATAATAATAATAATAATAATAATAATAGAAGAAGAAGAAGAATGACGGGGAAGAAGAAGAAGAAGAAGAAGAAGAAGAAGAAGAAGAAGAAGAAGAAGAAGAAGAAGAAGAAGAAGAAGAAGCCAAGCTGTATTAGAAGATCCTAAGTAAGAATTTCTAAACAGGGTTTATATGAACAGACTCACGGTTCCAGATGTAGGTCCACTGAAATTGTAAGTCTAGAGAGATTCCTTAGTCATTTAGTTCCAGAATCAGTTATGTCGTTCCACCTACACGACAGTCAAGGAAAGGGCATTAAGTTATTAATGCACAATAGGAGTGTTTGGAGCACTTTAGAAATGAATAATGGAGGTGAAGATATACCCAGTGTATTAGCAGAGCTAATGGCCCAGTAGTTTTTACCCACTGTACCTGTTATATTCTACTGAGCAATGTTATTAATAATGATAGTGTTAGCGTTTTGGTAATTGAATATGTCATGCAGAGGGAATTATGTATTTCTGAATAGAAGGCATCTGTCATTCACACATGAACTCTGCAGATAGACCATCTTTGAGCTACAAGGTTTTCCTTTAGAACCTGTATTTGAGATGCTGGGATTTCTCTGAACATCTGCATAGAATATTGGTAAATCTCTTTTTGAGCTGCCAATCCACCGGGCTTCTCTGAACAGCCTTTTGAGATGCCAGGAGATTTTTGGGTTATTTGTGGGAGATGCTTCTTCAAGACGCTTTTCAAGGCACTGAGGCATCAGTATTTTGGGGGGCTTTTGTGGTGCTGATAGGATTACGGGAGCATCTGTGGGAATTTAGAAAGAAGTGTAGATATGCTGTAGTCTTACATTCTATTTTGGATATCAATATTTTTAGTCATATATATAAATAATATATGTGTAGATATATGCGGGTGTGTGTGTTCGAGTGTTTGCGCGCGTGTGTCCGCCCTATTATAAATTTTCTTAGATTCTTGAGGTTTACTTATTATTTTGTCATGATTCCTCTTGCCAATGGTTTGATTGTAAATAAAATAAAATATAATTACCGTCTTTGTTAAAGTAATTTTGGCGCAGAAACACGTGACATTCAGTCATTTTAAATGAACATTCAGACAAAGCTGCGACACGAGTGCTTGTCACTCGATCAGTGCGTCGAAGCCATTCATATGAAAGCAAATCCTTCGGATCATGTTTATTTAACCAATTTTGGAGGGATTACGACGTTGCCAGTGATGTGTTTTTAATGCTCGTCCGACGAAAATACAAATAGCAAGTTGTTTTCGAAGCACCAATGCATTCAGGGGCTTCTGGGGGGTTCATTTGGGCAATTCTTCCCTGTCGCTGGAAATAGTTCGAGGTATGTTGACATGGTACTGAATGGGATGATTTCATCATTATTCTTTGTGTTCCAGGATATTTCTTACGTTGTTTATTTTAAATTATTAATATTTATCCATCGGAAGAGGAACTGAGGTTCAGTAAAGAAGTTAATGGGTGTTATCATATATAATGGTAAAGAACTTGGTGTTATCATGTGGTAATGGTAAAGAACTTGGTGTTATCAAGTGTATAATGGTAAAGAACTTGGTGTTATCATGTGTAATGGTAAAGAACTTGGTGTTATCATATGTAATGGTAAAGAACGTGGTGTTATCATGTATAATGGTTAGAACTTGGTGTTATCGTGTGTATAATGGTAAAGAACTTGGTGTTATCATGTGGTAATGGTAAAGAACTTGGTGTTATCATGTGTAATGGTAAAGAACTTGGTGTTATCATGTATAATGGTAGAGAACTTGCTGTTATCGTGTGTATAATGGTAAAGAACTTGGTGTTATCATGTGGTAATGGTAAAGAACTTGGTATTATCATGTGTAATGGTAAAGAACTTGGTGTTATCATATGTAATGGTAAAGAACGTGGTGTTATCATGTATAATGGTAGAGAACTTGGTGTTATCGTGTGTATAATGGTAAAGAACTTGGTGTTATCATATATAATGTTAAAGAACTCGGTATTATGTGATGGAGAAGGATTAGAGGTTTATTTCTAAATCTATTAGGACAACAAATCCGAAACCACGTTCTTGCAAGAACTCGTTTAATACTTTACTCGCAGATTTCCATTCCGCAACAATTACTAAGGAAATTCTTCGCTGCCTGTCGTTACCGTTTTGGAAATAATGTTGAAGAAATCTTTACCATTACCCTTTGTGTAATTTTCACTAATTTCTTGGCCGCTGATTTAATAAATGATCCACAAAAGACCATTCAGGCCAATAGTACCAGTTTTGCTCGAAAAGCATTTTGAAGTTGTTCGGTGCGCCCATTCTGAAATGAGACTGATGTTAACCTGCTCAACACACGCACACACACACACAAACATTTGCACCAAGTAACCACCGATAACATCAGCAAAAACAAATTCATGTCCTTCACAGTTATTAAAAAATGCAAGATTCAACGCCATCAACGGAAACAGCACTAACAAAAAAATCTCCGTAGGTGGGGTAGTGTCGTCAGCGCCCTCATGCGGTGCACTGTAGGCATTACTTAAGGTTCTTTGCAGCGTACCTTCGGCCCTAGCTGCAACCCCTTTCGTTCCTTTTGCTGTGCCTCCCTTCATATTCTCTTTTCTTCCATCTTACTTTCCACCCTCTCATAACAATTAATTCATAGTGCAACTGCGAGGTTTTCCTCCTGTTATACCTTTCAAACCTTTTACTGTCAATTTCCGTTTCAGCTCTGTATGACCTCATAGGTCCCAGTGCTTGGCCCTTGGCCTAAATTGTATATTCAATTCAATTCAACAGTAATAATATTAAGAGCACGTATGTCAGCAACATTGGATATTTCGTAAAGATATAACCAATACAACACGACGAATATTCTCCATCTCCCTCAGGAATTCTTTTCGCCAGCGTGACAGGGCGTGTGCCAACCCTGGGAGGGGAAAACTTTCAGAGTGAATCTGGGTCGGCTTCTGATTTGACAATTTGCAGGCCGCACGGGGAATTTTAAAACATGAATCGCATGAAAATCCTTCTTTTTTTTTTTAAATCGTGAAATTCCATGTTAAACTTTCATATTCGTCCCTGGATGGTTTGTTTGTCGGCACTGGTGTGCGTTCTCCTTCTTGGATGTTTGTTTACCAACTTAGTGGGTCTGTGTGCTTGTGTTACTGTGTGAAATAGAAGAATAAGTTATTTTAGAAAACTGGGAGCTATAGGAGACAAATAAATATGATTCACCTAATGACGTCATGTGAACCACATTTATTTGTTTCCGTTAGTTTATAGTTTGTAGTTTTCTGGCTAGTTCTCCTAAAATAAACCTGGTTCTCTGGGGTTCTGTCAGTGTGTGTGAAACAGAACAAGTGATTCAAGAAAACTATAACAGACACGGCGGTCCTCCCTAAATAAACCTGGGAGATCAAGGTGACGTAGCTGCGACGGCGATGCTGCATGGCGGTATGTCACGTGACAGTGACACGAATAAGGAATTGATAGTGACTGGTGGGTTATTGGAATGGGAAACAATAAATGAATATGTTAAAGATATTACGCTTAGGATGACGTCAGTAACACTATAACAACGGTGAAGCGGTGATAATGTCATGGTAATTATTATAATTAATGAGGCAATGACAACGGTGAAGCTACTTTCTCTCTCATTGACGTAACATTTTCAGGAGAGACAAACATGATGATTTTCCTTCATTATATTATTTCTAGTTTAGTTTCAATTCATTATATTATTTCTAACTTTTATGAAACTGCTGAACTGCCGAGTAATTCCGCGTCTGTATCATCCAGTGAATAATGAATTAATAGAAAGCTTAATGAAAAATGCATGCACATTTCACCAGCAGGATGCAGTAGGTTGAACGAATCAGTTTCAGCATTTCTATTTCTAATTGCATAAGTAATGGCTCTACGCGAAAGGCCAAACTTTGCGTAAATTCAGAATAATTCAGAAAAAAGTATGATGAGATGTAGCACATTACTTCCTCGGATGTTTATTGTGGCTGATAGGTATTTAGTTCTACAGGTTCCTCCCCCCCCCTCACCCCCGCGCCTCCTTCCACTTATCCCCTCCCATCCTCACTATCTCTGTTGGAAATAATATTGACAGTAACTTTGCATCAAAATTATAATTGGTTAATGTATGTACTTAGTCACAAACACCTAATAAATTTAACGTCTTCTCTCTCCTCCTTTCTTATGAAAATATTTAATCGAACCTCGCACTCAAAAACTAATTCCCATTACGCACCCCCCCCCCAAAAAAAAAAAGACTCCTTACCCAAAATGAATCCCTAGTTTCATTCCGTTAAGGATAACGGACGGTCGAAAACAAACAGCCGAGTTTAAAATCTGACAGGCAAGACTAATTGAAAGATCAATTAGGACCTTTAATTAAAGCGCCTGTATTTAGAGAGAGCAAGGGCAGGCTGGTGTTCCTTTCAGCTGCTCCTCTGATACTGAAGCTGGTCTGGTCTTAATTCCAAGGCAAACAAAACCTTTTCCTTTTAATGGAAATCTTTTTCGTCTCTTTGTCACGGAGATGGCGCTTGTGAAAGGCTCTTGATTAAAAGGAAAGACTTGCAAAAGAGTGATTTCGTTTAAGGTTTATTGTGATTGGTTTGGGTTTAATGAAACGTGTGGGATGTATATACAGTTTTACCGTTTAAATCATCGATGTGTCTGTTACGTCTGTATTTAGTATTGGCATTGTATGCAAGATTCAGTTTGATTTCATATTTTGTGTTTTTTACATATTTATTTATTTGTTTATCTGCTTGTTTTAGTACTGTGTGTAAGATTTTTGTTGATATTAAATGTTTTTTGTATTTTTTATATTTGTTTATTTTTCTCATTTTCGTTGTTTTGTTTTACCACGCTCATATGTATATATATATATATATATGTATATATATATATATATATATATATATATGGCATGATTTTTTTAATCTTTGTTAATCAGCCAAGCGCTTCCTGACAGCATTAAGTAACCTAATACCTTTCATATAAAAGGAAATAGAGAATAATTTCAGGTTTCAAGGAATGATAAAAAATTATTTTCTATATACAGAAATTCTATAAATGTATGCTGTTATATTCAAACCATCACCATAGGCCCAAGATAATTGTATTTTTATATATGTTTTGTAATGCACTGTTGGTCGGTTCTCCTACTTCCTTGACATAGGAAAGACTTGGAAAATAGTGAAGTTCCCGTATAATGAATAAAACTTATTTTATAAAACAAGAAAAGCTTTTCACCCGGTTGTCCCAAAAAGTGATTACGACATCTAAAACATTTTTATTGTACTATTCGGCAACCGCTTCCTGATAAATGCAATATTTCTGAAACCATTCCAAGGTAAAGTTATATTCAAGAGCGACATATTTTAAGACGTAGTAATTAGGAATTCCTCCCTACGAAAGTATAGATATATATTTATGAGACCCCCCCATGCAATTAATTCAGTAAAAGATGGCAGGGATCTCGGAAGACCATTAAAATAACATAAATATAATGTTCGAATAGGGAATCTAGCCGGAAGTTTATTCCAGTGCGAGTGAATGTAATCAGGGTAATAATTGGAAAGACGTATTCTTACCTCATGTATTTAAAAAAAATGGACGAACTACTTGTAAACAATAATTTTAAGGAGTTAGTTTTAAACTAACTGTATGGTACTTTTTAGTTTTATGTAAAAGAAAACTATTGTGCCGGCTTTGTTTGCCCGTCCGCAGTTTATTCTGTCCGCACTTTTTCTTGTCCACACTTTTTTCTGTCCGCCCTCAGGTCTTAAAAACT
>NC_089755.1:47675120-47687620 GCF_040412425.1 Macrobrachium rosenbergii
ATCCATTCCATCCGCAACTTTTCCTCCTCCACCCTTCCTCACTAAATCTTTTTCCTTTTCCTTTATTATTTTTAGGAATATTAATGCTAACACGCCCTTTAATATGTTTAACTCATGCCATTGCACATTATACTCTCCTTGTCAGTGTATATTAGACTTTTATGAGCCACTTGCCTTAATTAGTTCACTTGCCCTTTCTCCCCTACGCGACAATTTTTTTTTTTTTTTTTTTTTGCTCTCCCCTACATTTTTCAGCGATTTTTTTTTTTATTTCGATTTTAGCCCATTTTCTCATTTTCTCTCTCCAGGTCTTATTTTTTCGTCTTTCCTTTTGTGCGCCGTTCATATTCTCTCGCAGATACTTTCACCGTCCTTCCTCACTCAGATTGTTATTATTACTCTTTTTTGTGCACCGTTCACTCTCGCTTTCTCTCTCGCTTTTACTTTCACCAGTAGCTCATTTCCTATTCCCTCACTTTACTTTCACCTTCCTTTCTCTCTCAGATTCTTATTTTATTTTCATCCTTTTGTGTGCTCTCTCTCCCTCTTATCTCGCTTTTACTTTCACCAGTAGCTCATTTCATATTCCCTCGGTGATGCTTTCACCTTCCTTTCTCTCCCAGATTGTTATTTTCGTAATACTCTTTTATGCACTTTCACTCCCTCGTTCTCTCGCTGTCACTTTCACCAGTAGCTCATTTCATATTCCCTCGCTGATACTTTCACCTTCCTTTCTCCTCAGATCCTTATTTTTTAATAACTCCTTTTATGCACCGTTCCACTTTCTTTCTCTATTACTTTCACCAGTAGCTCATTTCATACTCCCTCCTGATACTTTTTCACCTTCCTTTCTCCTCAGATCCTTATTTTTAATAACTCCTTTTATGCACCGTTCACTTTCTTTCTCCCGCTATTACTTTCACCAGTAGCTCATTTCATACTCCCTCGCTGATACTTTCACCTTCCTTTCTCCTCAGATCCTTATTTTTAATAACTCCTTTTATGCACCGTTCACTTTCTTTCTCCCGCTATTACTTTCACCAGTAGCTCATTTCATACTCCCTCGCTGATACTTTCACCTTCCTTTCTCCTCAGATCCTTATTTTTAATAACCTTTATGCACCGTTCACTTTCTTTCTCCCGCTATTACTTTCACCAGTAGCTCATTTCATACTCCCTCGCTGATACTTTCACCTTCCTTTCTCCTCAGATCCTTATTTTTAATAACTCCTTTTATGCACCGTTCACTTTCTTTCTCCCGCTATTACTTTCACCAGTAGCTCATTTCATGCTCCTCTCGCTGATACTTTCACCTTCCTTTCTCCTCAGATCCTTATTTTTAATAACTCCTTTTATGCACCGTTCACTTTCTTTCTCCCGCTATTACTTTCACCAGTAGCTCATTTCATACTCCCTCCTGATACTTTCACCTTCCTTTCTCCTCAGATCCTTATTTTTAATAACTCCTTTTATGCACCGTTCACTTTCTTTCTCCCGCTATTACTTTCACCAGTAGCTCATTTCATACTCCCTCGCTGATACTTTCACCTTCCTTTCTCCTCAGATCCTTATTTTTAATAACTCCTTTTATGCACCGTTCACTTTCTTTCTCCCGCTATTACTTTCACCAGTAGCTCATTTCATACTCCCTCGCTAATACTTTCACCTTCCTTTCACCTTTCCTTTCACCTTCCTTTCGTCTGTCACACCATTTCTTCGCTCAGTTGCCAACGAGCCATATCGGCATTGCGTTTCTCTTCCAGGGCGATTTATTATGAAAATTCCGGACCTTTTTTATTTCCGGCCTGAATTTTCGTCCTTTGATCTGCCGAACTATATTAACTTCATGCAACGGCGAAAAAAAAAAACTTCCGTGAATTTTAATCTAATTTCTTTCCGGCTGCTGGGAAATCAAACGCGCGCTCGCGCGCCCTTGCTCATGTGATTGTAAATATTTTCTTTTTACTCGGCTAGAATGAACGTAGGTCTAGGAGAAGCATTTAAGATTCGGGGGCTGAGAGAGAGAGAGAGAGAGAGAGAGAGAGAGAGAGAGAGAGAGAGAGAGAGAGAGAAAGAGAGAGCGCGCATAAGCCTATTTTTATAGAGAAAAAGTAATTTATCGACAGATATAACAAATTGTGCACGTCAGATCTTCTTTACGATATTATTAATTGATGACAAAACTTGTAATTGTTTATTTCCATTGTGCAGAGGTACTATGTTCGATTGTCGGTTTTTTTTTTTATTCTCTCGGGCTACTTTTGCCCATCAGCGATTGTTTATCTGCATTTCTCCTTTAATGTGTTTTTTTTTTTTTAATACAAGGCTATCCTCACCCAAGAAGAGAGATCAGTAACCATCTCCGCCGCTAACTTCAAATTTTATTGTTTTACCCATGTATGGTCGAGGTAGTCTATATGTATGCGTGAGCATGGGTGTGTGTGTGTGTGTGTGTGTACGTGAGCGTGTTTGTTCTTAAGAACGGTGAGCGAATCTGGATAAACGTGGGTGGAAACGTTCACTGAGCGTCGCCCTCTCGATGGATAAATTTTTAAGCTTTAATGGTTTGTCACCTTGGAAACTATCATGTCCATTATTGCCATTTGAAGCTTTTACTACCCTTCGAGCAAAAAACAGGACTGTCAGAAAAAGCAACTGGAATATGTGCAATTGCAATTGATTCCTGTGTGCTTAGCTTGGAGGTGTCATACTCGCTATAGCGTTCTTGATGCTTACATTCTCCTCACTCTCCATACTTGCAAAACCCAGACAATATTTCGACAATCTGGCCCTCCTCAGTCTCATTTCCATAGAACCATTCATCACCGTTTATCTCCTTCGTTGCTTGCAAGCGTAATATTCAGCAGCTCGCATCACAGAAAAGCAAACGTGGCTGGCGGAGACATCGTAGAGAAACTCGTTTGTCTAGAGCGTTGCGCAAGTTAAGTCTGTTTGCAGTTCATGTGTCGTTGCACAGAGTGCTAAAGGTAACCAGGTAAACCGTGGGAGGAGGGGGAGGAGGAGGAGGAGGAGGGACTCCGTCAATCATTACGAAGGGTAATTTCTAAGGTACGTTTAGCAACGACAGGTAAAGTGATTCACGTAGAGACAAAATCTAAATGGATTTGTGTGTAACTCTCTTGTCCTCTCTAATCTCAGTTGATAACTTTAAATCTTTCATTCTCTAATCTCAGAAGGGGGAGAAAGAGAAGGCGAAGAAAGGTTGCTAGGTAGGGAGATGGTAAAGCAGAATTAGATGGTCGAGAAATTGTATGCCGCTTGTCTGAATGATACGGCCTAGCAACCGCGACCCGCTTTCGTCCAGGTAACTGAATAGCTCTTTAAGGTAGAGAGAAATGAACGAGTAATTGCTGTCTTCAGCAAGGAGTGGCCCGATAGTTGCTTTCATCAATTAGGTAGGAGAAAGCCAGTTAATTACATCCCACTGTCAGGTAGAGTGATGTTCAATAAGTACTTACTCTATTTTGATGGGGAAGGGGCTAGTTAATTATTCTCTCTTGAGGTACAGAGAACGCTAGTTGATTACATCTTTTAGATGGACAGAAGGCCATTTAGTTGCTCATTCTCTTTCAGATAGGGAGAAGGCCAGTTAATTATATAAAGTTTTTACATAGACGGATGGCTAATTAATTACGTGCCACTTTTGGATGGAGGTGGTCCAATAAGTGCCTCCCAATTTTAGAAAACGCAGTAAGAAGTCAGTTGTCCTTCCCACTTTTAGGAAGAGAAGGATGTCCAGGTAAGTGCGTCTCCGCCTTAGAGACAGAATAAATTTAACCTCACAATCTTCTCAAATTAGCTACACTGACGGGATGCAATTGATTGTCTTCCCCATTCTGAGGATTAATTAGACTTGAGTCGGAGGTGGTCGAGGAGATGGATGAGGGATGGGGGAAGGAGGAGGAGAAGAAGAAGGCAGGCAAGCGTCCATTTGTCCCTACCATCCTACCTCGGCCTCTAAAGAAAACGGCGTTCCCTCCAACACTCCCTCCACCTCTAACACTCCCTCCACCCCCAACCCTCCAACGCTATTCAAAGCCGACCGTTCGCTGTTGAGGAACTCGCTAATTTGATATTGTTCTAGAATGTCTGGCGGGGGGTTTTATACACGGCCGATTCGTCCCTGCATAACGGATTGTGCTCAAACAACCCACATAGGCATTCAGGCTTCTTGCTCACGTGTGAAATTAGTTTCTTTGTTCGCTGTCGATTCTTAGACTCGCCGAGGTTTGTGCCAGAGTAATTTATTAGAAGAATTTTCTTGCAGTCTAAAGGAAATTATTTCTCTCTCTCTCTCTCTCTCTCTCTCTGTTATACGTTTAATGGAACTGATCTTTTACATTCATCATAATAGTGACTTTAGAATCTACAGATTGCAAAACTATACGTTTTAAAAGTAAAATAAAAAGGCATTTTAGTTATCAGATGATAAGTTTTAAGTCTTACTTTATTTACCAGGTTACTATTGCCAGGACCTCTCTCTCTCTCTCTCTCTCTCTCTCTCTCTCTCTCTCTCCTTGTTTTACGGTACCTGAGTTCGCTTGACATCCAGTGCATATTACTTTTCGTTTGGTGACAGGAATTTTTATATACACATCAAAGATTGATGTTTTGGAATGTTTAGGAATATTCTGTATTAAAGAAAAAGAAAAAAACATCTGTCTGTTAAATTTTTCCATGATGTAAGTGGAAACCGAACCCGTTTTCATTTAAAACTGTCATAGTTTGATATAACATGTAAAGATATATTAATGAGTGATACATTCAAAATGATTATGTGTAATAGTTGCATGGTGACAGATTGTCTAAGAAAGCAGCAACAGCAAGTCAAAATGCCTCCCAATCTGGCCCACCCAGTGTCAAAAGTAAGTTGAATGACCATCAAGCCATGAGAAGCATCTGTTCCCGGTAGTCTTTTATTGTCACTTCATGCGCCGACGGCGACTTGGGAATATCAAAATTTAGAATATCAAAAAAAGGAAATATCAATATTTGGAATATAAAAAAACCGGAATATCAAAATTTGGATCATCAAAAATTAGAATATCAAGATTTGTAATACCAAAAATTGGAATAGCAAGTTTGGCATATAAAAAATTGAAATAGAAACAACTGTAATATCAAAAATTGTAATATGAAAATTTGGAAAACCAAAAATGAATATCAAAATTTGGAATATCGAAATTTGGAAGCCCAGGGAAGTAGTTGTCAAGCCCGCCCCTTTTCACGTCTAGATGGTCGAACTTCCCTTTATAGCCAAGGGGGCTTTTGAATTTATCGGCAGCTTTGCTGTTGAATACAAGGTGTGATATGGAGGAAGCAGAATTGAGTTGTTTGGGTACACAGTGAGGTCCTCGTAGAGGCGTGGTGGACCTCTCTCTCTCTCTCTCTCTCTCTCTCTCTCTCTCTCTCTCTCTCTCTCTCTCTCTCTCTCTCTCGCCTTGTGTGTTTCTGTATTACATTCTGCCTGAATAGCGTCAAATGCATTACTGGAGTCCGGAAATACAAGGGCAGCAGACGAAATGCTCTTACCTCAGTGTTCAGCTCGTAGAGACATTACGCTCTGCTGTGTAATATTTCTCTTGGTAATGCCTTTGTGTTAATTTCGCACATTACATATGAGCTTTGCTTACTTATTTTTCAAATTAAATCATTATTAGTCTTCGATCTCTTTTTCCTGAAATGGTATTCTGTTCTGGGGAAGGTATTCTGCCCTGAAGAAGGTATCTGTTCTGTGGAAGGTATTCTGCTCTGAGGAAGGTATTCTGTTCTGAGGGAGGTTTCTGCTCTGAGGAAGATATTCTGTTCTGAGGAAGGTATTCTGTTCTGATGAGGCTGTCTTTTTGGTTCTTCCAGATGAATGAGGGTTTCATTTTCAAAAATAATAATAGCAACAATTCACTATAGATGGGAAATGCGGATGTATAATTCGAATGAAACAAAAGGTGGAGGCTGCTGGAGATAAATTGTTTATAGGATATATGCAGAGAAAGAAGGGCTGTAACTGTGACAAATTTAACGATAAGAACTCATGTTGGACGTTAGTGTTTCCATTGGTTCCTCGGGCCTCACTGATATCCATTCCTTTCGCACCAGACACATAAGATATATAGCTAGTTCCAGTAATACCCAAAGTTTGCATGGCAGGGAAACCCTACGTTCATCCCTCTTTTATCTCAGCATGGAACCAGGTGCTGAATAACCTTTGGGTATCAGTGCCCGGTCTTTTTCACCAGTTAGCATAATAACAACAATTGCCTTTGAGGGATGAAGCAGTAATTGTTCTGTTTTGAAAAGAATGAGGAACCAATTTTGCGTGATATGGAATGGTACTATATACATGCATGTAGACATACATATTTACCTCTAACAAGAAGGTTATATCTCTTGTTCAATTTATTTGTTTGTTAGCCGGGATAGCCTAAAAGTTAAGTGTCTTTTTTTTTTAGAGAATTTTAAGAAATTTTAAGTTATGCGCCATTGCTCTTTGTTTTTGTATTTGTATGCAAATAGTAACTGAAATTTTTGTGAGCCTCTAGGAGAGTTTCACTCTTGTTGGGAGAGGATTACCTCGTCGAGATCCCCCCGCCCTCTCTCTCTCTCTCTCTCTCTCTCTCTCTCTCTCTCTCTCTCTCTCTCTCTCCAACCTTGCTGCGACTCATAGCGGTCGACTAAGAACTAAGGTACATAATTTAGAGGCATACTTGATATTAGGAAACGCTCCCATATCGTCCCTCCTCGCTGTTTCGAGAAGCAAACGATGGTCCCTCCATTTGTGAGCTGAGTGAGCCTACCGATGAGAGAGAGAGAGAGAGAGAGAGATAATGTAGGTCAGGGAGAACGTTATTTGATGTTTACAGCAGCGTAAACATTGATGAAATACCGTTGGACATGGAATTTCATTTTAGAATACTGATAGGCAAATATTCAGAAGGGAAAAGTGCTTCGTCGGAAATATAATTGGTTTGTTTGCAATAAAAATTCAGGTTAAGAGGAGTTTCACTTTTTTTTTAATTCTCAGGGAAAAAAAGTAACATGATGACGACATTGCTATGTTTATGTAAATAAAGGAAATTTTAACCCAGTAACAAAGGATGAGGATTGGCAAATGATTCATTACGTTCCTTATCTAAATAAAGAACTTTCTGTGGAGAAATCGGTTTTACCAGGAAACCCATCTCCCAGAAATTAATTAGCCGAACGAGTTCGCCTTATGCATACACTATCTGCCAATTTTCGTCAAATACTGGCAACAAGTGTTGGCGTATTCTGCAAACATACAAAAAACAAGCACATAAACGTATGGAATTTGGCGATGTGAATGCTAGGCCCGGGTTCGAGTCTCCGGCCGGCCAATGAAGAATTAGAGGAATTTATTTCTGGTGACAGAAATTCATTTCTCGGTATAATGTGATTCGGATTCCACAATAAGCTGTAGGTCCCGTTGCCAGGTAACCAATTAGTTCTTAGCCACGTAAAATAAGTCTAATCCTTCGGGCCAGCCCTGGGAGAGCTGTTAATCAGCTCAGTGGTCCGGTTAAACTAAAGTATACTTTTTTTTTTTTGGCGATGTGAATGCTTCATGGGTGTCTATACATTTGAGTGACCTTGGCAATGGTAGGATTTTTATTAATTTCTATTAACTTGCTCTTATTATTCCAAGCATTGAAATGGATGTAGATTAAAAGATCAGGAAAGGACAGCGGAATGGAGTTAGTTTCTGTTTTATAAGTGAATGGAATGGATCCGCGAAAGACTTCCAAGTTGTTAGAGCAAGGGAGAAAGGATTATGGTTTTTAATGAGAAGCTGTTTTCTTAGAACTTTTGCTCTTTTTAAATTTTATTATGTAAAGGCAGACTAACACCCGGGTCTAGTCCAGACTTCTAAAAAAATAAACAAAATAATAAAAGGAAGAGCAAATAAAAGGCCTCTTTGTAGAAAGAAGTTAATAAGGGTCAAGGGAAGCGGGAATAGAATTGTCAGAAATGAAACAAAAGTGAAGTAATTAGGTTAAACATCATTGCGCTTTACTTTTTAAGGTAATTACTGTAAAAAGGAGTTTTATTGATTGTTTTTATAAACTGGCAACAGTCGCTTGGGAGAATGACTTGACTGCGCCTGGAGAAACTTTATTGAGCTACGTTTATGTGTAGGAAAATTTTTCGTTAACAGTTTGTCGGCATTATTTCATATCAAGTTCTCGAAAACTTACACCAAAGAACATATCACTCAGGTCAAGAAAAGTCACAGTTTCAATGTTATTGTTTCGGTCAATATCCTAGCTGAAAGAGCAGGTCAGCGGAATAATAGTTACATATTTACACAGGAAATGAGGGTGGGGGAAGATGTTATTCCGGTAAATATTTGTAAAAAATAAAACTGAGCGATAATATTTGAATGGGAGTATTTGTAAAAACGAGGTAAGCCAACAGAAATATTGTGGTCAGTATTTGCTAAGAAAATCCTTTATCCGGATAACTGTTGAATTTTGTACCTGGTCGTTGTGGAGAATTAGTTTTGATTTATGGGGTAATTCCTGATTTATTCTGATTTATTCCAGTCCCCCACTCCCAACTTACACAAGAATGGTAAATTTTGTCGATGGTCAGTTTTTTACGAGGAAGTTATTCATTTGTTCTACTTCTTCTTCTTCTTCTTTTTTCTCTGTACAACTTCAGTGTCATCTTTCTATGACATTAGGTGGTTATACATATATATATATATATATATATATATATATATATATATATATATATATATATATATATATATATATATATATATATATATATATATATATATATATAAACACATATAAAATACATATACATATATACACTCATACATATGTATACATATATGTTTTATATATGAATATATTTTATATATATACATATATATATATATATATATATATATATATATATATATATATATATATATATATATATATTTCTTTAAAGTGCGAGATGCCAGGTAGGTAGAGCTTCCCGGTTTGCAGCAAGTCTAGGGATGAGGTTGCAAGCATAGTGCCGTTTTTCACTTCGTTGGTATACATTTGAAGCCAAGATCACGCCACGGACCTAGCGTGCGTGTTTATGTGCGTGCTAGCGTGTGTGTGCGCGCGAGTGCGTGTAGGGAGAGAGAGAAAGAGAGAGATTGAGAGAGGGGAGAGCATTATTGCTACGCTTTATATAAGAAAAATGACATATATACATATATATATATATATATATATATATATATATATATATATATATATATATATATATATATACGTTTATAGTGTGTGTGTGTGTGTAAGGATATACATAACGAACCTCCTAAATTCCCTTACTCCACACCCTACACTATCACATTGTTTATTCGTATATACACGGTGCTTGTTACAACAAGCTAATGACGTATCTCCAGAGAGAGAGAGAGAGAGAGAGAGAGAGAGAGAGAGAGGAGGAGGAGGAGGAGGAGGTCACTTATCTCTGACGGCGGACAATAACATATTAACGCAGCTGCGAGAGAGGATGTGCAACGTCCGTAGAGTCCATCCGAAGGGATACTATTATCTTCCCCGTATCCCGAAGGACTCCCTTGCCTATATAATAGCCTATTCAGGCCCCTCCGGTCCGCTAACCACTAATTCCAACCCCCCGCGGAGGTTGGATTATCATGTATTCCACTTTATAGGCACGGGCGCAGGATCGCTAAGTAAATGTTGCCCGTGTCGCCTTCGGCAGTGGCATTCAGGGATAACGGGGCAGATTCTGTTTACGCGTATGATGTGACATACAGGGAATCGGGGCGCTTTTGTTATTCTGCTTTACTTTACTGGTATTAGGTGCCTTGTGCCTTGGTCTTCCATATTGTGTCGCTTTGTCTATGGTTTATTCTGGCGTATTTTAATACAGTTGAATTTATTTTCGTTAGTGATTTATTCCTATTCAGTTTCTGCCACTTTAATTCTGTGGTCTATTCTATACTTAGATCATAGCATTTATCCTTTAGAACACTCTCTCTCTCTCTCTCTCTCTCTCTCTCTCTCTCTCTCTCTCTCTCTCTCTCTCTCTCTCTGTGTGTGTGTGTGTGTGTGTGATTTCTCGTGCCTTGTTCTTCTTTGTTGTGTCGCTTTGTCTATGGTTTATTCTGGCTTATTTCAATACAATTGAATTCATTTTCATTGGTGATATATTCTTATTCCATTTCTGGCACTTTTATTCTGTGTTATGTTCTGTACTTAGATCATAGCATTTATCCTTTAGAACACTCTCTCTCTCTCTCTCTCTCTCTCTCTCTCTCTCTCTCTCTCTCTCTCTCTCTCTCTGTGTGATCTCTCCGTGTAATGTTATTCATCAATATGTTGGCACAATTCTCTTTTTCTCACTTCCAGTTCGGTAATCTTTCATTATTTATTCGTTCTGTAGTACCTTTTATGTTTCCGTTCTTCGCTGCTCTTGGCTTTTATTAGCCGTTTCCCTTTAGTTAATTTCAACCAATTATTTCTCCCCTTGCCATTTAATAATCATTCCATTACTTCACTTAACAGATCCCAGTTGTGCTTTTACTCAAGTTCCTCCCAATTATTGTTTGCTTTTTTTTATTTTACTTTCTCTCGCATCCTCTATCTCTCTCTGCTTGCTTTCAACAAATGCGAATTTCGTCAATGACAGACTGATAATAGTTTGACCCATTGTTCGGTATTTAATTATCAAGAGTTACAAGCCTAATTACTTCTCGAAAGGAGGCAGGTGGGTAACAGAAGTTAGAAAACACACATACTGTGTGTATAGATATACATTCATACATACATATACACTGTATACACATGTATGTATATAATATACTACATATAAATGTCCTCTATGCGCCCTTTCTTCTTGAAATGGCCTGCTGGTCTTCAGCAACTTTTTTGGAGCGAGGTTGCTCTCACCAAGTCCACGATACAACTTACTTCAACCGAGCACTAAGAAATTTACAGTCAACAGATCTAAACTACTCTTCCCTAGAACTCAGATCCGCTCTGGAGACGAAATTAAACATAAAACAGAAGAAATGTTAAGAATTCTACCTGCTGTTTTCCCTTTCTGAAAAGTTCACTAGCCCTGTAACAAGGGGAAGGTACATCATGTCCCTTCCGAGAATAGGTAAGATGACCCAGGGTAAAGAAATAATGAGGGTCATCTCACTCATCCTGCAGCGGTTTGTCCTTTTTGAAGTTTTGTGGTTCCCTTATTTCTGTGGGTCTCTTATCTTCAGGGGCCGTCTAGCTTCGGCTTCTAATTCTTAGCTTGGTAAAACGATGCGGGGCGTATCTTGTTATGGAGTTTGACGTCTGTCTGTCTGACTGTCAGTTTTTCTGTCTGAATTTTCCTGTCTACATTTCTCTTCCTTCATTTTTAAAGCTAGGGAAGACCTGACTGTGTCTTTATGAATGGCGTCGTATGTCATTGTGCAAGAGGTTTTTGAAAGATGACTATTGAAAAGTTGCAAACCAGTAAGTACATTTTACGTAAATATGTATACATGTATAGCACTGGATTGCCGTAGGTGCATTGTGCTTTGTCCTCTCTCGGCTCATCTTTCAGCATCAAAGAAAAATACAGTCTTCTCTGAATAGCATCTATCTGAGTGAAAAGTAGTGTACTACTTTAGCAAACACTAAATTTATAATGTATTTATGTACACGTCATTCACCGAAGGATTTTTTTCTCAATCATGCATTGATCGCATGCAAAATTAAAGCCGTTCTATATATAAGGAATTCTTTGCACACTTTCGCCTACAATAAGTATAGAATGCTCACATATGGAAAGGCTAAGATAAATGGTTAGGATATATATATATGGAAATCGAAACAAGCCAAACCATCAGATGGACGAAAACATAATCACTAGTTGAAAGGAAAGTCAAGGACACTAAGGCAAGGGTGAATGGAACTTGTCATTTGTGAATGAAATTATCCTCTCAAAGTGTCCTGTCTCTTCTTTATTATATCTTCGTCATTTCATTTGAATCTCTCGAGGGCATGAAAATAACCAGACGTTCGGCAAGAAACAGTGTGTTCACATAATATTATTGTTACAATCTCGTGGAAAACGATCAGATTTTCACACAGGTACGAACTATGCACCAGTGAGTAAATATCAGAATATAAGTATTGATACTAGTTTGATATTATACGCAGCGTATATCATATTTATAAGTTTTTTAGGGTGTAATTTTTTCCGTTTAAATAGGCACTTCTCCACTACTTATAAGTATGGTGAAGTGCAGTTGCTTACGCAATAACTTGCAAATTATATATATATATATATATATATATATATATATATATATATATATATACATATATATATATATACATATATATATATATATATATATATATATATATAAATTTGCGATTATATGTATAATATTAAATTGCATCTTCTATATATATATATATATATATATATATATATATATATATGTGTGTGTGTGT
>NC_089755.1:47692620-47717620 GCF_040412425.1 Macrobrachium rosenbergii
AAATTTTTCACAACTCCTGCAACCCTCCTCACCCCCTCCCC
Organism: Macrobrachium rosenbergii; assembly: GCF_040412425.1. Taxonomy (NCBI): domain Eukaryota; kingdom Metazoa; phylum Arthropoda; class Malacostraca; order Decapoda; family Palaemonidae; genus Macrobrachium; species Macrobrachium rosenbergii. The sequence continues at coordinate 47,692,662 of NC_089755.1, forward strand.
CCAAGAAAAAAGATGATGACAACGATATGAACGTTCATGTTGATGCTATGAAAATGAAAATCGTCAGGAGTCTCCTCACTACTGCACAAAATCCCCAGGCTATTATTGTGATATCGGGAAAGGACTTGCTAAACTCTCTCCCAAGAATACAAGAATACCAACTGACTTTCTTTTGGTGTCGAAAAAGATGCCCGTAATAACACTGTACAAGGAAGGAATCTGAATGAGATTGTACTATTTTGGGCCCAGTGGCGTCGGTTGGTTGGTTAATGAATTTAGATGTCCATTGATAAAATTAACCTTTATAACTGTAATAAACACACACATATACAGAGTATATATATACATATACAATCATGAAGCTACAAATGTCGTTTAATATCAAATTCACGCTACCTCGAGAGTATCTCCGATGGAGAATTATCACCGAAGGGGAATTTATATAAGTGATAAATGAACAGGTACCACTGGGACGCGAACCCTTGACATGGACCCATTCAACGACTCCAGTGGACGCTACCACCGCGCCATCTCTTGATGGCGCGGTGGTAGCGTCCACTGAGTCGTTGAATGGTCCATGAGGGTTCGTCCAGTGGTACCTGTTCATTTATCACTTATATATCTTCCTTCGGTGATAATTCTCCATCGGAGATTCTCTCGAGGTAGCGTGAATTTTGATATTAAACGACATTTGTAGCTTCATGATTGTATATGAATCACGGTGTGATAAAAAAATTTCATATACATATACATATATATATATATATATATATATATATATATATATACGTACATCATATATCTACATATATATATGTATATATAAATATAAATATATATACATAAATATAAATATATATACACATATTTATTTATTTATTTATTTATTTATTTATATACGTGAGAGAGAGAGAGAGAGAATTATGGAACTTTTCGATTCCTTCAGCCTACCGGAAGTGTGGCGTAAACATCAAACCGTCTAAGTGCCAAGTGGAAGTGAAGGTAAAAAGTAGATTTGAAATCCCCTTTGAGATAACCCTAACCAGTACGAACTTGGTGATCTTAAAGGGAGAACTTTGGAACTCAAAGTCAGACTCTGGCTCAACTCACAGTTTCCATTAGGATTCTCTGGTCCTTGGAAACCACTGGTATCAATCACGTCTCAGAATTAAGGAACCCGAGTTCGACCTCCGGGACAGGCGAGGAAAGGAACAGTATAGGTCCCCTTTGTATAAAATCTACTATACACCTGTTGACCTGGCAGTAAGTGGTGATTCTTGTTCTTAGTAGATAACTGTGGATCGCAGCCGGGCTGGGCAAGAAAGAAAACATAAGGGAAAATAAAAATAAGACTTGGGTGATTAGTACTCCATTAAAATGCTTACCAAAATACGTCATTGACAATTGTGTTCTTTCCTCATGAACCGCCCATTGTTAAGGTAAACGTCTTAGTATTCAAACAGTTTGTTTTAACTATGTGTGTGTGTATAAGATGCGTCCCTGTGTGTGCGTCCCTGTGTGTGCATAAAATGCGTCCCTGGCGCTAAGGGAAGTGCGATAAGCGGAAATCATTGATATTTTGAAGTCTCTTTAGATGAGGAATCTTGCCTGAAAGGCCCGAAGGCTGAAGAGATGAGAGTAAGTTGGATCGTACAATGTGCGATGGGTCAGATAGAAAGCGACCACCTGTTGCGCTTACTAAGGGTAAGACCTTTCGGAGGATTCTTATTTGGTATATGCTTGTGCTAGGATGGTAAACCTCTGCAGAAGATTCATAACTACAAAAGTAATTTTCCAGGAAGTTCCGTGTTATTGTCTTGGGTCTTACGTTTTCACTCCTTGTTGAATTTTAATTGTTATCAGTTTTAGTTATTATCATCTTTCTGTTTGGGAGTCAAGTGAAGTTGAAGTTGCAGCGGGTTAGTGTTTTGTGAGAGATAAGCAAATGGGAATTATAAGCGCGCGAGCTCACGCACACAAGCACACACACACACACACACACACATCCCAAAAAAAAAATAGTCTTCTAACTCCGGTGGCGTTGGTGAAAATGGCGTTTTCGGAAAATGTTGACGAGGTCGCTATTTTCAGCGTTACAGCTTCTCTTATGGTTGTATTTGCTCATATTTGAAAATGCAGCATTTTTTTCTTTTTCAGTTTCTCCCTCCGTGACTTATCACCTGAACGTGTTGCTTAACTTCATCTGGGAATGTTACTAGCCTGCATAATAATTATATAAGTTGTGCGTATCTAGTTGAAATGTGTACGGGGAATTTCTCTTTCATCTATTCCTTACTGTTATCAGAATTCTGAGGTCAGTTTTCCTTATCATGTTAGTATGTCCTAATAAAACGTAAGGCTTATCTAAAATTGGGTGTCCCAGTTTAAGGTGTTATTCTACATATATTAGATTTCTGTAAAATAAAACTATTGTGTCCGCTTTGTCTGTCCGTCCGCCCTCAGATCTTGAAAACTACTGAGGCTGGAGGGCTGCAAATTGATCTGTTGGATCATCTACCCTCCAATCATCAAACATACCAAATTGCAGTCCTCAAGCCTCAGTAGTTTTTATTTTATTTAAGGTTAAAGTTGATATTAATCGTGCATCTGGCAACGATATAGGACAGGCCACCACCGGGCAGCGGCTCATACAGCATTATACTGAGACCACCGAAAGATAAGATAGATCTATTTTCAGTGGCCTTGATTAAGCGATGTACAGAAAACTCGATTTCTTCGGCGCACTTTTACTTGTTATTATGGTATCAGAATTGATACCGTGAGCGCAGCCTACATCGGTAATATCAGGACAATATACAAGCCATTCCAACAGAACCTTCACGAAAAAAATCCCCGGAATAACGTTGGAAACTGGGGAGAGACACCTCATAAGCAACACTTTCCCTTCTAAACAGTAATTCCATCCGCGGAAAGAGAATATCCAGCCGATTTTGACATTGTGGTCACATCGTAAATGCCTCGGAGCCGAGTGAATTGTTCGCGCTTCAGCGTAATCGTGCCGTTACCTCTGGTGTTTAAGGTCCGTTTAGAGGTCTTCCCGGTTCGCGATGTTATCTGATGAGTGCTGTAGTATTACAGCGCCGGCACTCTCTCTCTCTCTCTCTCTCTCTCTCTCTCTCTCTCTCTCTCTCTCTCTCTCTCTCAGCTGATACATTTTTGCTGGAGGATGATAATGTCTCATTCTGCCCACGCTTGTCGAAAGATAATATTATCTCTCTCTCTCTCTCAGATGACCCATGTTGTTTCATTCTTCAGTTAATACACGTTTGTCGAAAGGTGATAAATTCTCTCTCTCTCTCTCTCTCTCTCTCTCTCTCTCTCTCGCAGATGACCGACGTTGTTTCCTTCGTCAGTTAACACATTTGTCGAAAATTGATAACTCTCTCTCTCTCTCTCTCTCTCTCTCTCTCTCTCTCTCTCTCTCTCTCTCTCTCTCTCTCTCTCTCTCTCTCTCTCCCAGTTATTGTATCGTATACCTAAGGATTGTTTTCAGGCCAGGAAACATTACTTGCTAATACGAGAGCTTTTGGTCATATTCGCTTCCTCTTCCGCTTCTTAGAATAACCCCAGATTTTGCAACGCCAGCACGAGCTTGGAAGGGGTTTTCCCAAGAAATAAAAGTATTATTTATTTTTATTCATTCATTTAAATATTTAATTTTATTTTCATTATATTTTTTTTTGGTTTTGTATTCATTAATGTAAATACATGGGATGTAAATCAGTCCATTAACATAAATTGACATATTAAATAAAATTTCGAATGTACAATTTAACATTTCTGTTTTTTATTTATTTTGATTATATATATTTTTATTTATTTATGTAAATACAGCGGAGGGCAATCAAACCTTTAACATGAATTGGCATATTAAACACCATTTCGAATCTAGATATAATATTTCTGTGTTGACTAAATAAATATGGAACTGTTGCAACAGGAGACAGAACTGTTTAGGGATATTTTTAAGTAATTACATTTAGTTCGAGTGCGGAAAGAATTATCGCCACATATCAAAGTACTGTTTCACTTATACAAGGAAAACAATCGCATAGTTTTGGTAAACAGTCTGTTATGACCGGAAAAATTATTCATCCCTTCCACTTCATAACTGAAGATATTAGACATTCCGTGAAATGACCAAGTGAAACAGGATTTCGAGATGACTGATAATGCACTTGCAACTCCAAAACCCCTGTGACCTATCAGGCAATTTTACCTACTCCTCATCAGCCTCTTCCAACTACTTGTCATTAATGCTAACTCAAATTTCATCCATTTTTCTTTGAATGCTTTTCTCTCTCCATTCTGATAACTGTCACTTGCCCTTATTAAAAATTACAGCTACATTTTCACTCGTGTCTTCTCCAACTTGAATATATATATATATATATATATATATATATATATATATATATATATATATATATATATATATCTATATATATATATATATATATATGTTTGTGTGTGTGTGCGTGTAATGCTCTTGTAATGTCGTGTGTCTAAATGTATGTACAAATTCCAGCCGCCAAAGTTTATTTGTGTCTTTGTTAGTTTTATATAATTGTAAGAAAATTAGGTGATGAAATTAGTTAATATTGCGCATGATTCTTGGGCTTCTGCACCAAATAACGTATAAGTCAGACTTCTCCTGGAGGTTAAATACGGTAATTATGAAAGGTATCTTTCAGAAGTTATGTCCAGAACTTGTTGTCAAAGGCCAGTAACTAGAGGCTTCCACCTTTCGGGAAACATCTAACTTTCTGGCCCAAATCAAGAGGTTTTCTAAGAAATCTTGTGGTCAAGCGTTCAATAGTCGTTGATTCTACGCGGTCACCCGCTCGATTATCTCTCTCTCTCTCTCTCTCTCTCTCTCTCTCTCTCTCTCTCTCTCTCACGGTAGGTGTAGTTGCATCAGATCACAGATCAGACCTTATTCTCTCTCTCTCTCTCTCTCTCTCTCTCTCTCTCTCTCTCTCTCTCTCTCTCTCTCTCTCTCCCTCTGTGTGTGTGTGTGTGTGTGTGTGTGTCAGATGGTAGAAACGCTTCTTAGTGGTATAGGAAAACAATTTGAAAGTTCAAATATGATATGCATATATAGTTGTAAACATTTATATATATATATATATATATATATATATATATATATATATATATATATATATATATATATATATATATATATAATATATATATATATAATATATATATATATATATATATATATATATATATATATATATATATATAATATATATATATGTATATAATATAGATTCATAATAAAACGTGATTTGTTCATCACACATCACCATAGGTGAAAAAATGGGAGACGGGTTGTAGTTCCAGACCGGTTTCAAGTTTATTTCCAAGCCATTGACGTCCATGGCCTAGAAATAAAACTGAAACCGGTCGGGACCTACAACCAGTATAATTTTTTCACCTGTGGTGCTGTGAATATAAATGTGTGTTGACTCTCATTAGTGTAAGCCAAGAGGGATGAATGCTAGAGTACAGCGTTTTATTCAAAACAGGAAATTAGGAGAAGATGAAACTATAGAGCTTTCATAAAATGTACGACTGTGATTCAAAGAACAAAAAAGGCATAAACCCCCTTATGGAAGTGATCACTGGCAGAAGTGTCGATGAGCAAACAAGCTGAAGGAGGAAAAGGATGCGGACGTTAATGTGTTGCCGGGAGAGAAAGCAGTTCAAGGTCAAGGGGAAGGATTAAGTGAAGGGCCCTTCAGGAGCAGGATATGGAGAAAGGCCAGCACCTGAGTGGCGCAAGATTTAGTAGGATAAATATTAGTTTTAATAGGAGAGAGGGAGCGAAAACAAAGATGGATTAAGAATAATTGAATAAAAGGAATGTGATCGAATTTGACAGTTTTGCAAATCTGGATCCTTTAGTAAAGTGGTGTTATAAATGTTTGTTTCAAATACGTAGTTATTGATGCCGTAGGAGAAGACCTAATGATTAGAATTAAATGAAAACCCATAATTTTACCTTCTTCGTGTGACACGTAGAATTATCTAACTAGCGGTGTTCTGGATGGTTGTCTAAAATACGAAAGAATGATCTGCTCTTAAAGCCGATTCCCAAGAATAGAAGTAAGAGTGGATTTTGGCAAGTGGGAAAATAACGTAGTGACGAAATAGACTTAATATTTCACCGTATACTTGAAAAGGTATCATGGAAAGTAAGTGGATGTATAGCTCAGCTGTATACATAAGAAAAGATTAGAGTGCACTACAGATTGGCTCTTGTAAATGAGCGTGAATATATGTCAGCATTTTGAGATTAGAATACGCTGGCGTAGATGCGTCGTATAGACTTCAAATTATCATATGAGACGTGACAAATTACCTAACAAATATTCTTGAAATATTCAAGGTGAATTGCTATCACGAAATTGATTTCACATTTTTCGATAACTAAATCGGGTGGGCAAAACTTTTTCAGCCAATCCCATCCCCAAGTATTTTAGGCAATGACCCTCGTTAAACTGACGCTAAGTAGAGAACGAATATGAATTAAAACCAGTTCATTATTAATGTTAATACAATGTATTTAGCCAAATAGTTTAAATGGAAATTACTTTATTGTGCACTTGACCGTTAATACTCTCTCTCTCTCTCTCTCTCTCTCTCTCTCTCTCTCTCTCTCTCTCTCTCTCTCTCTCTCAGCAGCAGCAGCAGATATAATCACTTTCTTGTGTGACATGTGTAATCTTTGGAACCCATTTATGTGATGATGTTGTGACTGAAAAATAAAAGCTGACTGGCTTATACTCTAAAAATTACGGTACAGTCAAGATTATGGACGCCAAATAATAAGTAAATTTATGATAGGTGTGGCAGAACTTTAAAGAAAGAGAGGAAAATTAATGGAATCTTTTATGTTTTAAAAAGAGGAAAGACGTGACTGAAAGTTGAGATTGGGTGACGATGTTTTTAAGTGATTCGAATTGGTTGAAATAATGAAGACGAATGGAAGAGGCCGGATTAGTTTGAATTTGTTTTTCAGGAAGAGTGGGTGACAGTGATTTATAGAGATGGTGTCCGTGGTAATTAGTAGGAGACATGTTAAAGGAAGATGAAGTCTCTCAAATTCTCGTTACTACCGACATAACCTTCATTTTAGCCCGTCAAACATGACTAATACGTGTTGAGGAACTGAAGGAGGGGGGGGGCGTTGTACGAGGGTAAAACATGTCTGCCAGTGTCATTGTCCCCTTTGTGCTTATAACGTGAATAAAGAATTAAAACGGCACTTTCAGTACTGTCAAGAACTTCAGTAAAATGAAAATAAATTCAAATAATTCAAATGCTAGTTTTATCGTCATTGCAACCTGAAGGGGAAATAAACACGATTAACGAAACGTGACAATACGTGTTATACTGTTTTACACGTTTGCCTCCCAGTCTGTATATATAAAATAACGGATTTATACGGTCAGTTGTTGTCAAACGGGTAAATATTCCTTCGAGATGTAAACAACTCCTCACGCCTGGGAGAGCTCGACTTCCTTCCCAGAGCGTTATCTGTCAAACTGACACTTCAGTGACAGTCATATCTCCGGCTTTGTGTAGTGTAGTTGCTGTCGATCGTCGTATTATTCGAAATACCTCTTTTAAGCATTAGATATATATGTAAGTATTACCAGTGAATGTTAAAGATTCTGGTGTTCTAGGTTAATTTGCTCAAGAGATTTATGGCCCATTTTCCTAGTGGTCATTTTCCGACTTTTAACTTAAGTTCATAATTCCGTATTTCATCAATTATTTTTTTTTTTTACTTTGCTCATATTTCTTCCTTCCGCTTCACACAAAAAATTGTCATATATGTATCTCCATTCCTTAAGCTTTCTTTTCCATCTGCATAATCTAACAGACTTCATTCTTTGTATAATTATGAACGTACTTCATTTGAAACTTCAAACAGTCAACCCTATTTACAAAATCATTCCAAAATTCTCCCTCCATTTTCATATATAAGAATACATACTATGTACGTGTACGAGTGTGTGATGAATTTGCGTATCTGAAGGAGACAATGACATGATATGTGACTGAAATATTATGATATTTCCGATCAGGAAGGACAAATAAACTGGAAATCGACTGGAAACTGTGATGAAATCCTTGTCGCGGCCGTCGTGGTGTCGGCAGATTGATTTTTCCAAGGTATTATGTAACTCTCTCTCTCTCTCTCTCTCTCTCTCTCTCTCTCTCTCTCTCTCTCTCTCTCAATAGATATCGTGCAGGAAAGTCTGGATGCTTGACCGGTATTAAGAATATGGACACTCGGTGTACGTGGCAAATAGGGAATAAGTTGTTTGAAATTCATGTCATCAATGCCTGTGCTTATCATATATACTAAAATACTTTTGTAAATAATCGATTTGTTCGTCCGCCTTTTAATTTTTCACGTGGTCATTAGAATTTTTCCGGAAAAGAAACAGGATTATGGAATGATCGCGTTAAAATTCTTATTCAAAAGGTGTTCGCTTTCCAAAAGCGTGATAAGGCTATGCAAATGGTTTCCCCACAATGACCGCAGGAACAACCGCATCAAACAATCACGAAAGATTGTGAAAATCGGTGAGTAGGAAAGTTAGCAATATTTTGAGATTTTTTTTATTTCAGGAGATAAAGCTGATGATAAAGCTGGTTCATATAAGCTTACGAAGGGTAAGTCAATTGGGATAAGACTTTGTTGCGTTCTTAGAATTTTTGTCGAATACTGTACTTCTGCAGATGCGTTGTAATGCATTCCGTTGATGTTAAATATTAATATTTTGGCTGGTTCTTTAAACATTTTAGTATGAGGGCAGCCGTCAATACAACCCACGAGGTGCAATGGTAAGAGCAGGACTTGCGTTCTTGCAGGCAGCGTCCCTCGGCCCTCAGCTGCAACCCCTCCTATCTTTTATTGTACCTCCGTTTATATCCTCTTTCTTCCCTCTTACTTTCCACCCTCACAACTGTTTCACTGTGCAACTGCGATGTTTTCCTCCTATTACACCTTTAAACCTTTTTACTCTCAATTTCCCTTTCAGCGCTGAATGACCTCATAGGTCCAAATGCTTGGTCTCAGGCCTAAATTTTGAATTCCATTCCTTTCCATTCCACAGGTTCGTCATCATTGACACCATCATCGTGGACGACATCCGCACGTCCCTGCTGCGCCTGAAGAACTCAGAGGCCCGAATTATCCTGCTGTACTCCACCAGGGACGAGGCCACTGACATCATGAAGGAGGCCAACAGCCTCGGTCTCACGGACAAGAACTACATCTGGATCGTCACGCAGTCGGTGGTGGGAGACAGAGAGGTGCCCTCCAATGAACTTCCTGTTGGGATGTTGGGTAAGTGGACTCTTCCTCATTCAGTTGTGTTCCACGTAGGAAAATGAAAGATGCTTTGGTCAGAGTATGGCCCCCTCCAGTGAACTTCCTGTTGGGGTGTTGGGTAGAGACTCTTCCTCATTCAGTTGCGTTCCACGTAGGAAAACGAAAGATGTTTTGGTTAGAATATGCGCGACAGTTTCGTCCTCCAATGGGGCTCTTCTTGGAGCGCTCATTTTCCTATGTGGAATACAACTGAATAATATATCTTCGTGTGTAAGAAGATTACCAGTATTACTCTTCCTTATGTTGCGAATTATCAGACGTGTTTTTTTTTCGCACACCCTCTGATTGGCCTCTATTCTTTTCACCAATTTAATTTATAGTTTTTTTTTTCCTGGATAAATAGTAGCTCATGTGTGAGGTGGAAGGACTTCTATGCCCGAAAAGGATGCTCGTTGTGTAATACATGGTCACAGAAGAAATGTGCCCTGTCTTGATCAAGTTGAAAGAGAAGCCCTACAAAAAAGTAGATTGGATTTGCGACGTGTGTGTTGTCGACTGGATAGATGGAATCTCTCTTTGAAAAAGATGTCAGGGCTGACAACAGGGCAGATGGTTGATCATATTGCATTAGATATTGAAATGCGATCCTTTGATGCGAGATTTAATTCATGTTATATTTTGATGGAGATAGCGAGTAGTAATATGCCATTTTTATACTTCTCGGGTTTATTTAGTCTTGATAAGTCACTTTTAATAATTAAGCCAGCCAGTATTAGATTAGTAATTTTCTGATATAAATTGGTATAAATGCTTTCTTTGATTATTTAAGCAAGGCATTTGAAATCGAATCTTTTCTTCAAATAAGTATTAGATATTGACATTCCATGACGCAGTGGCTAACGCCATACAAAATATCAATCACACAATCTTTGTAGAAACATTTATGTATATAATGTGTATAGTTTTTCATACTATTTATCTTTTAATTATTTAAGATACATTTTTAATGGAATCATTGCAACGTTCAAGTACTAAGCTTGAGCCATTCATTGATTTTGTATTAATATTTACTAAATCGAGCATTATGGTCGACACATTTTAGTTATTTTCTTAATGCCAGCATAAGTAAGCATGATTTGAGCCCTCACATCATTCCACATTTTCAAAATCTAATTTGCTGCGATGATAACACGCGGTAATTGGCTAGAATAATGTCACACGATCTTATTTTTGTTCTTTATCCCAACAGTTGTTTCATGGTACAAGTTTAAAGCCTTTTTACTCTTACACCTTTAAAACCTTTGTACTATCAATTTTCCCTTTCAGCGCCGAATGACCTCGTAGGTCCCAGCACTTTGCCTTTGCCCTAGATTCTATATTTCATTCCATAATGATATTAACGGCCGACAAAAACGAGTAAAAAATGTGCCGAAGTTTCTTCGGCGCAGTCAGGTTTTCTGTACGCCGTATAATCAAGGCCGCCGAATATAGATCAATCTTTCGGTGGTCTCGGTATATTGCTGTATGAGCCGCGGTCCATGAAACTTTAACCACAGCCCGGTGGTGGCCTGTCCTATATCGATACCAGATGCATGATTATGGCTAACTTTAACCGTAAATAAAATGGAAACAACTGAGGCTAGAGGGCTGCAATTTGGTACGTTTGATGATAGGAGGGTGGATGATCAGCATACCAATTTGCAGCCCTCTAGCCTCTGTGGTTTATAAAATCGGAGGGCGGACAGAAAAAGTGCGGACAGACAGACATACCCATCTCAACAGTCTTCTTTTACAGAAACTAAAACGTGTTGATGTGACAGTTCAGTCAACCGAACGTCGCTTGCATCCCCGCCCTGGGGAAGGCAGCTTGGGTATTCAGAATTACCAGGAAAGCTTCTCGCGTCTAGCCCAAGAGGACGCATTAAGCTTAGAATTATTCATATTATGTACACGCGAGATGGCACTCGGTCGTAAGAAGATAGACTGGGAATGAGGAGGATATATACCTCGGGGAAGCTTGAATTACGAGCTAAATATCTCAAGTCTTGGGCGTCCTTCTCATTGAGTCGGTCTGTATACACGCTCGAAATTTTGGTTAGTGTGGAGAATTTCATTCTCTCTCTCTCTCTCTCTCTATCTCTCTCTCTCTCTCTCTCTCTCTCTCTCTCTCTCTCTCTCTCATTTCAAGACATACTTTCAAAGGTACCAAGTGAGGTACGAAATTTTGATAATGTGGAGAATTTTTTTTCTCTCTCTCTCTCTCTCTCTCTCTCTCTCAGACATATTTTCAAAGGTACCAAGTGAGGTACGAAATTGTGGTAATGTGGAGAATCTCTCTCTCTCTCTCTCTCTCTCTCTCTCTCTCTCTGTATGTGCGTGTGTCATTACAAGACATATTTTAAAGGTCCCATTTGGCGTTACGAAATTTTGGTGATATGGAGAATTTCACATTTTCTCTCTCTCTCTCTCTCTCTCTCTCTCTCTCTCTCTCTCAACACACACATTTCAAGACATATTTTCAAGGTCCCACGTTAGGTACAAAATTTTGATTTTGGTAATGTGGAGAATTTCATTCTCTCTCTCTCTCTCTCTCTCTCTCTCTCTCTCTCTCTCTCTCTCTCTCTCTCTCTCTCTCTCGGCGTCGTTCCAAGACATATTTTAAAGGTCCCACGTGAGGTGACTGGCTTACTCCCAGCGGTCTGGTTGATGGAAGATGGTTAGGTCGGTATTGAAGCCGCATAAGGAACAAATTATAGCTCCAAAAAGCTGCAATTTCGACCGAATCTGATATCGCGAGAGTGACGGCAACAATTTTCACAAATCTTTCGCAGACTTTGAGTCAGTCTCTCTCTCTCTCTCTCTCTCTCTCTCTCTCTCTCTCTCTCTCTCTCTCTCTCTCTCTCTCACTTCAAGACATTTTAAAGATCCCACGTGAGATACGAAATTTTCGTAATGTAGAGAATTCTCTCTCTCTATCTTATGAGTTTATAATTTATTTGCAATAGATGTGAACCTATTATTTAAAAATAAATTATTAAAACGTGTCCAAAAGATTGTCTGAATATTCGATTGTGAATGCCTGTTTCCTCTTGGCTTGCTCATCAGCGTTATTTTTGGAATAATTTGGAATTCATTTGACATGCATATTTCCTCGACTGTTTATTTTCGTGAGGCTTTTGAATATCATTTCAAAGGTTGTTAATTGGTGTGCGCGCACCTCACGCGATATACAAACACTTGCAATATTTGTATTCCTGAATTTATTTGCATAAGACTGAATATATGCATTTATGCGTGCCTGAGGACGCGTGCCTGCGTAAAAGTATCTTTACTGTATATGTTTTAATATATTCATTTTTATTGTTTTATATATATATGTGTAAATATATAAATAAATATATATATGTATGGATGTGTGTTATGTATATAAATATACAGTACAGTATATATAAATATTTTTTGCTTAATTTTTCTCGTAGGCAGTTCACATTAAATGCTATTGAACATTTTATATCTTCTGTTTTATGGCAACATTTTTCCAGTTTCCTGTGGCTTTTCTTATCTTTAAAGCTAAAGTTCTTAAAGAAATGCGAAAAACTTTTTTTGTGCTGATATATTTATCGTCATGCCCATCGTTGTTTCAGTCAATAAATCATAGCTATCATCAGGGTGTTTTGTAAAATTACAATTTTTATATACTGGCAATGCAGGGGAAATGGAGAATAAGTCCGGAATTGAGAATTAATGAAGAAATTTGAAAATTTAACAGAGAAATTTGATTGGATGCAATACAATTCTCCAGCTGTAGGGGAGAACACAGTCTGCTTCAGCAATCACAATGTACCCTGAGTCATCCTCTTGTTAAATGATTTTACTGTCTCTAATGAGGTCTTCTAAAGGAGGCCTTGTGTTATGTACACCCACAGATTGTTGATATTTGGGACTTATTTTTTTGTGTGTGGGCGTAAAGTCATGTACTTAAGTTTGTTATCATAAGGCCAGCATAACTCATATCAGGGTGTGTTCATGTCTGTTCCATACATTTAAACTTTTAAACCACGCTGATCTGAGAGAGAGAGAGAGAGAGAGGACGGGTGGATATATTTTACATAATTTTTGGAAACCGAAATTCAAATATCAGAATACTCTCTGACAGTGTTCTTGCTTCTTCCAATCTAATTTAAACTTTTAAGACTTGAAATATTGATCCATATGTATTTCTGATTCCTTGCGCGTGAAGAGGGCCATTTTCATTTCGTATCCAAGTATAACCAGAAAACCTGTAGCCAATAGGCCTCTGCTAAAGAATCACTATAGGCCTATGAGAAGAGACTGCAAACTTATCGGGAAAAAAGTCTAACTTACACAAAGTTGTCATAAGTTTTCGTTCCATCTATGAGAGGACTCCCAATCCCGTGTAAGAATCTGTAAGTGCTGTATGATGAATTCAGTGAAACGTGCGCTAGAACATGTAATAAAATCTGTAGTGGTTTATAGATTGCACAGAATACAAGTACTTGAAAATCAGAATAAACTTAATTGAAGTGTCAGAAAATCTGAATGAACTTATTGGAAATGCCAGAAAATCTGAATGAACTTATTGGAAATGTCAGAAAATCTGAATGAACTTATTGGAAATGTCAGAAAATCAAAATAAACTTAATCGAAATGTCAGAAAATCTGAATGAACTTATTGGAAATGTCAGAAAAGCTGATTGAACTTATTGGAAATGTCAGAAAATCTGAATGAACTTATTGGAAATGTCAGCAAATCTGAATGAACTTATTGGAAATGTCAGAAAACCAGAATAAACTTAATCGAAATGTCAGAAAATCTGAATGAACTTATTGGAAATGTCAGAAAAGCTGATTGAACTTATTGGAAATGTCAGAAAATCTGAATGAACTTATTGGAAATGTCAGAAAATCTGAATGAGCTTATTGGAAATGTCAGAAAATCAGAATAAACTTAATCGAAATGTCAGAAAATCTGAATGAACTTATTGGAAATGTCAGAAAAGCTGATTGAACTTATTGGAAATGTCAGAAAATCTGAATGAACTTATTGGAAATGTCAGAAAATCTGAATGAACTTATTGGAAATGTCAGAAAATCTGAATGAACTTATTGGAAATGTCAGAAAATCAGAATAAACTTAACTGAAATGTCAGAAAATCTGATTGAACTTACTGGAAATGCCAGACAAATTTGTAGATTCCACGGGCCACTGGGTGTACCGTCCCCAAATTTTAACTCGCTAGCAAAATGCGCTTGCTTTAATTGCAAATTTTTGGCGCGTCGTATCCAGTAGGATACGATTGGAGGTGAATTCTGTGCTACGTAGCAAAGCAATTAAGGTACATCGTATGCTAATAGAGGCGTAATAGTGATATATCGTCTGCTATGTAGTAGGACAGTGTTGTTGCACCTTGTCAAGCTTAAAAGACCTATAATACATATGCTTTGTAGTAGTTATAAGTGGAACAGTACTATTTAGCTGTATATATTTTCAGAAAATCTTAAACTGGTCTAAAACAGAAACATTTCCAGAGAAAATATTACCTTTACCGTCAAGACATTTCCGGCCAGCAAATTGGAAATTCGTCTCAATATGAATTTCACATGTAATTGATCTCGCGAGGTCTCATAATGCAAAACATGCAGAGAGAGAGAGAGAGAGAGAGAGAGAGAGAGCTTAATTCGATCCTGGACTGAGAAACCTTGCAGTGCCCGACCGAAAGCCATTATACTTGAATGTAACAGACAGATATTAATTGGGAAGTGTGATTGTATATTCGACAAGACGTTAAAAACCAGATTAGATTCCAAGAAGCGTATTGTGTGTTGAGAGCAAGACTGTTTCATTCGACTGGGTTATGTGTAGTGTAGGAAGTCAGACATTTTCAAGCATATAATTTTAAAACTTGGTAATGCGCGTAAAGCAGTACGCGCAGCGCAGGATGGTCTAATGCATAACGTTTTACAAACAACTCAAAGGTCAGACTTCCAGGTGTATGTAATACACCACGCTGAATTATTTTACCGAGTAGTGCTGTCAGTGCACCTCACGTGGTGCACGGTAGGCATTACTTAAGGTTCTTTGCAGCGCCCCTTCGGCCCTTAGCTTCTACCCTCTTCATTATTTTTACTGTACCTACATTCATATTTTCTTTATTCCATCTTACTTTCCACCCTCTCCTAACTGCGAGGTTTTCCTCACGTTATACCTTGTAAACCTTCTTTACTCTTAATTTCCCCTTCCCTAAATTTTATATTCCATTCCATTCCGGTGGCAAAAAGGTCTGTTGCTAAACAGTTGCGTTGCGTCACACCAATATGATCATCGATGCCTCCCCAAAAAAAAAAAATTATTCCCTAGATTGAAGACTTCTTTCTACAAGAGGAAATTCTTTCAGGAAGATCCGGATGATATGTTACTGATAACACTGAATTTAATGACAATTTTTTATATATAAAATCTGAAAGATGATCCATAAAAACCGGTGGATGTCGACAGTTCTCGTGAGAAGCGAAGGGGCTAAGTATCCTTTCAGACGAAATGAACAGCGGAAGCTTAGGATGACGACCGCGTCAAAGAGAGGAATCTTTTACTGTAAGAAGAATGGGAGGAACTTCCTGATAAATGGGAAGGGCAGTTTTATTGGGAGAAATGCGAGTGATATTTTCTTGTAAAGGATGGGGGTTGAATTCTTTTCAAGGGATAAGAGATATTTTCTCTCAGGAAAAAAATCCACTGCACGTTAGCAGATGTGTTTGTGACCATATATATATATATATATATATATATATATTATATTATATATATATATATATATATTATATATATATATATATATATATATATATATATATATATATATGTGTGTGTGTGTGTGTGTGTGTATAGATATATATATTCATATATCATATACATTTTTCTGTATGTATGTATATATATATACATATATATAAACATATACATTATATTATGCATATACAGTACATACTGTATATATACATACATATATTTATATATACATATAAATATATATGTGTGTGTGTTTACAAAGAGAGATAGCCAGAGCCAGAGCAAGATTGCGTGTATAAATGTGTTTTCTATTAACAGAGAATCTTGAATAGGACATTAGTTTGCCTCATTTTTGCAGGAGGGGTGGACAAGTTTGCCGGAGGATTAGAACAGCATTAATTAATTCTGAATGAAGCGATTACTCCGTTTTTGCGTCACTTGTCTATTTTTGCAATTCGGTGTTGTTGTCCAGGAAACTTTTAATTACGCGCTATTACTGGGTTATCGGTTGTATGATTCGGATGATTACGGCACAGCGCCATTAAGTAGTTTTATATCTGTCCGTTCATTTAATCATTTAATCTCGTATCGTGTGGGTTTATATATCTAACTCATTTTACCTTTTGCTTTAATGTTATTTTTCCAAGTCCTTTTTGTTTTCTGTAAAAGAATACGATTGTGCCGGCTTTGCCTGTCCGTCCACACTTCATTCTGTCCGCACTTTTTTCTGTCCGCACTTTTTTTTTTGTCCGCACTTTTCCTGTCCGCCCTCAGATCTTAAAAACTACTGAGGCTAGAGGGCTGTAAATTGGTATGTTGATCATCCACCCTCCAATCATCAAACATGCCAAATTGCAGTCCTCTAGCCTCAGTAGTTTTTATTTTTTAAAGGTTAAAGTTAGCCATAATCGTGCTTCTGGCAACGCTATAGGATGTGCCACCACCGGACCATGGTTAAAGTTTCATGGGCCGCGGCCTATACAACATTATGCCGAGACCACTGAAAGATAGATCTATTTTCGGTGCCCTCGATTATGCTCTGTAGCGGTTGTACAGAAAATTTGACTACGCCAAAGAAATTTCAGCGCATTTTTTATTTGTTTTGTGTATAAATTTTGATTGCGATTTAACGTTTCAGTTTTACCTAAACTAATGACAACTTTTCCTTTTCTTCTTTATTATGATTATCGTTTTGGGGTTTTGGATATGTTCCACTCATGTTAAATGACATCGACGTTTTTTAGTAATAAATAGTAGTCACGATACTAATAACAGGTAACAGGTACATGTTGCATTGTTTTCAGTTTTTCCTTTGTTATTTATCGCTTAGTTTCGTCTACCACCCAACCATGTCTCTTAATTCTCAAGGATTTGACCTTTTAATTCTCGTAATGCACCTTCATTTCTCTCTCTCTCTCTCTCTCTCTCACCAAAATACTCACTCTTAAATCACAAGGATTTGCTCTTATAATTCTCAGAATGCGCCTTCATCTCTCTCTCTCTCTCTCTCTCTCTCTCTCTCTCTCTCTCTCTCTCTCTTCCGTTTCACAAAAATACTCACTCGCTCAGGTAAGTTCTTTTACAACTTTTTTTTTTCCTTAAACCCTCAAGGACGTCTGACATAAAAAGAATTCTGTGTTTATTTATGTAGGATATTTTTGACCGGGAAAGTACTCTGGGTCCGAATAAAAGTTCACGTACCCTTTTTGAGTCCCCTAAAGTTTTAAATTTTCAGTGTTCTTTTATCCTTTTTTATTTATTTATTTATGGGGGCACCGCACATATTGAGACTTTTATGGCATACTGTAGGCTGTACTTTTAAGTTTCTTTGCCTACCCACTTCTGTCCTGAGTTGCATTTGCTGCCTTGTCTTTTATATGTAATCCATTCCGTTTGGTTTCGTCAAAATGAGCTGTTCAACTTCTTGAACTTTACCTTGCTCCGAATTTCATCTTCAAGTATAAAATCTTCGTGGAACCCTATAAGAATAGAATCATAATAATAAAGTAAAATAATTTTTTAAACTCAAGTTAGATCAGAGGAGAATGTTTTTTCTAAGAGAAAAAGTTTTAACGAGCCTAGAATTCTTCTTCTTCGTTTTAACGTGCTTTTTTCCTAGAATGTTCAGTATTTAATTTTTTCCCCCCATTTTTTTAAACATAATCTTGTGAATTTGTTTGGAATAACGAAACTCCCATATTCTGTTTAAAACGTGGTATATTTTTTTCGGATTTTGTCTTATCTACCGCTGTAAATATAAAAAAATTTCTTTTATAGGATGATTGACGGAAAGATGAAAAATACTTGTATGGAAAGGAATGAGGTGAGAGTGATAAATTTATCACTTTTCTCCAAGTATTTAAAAGAAACGAAGCAGTATACAGAACACGTGAGAGGAATACGATTAGGGAAACTTCTTTCAAAGAGAAGTTGAAGAGCGCAGAATGAAATTTAATTAAAAAATCTCTCTCTCTCTCTCTCTCTCTCTCTCTCTCTCTCTCTCTCTCTCTCTCTCTCTCTCTCTCTCTCTCTCTCTCCCTCTCCAAACACGTTTACCCTTGTAATGGATTCACCCAAATCTTCCGTAAATATCCTGGAGGTAAGGATTAGCTGGGACGGTGAGGAATGTTAATACAGTTTGGGTATTTAACAGAAGTGTGTTATATTCATGGGTATATTGCGCGGTAAAATACCCATGTGTGTGTGTGTGTGTATGTGTGTATACACACGCAAACGTACAATGAGTACAAAACTCATAATAGATCTTTTATTTGGTAATTCTTTGTAAGTGTCTTTTTAAGCACAGTAAAAAGGAAAAAAAAGTATAGCTTAGTTTTACCAGACCACTGAGCTGATTAACAGCTCTCCTAGGGCTGGCCCGAAGGATTACACTTATTTTACGTGGCTAAGAACCAATTGGTTACTTAGCAACGGGACCTACAGCTTATTATTAAGGAATAACTATTCCTTTTCACTCCATAATCTTATGTATGACTTAGTGTTTTATATGAATAACTCTTAGGAAAAATGGATACTCCCAGTTGTGCAAAGGCCTGATAATTTAAAAAAAAAACGAGCCTAATTACCTTGGGAGCAATTGAGACATTTTTTGAACTTACAAAATCTTCGCTGCATAATATTGTCGACTGTTTTTTGAAGTTAAAAAAGGAATTTTTACGTTATAAAGTCATTCTCTTCTGCAAATATTTACTCAAAGAATTGGATCGGTGCGAAGAATTCTCAAGTAGCTCTCTTGCTTACCGGATTTATTGTAGATCACGTGAAATAAAGTACTATTCTCTATTATTATTATTATTATTATTATTATTATTATTATTATTATTATTATGAACAATGTTACCAACATTATGCCACTCTTTCGTATAACATGTTTGTTATACATATATATATATATATATATATATATATAATATATTTATATATATATATATATATATATATATATATATGAAATATCATTATTTCTAAAAGGGTAAGCTTATGTTATGAGAGTGGCATAAGTTGGTACATTATTCATAATATTAATATATATATATATATATATATATATATATATATATATATATATATATATATATATATATATATATATATATATTCACTAAGTGTATGCTGAAGTTAACACACAATACACTTACAAACACGAAGGAAACGTTATATTTTTTTTTTATTCCCTCCGGCGGATAAAACGAGCCATTCGGGGCCTTGCGGAGTTTGTAGCCTCTGGATCATCAATCACTTGGCCTGACATCTCTTTTGTTTTCCTTCGTCATTGATGACACGTTATGAGGCTCTCGAGTTTCCCCCTCGGTTTTGGGCGGAATGATATTAAGAATTTTTCCCCCCCTCTTGATTATTTTAGTGTGTTTGCGTGTTCGTTGTGTTTGTCTTTGAAATGCTTATTTTTTCATATTTATCTTTTTCTTATCTTTTTCTTGCTTATCTTTCCCGCCTTATCTTTTGGCTTACTTATCTTTTTCTAACTTTTGTTTTGGAGAGGTTTCTCTGCAGTTGTTACGTCTTGAAACGTGGGGAAGTTGAATGATTTTTTTTTTTATCTGTCATTGCGTTCTGCTTCGGGATAATAACTTCTTTCGGTTTAAATATTTTATCGTAGTTGGTGGTGTTAAAATCATACTGTTATTGTAATTCTCCAAACTATGTTATTCCTCCCACCATTGGACTCTGGAACATTCTCCCTGAGGATGTGCTGCAACTGGATCTGTACAAGTTTAAGCGGAGATGCAATGCATTACTGCCCTTCAACAATTTCCCTGGCATTGTAAAAATTTACTCACCTTCTTGTCTATTTATTTATTGATTTGTTAATTTATTTTTCCCCTTTTTAATTACCTCCTGTTACTTCTTTTTAGTGGACACCATATTTGGAAGCTTGAATTTCAAGTCAGTGGCCCCAGTGGGCTTGCTCCATATGAATTGGGTTCATCTTGTGAACAATACTAATAACATATCGTTGATAACAGTAGTAAAAATCATGTGATTTCAGCTCTTGATATTTTCTTTAAACTAGGATTATGGTCGAACTTGTGTAACAGTAAGCAGACTGTAATATTAACCGGCTTTTACTCATTTTAACTCACAAATAGCATCTCATTCCCAGTTGTAGAACTACCGTAATAACTATATGAATTTGTTGGTAAGAATTAAAGCTGTGGTTGAATTTGGGATGCTTGGAGTTAAACATGTTTCAGCATGCCCAAATTAAATGACCCATGAAGGCTAGAATTATTCAAATTTTTGTATTTCTCCAATGGTCTCAATAATTAAGGCGTATGAGTAATCACCATACAGTTATAATCCATCCAGATTATATCTTCTTAGCTTACTGAAATTACATCATCTCTGAGCATTCATGGAGTCATTGTGATGTTCTATATTTTTTCTTTCTCTGATTTCCCGTTTGATAGTTTCATTTCTTGTCTTAGCCTACCAAAATTATATTACATTTGAGCATTTGCGGAATCACAGTGTTTTTATGTATTTTTTTTCTTTTGCTAATTTTCAGTTTTATAGTTTAATCTCTTGTCTCAGCCTGCCGAAATCATAGTCCCTTTGAACATTTGTAAAATCACTGTGTTTTTATGTATTTTTTCTCTTTCTAATTTCCAGTTTCATTTCATCTTATCTTCATCTCATCCTATCGAAAATATTTGAACATTTGTTGAATCATAACGTTATTCTGTATCGATTCTTTTGCTAGTCTTCAGTCTTATAGTTTTATCTCTTGTCTTTGCAGGCGTCCACTTCGACACCTCGCTAGACAGCCTGACGTCCAACATTCCGACGGCCATTGAAGTGTTCGCGTACGCCGTAGAAAAGTTCGTGAACCAAACGCGTTTTACTCCGAGCGACCTCAACCCCCGACTGTCTTGCGACGACCACAGAAATGCCAAGTGGGGACTCGGCTATACCTTTTACAGGTAAGTAGGGTTCGACAGGTGGATATGTGTCTTGAAAGGATTATGTGGGTGTGAGTTTTGATTCTCTCTCTCTCTCTCTCTCTCTCTCTCTCTCTCTCTCTCTCTCTCTCACACACACACACTCTGGGAAATGTTTTGTAAGGTTTTATTCTCCACCCGCCCTCTCTCTCTCTCTCTCTCTCTCTTGGAAATATATTGCGTGGTTTTATCTCTTTCTCTGTCTCTGTCTCTCTCTCTCTCTCTCTCTCTCGGAAGTGTTTTGTATGGTTTTTTTTCTCTCTCTCTCTCTCTCTCTCTCTCTCTCTCTCTCTCTCTCTCTCTCTCTCTCTCGGGAATGTTTTGTATGGTTTTATTTCTCTCTCTCTCTGAATTATTTTGTATGGTTCTCTCTCTCTCTCTTTCTCTCTCTCTCTCTCTCTCTCTCTCTCTCTCTCTCTCTCTCTCTCTCTCTGAAATAATGTTTCATGGGTTTCGATGGTAGCAGTGTCAGAGTGCAAGTGCCGGGCGTATTGGTTTCGTGTTCACTGAAGCATAGCAGAAGCACTTGCGTTTGCCTAACGTCATTGTCCGCCTTGTAACGTTTCTTTTTCCACTTCTCACGGTCTGTTACACACGCACATACACGAAGTTGAAAGTCTCTGCATGCATGCCCCGTAGGGGGTAGTGCTTTCAGTGCACCTCACTCAGTGCGCTGTATGTATTACTTAAGGTTCTTCGGAGCGCCCCTTCGGCTCCTAACTGCAACCCTTTACATTCATTTTACTATACCTCCGTTCATATCGCTTTCTTCCATATTAGTTTCCACCCTCACCTAACAACTGTTTCATAGTGCAACTGCGAGGTTTCCTTCCTTTTACACCTTAAAAACCTTTTTACTCTGTTTCCATTTCAGCGTTGAATGACCGTGTAGGTCCCAGTTCTTGGCCATTTGCCTATATCTTATATTCCATTCCATCCCATTCTGTATGCTGGATTATTAGTTTTTGGATAATGGAGGTTTAAATGGCCAATTTAAAAATTCTTTAAACAAGGGTACGACATTGCGGTTGTTATCAGATGCCTACTTATGTCGTAAGTTTTGATGTTGGAATGGCTAATGAATAAGCGAAAGATTAAGCAGGCGTCGGAGCATCTTTCTGTAGGAAAGATGTAAAAAATTACTGGCCGCTTTGTAACGGCATTGTGGCCATTACAGTACTCGGGCTTGGAAGATCTGAGCAGTAGACTGTGGCAAGAAAGATAGTTTAGTTTCAAGATAAATTTCTTGATTGTGATATTTGTATAGGTTTGTAGATCAGTAAGAAATAAAAACAAAAAAGTTTTCAAAAAGAAAGTACACTTCTTTACTCAAATGTCTCTCAATCCCAGCCTATGCTCCAGTCATTACATAACTTGAAAATTCATTCCTTTCCGCCTTATTGCTTTTCGGAAAGAGTTCAGAAAAAAAAAAATACAGAAACGTATTTCACGCACTAAATAACATCATATAGATGACGGAAATCTGTATTTATTTTCTTTCATTTTTCCAGTGGAAATATTACAAAAAAAAAAAAAAAGAAAATGACGCTCGTCTTGCCCGGATATTAAGCATTCAATAAAGATCTTCCTCTTCACATATATTTCTGCTGAGCGCTGTTCTTTCTGCTGCTTGTGCTGACGTCAGCAAATCTGAGCAAATCAGAATTGTGCCTAGACTGCGTCGATAAAGTAGATAAACAAACACGATTAAACCTTAATTGGTCAGTCAGTTCTTAGGGAATGACAGTTAATAACTGTCCAACAGGATTAACCGATCTGGATCGAAAAAAAAAAAAAAAGTCATTACCGACATTGGGCGAAAAATAAGTTTTGGGTGTTGCACAAATGAATTAATGATTATAAAATGTAATGTGAATATCGTAGCAGTTAAATAACCTGGAAAAGTGTTGAAAACTTATGTGAAAGGTTTATCTTTCTCGAGAGATTATATATATATATATATATATATATATATATATATATTATATATATATATATATATATATATATATATATATATATATATATATATATAAAATAATACACAACATATATAATATGTGTGTGTGTGTACACACACGTACACGTCATATTTACTTATGGCTGACACAAGTTGAACTATCGCACAAACTTGCTTAAAAGATATCGTCAGTAGTCTTAAAGCAGGTTATAAATAGAAGGTACTAACATAACATTTTCCCAGTGGGCGCATGTACAGCAGAGACGACATACATACATATTATACAAAATACCAGAGAAATAGAACCTCTCCCCCTCCTATGCTCTCTCTCCCTTGGGAGAGTAGTACCGTCAGTGTACCTTAAGGTTGTTTGCAGCGCCCCTTCTGCCCTTAGGTACTACCCCCTTCATCCCTTTTACTCTCCCTCAGTTCATATTCTCTTTCTCCCATCTTGATTTCCACCCTCTTGTTTCAACATTATTTTCAGCGCTGAACGGCCTCATAAGTCCCAGCTCTTGACCTTTGGCCTAAATTTCGTATTCCAGTACCAATGTTTTCTCTTTTGATCGGCAATCTCTGCGAAAAAGAGGTGATTTTTTCTTTTTTACCCCCAATTTACGTGATCATAAAATTGAAATATTCGCGGTTTTTGGAGCCGCATTCGAAATGGAAGTAGCGGAACGCTTGCAAAAGTGTTTCGTGCATGACTAAGTACATTGTTGAAGCGAGGTTTGCATACCATTACACGGCTTGTTTTGCGAGTTTTCCCCTCCGGAGTTTTGTCTTACTAAAACGAGAAAGATGTCTCCCGGTTCGTGTTTAAATTCACCCGCGTGAATGTATAATGAATAACGCAGAATTTGATTTATTCACTGAGAAGTCATGAATGATGATTTGTGGTGGTTATCTACGTGTTTTGCTCTCTCTCTCTCTCTCTCTCTCTCTCTCTCTCTCTCTCTCCACTGCTCTTTAAATCTCTTAATAAGTCACTGGTACTTCTTAAAAGAAGGCCGTTAGATAAGTTGGTGCAGACTGACAAAGAATAGCGTTCAAAAGAAAAAGTCTCTCTCTCTCTCTCTCTCTCTCTCTCTCTCTCTCTCTCTCTTATTTCTGATTCACATTTAAATGTGCATAGCTGTTTAAAGGGAAAAGTTCTCTCTCTCTCTCTCTCTCCTCTCTCTCTCTCTCTCTCTCTCTCTCTCTCTCTCTCTCTGATTCAGTTTTAAATGTGCATAGCTGCTTAAAGAGAAAAGTTCTCTCTCTCCTCTCTCTCTCTCCTCTCTCTCTCTCTCTCTCTCTCTTATTCTCTCTCTCTTACTGATTCATTTA
>NC_089755.1:47722620-47745120 GCF_040412425.1 Macrobrachium rosenbergii
AGGGAAACCAGGGAGGACAGGGGGTCATAAACCTGAGTGGGCAATGTAAGGCTGAGCATGGCAAGGTAAGGAGAAAGTCCACGGAAGAAGCGTTGACAGGGAAACTATCTACCTTACCGGACTTATGTAGGGCTGAGCAAGACAGGGTAGGGAGAAAGTCTTGGGGCTATGTAGGGATGATCAGGGCAGGGAGAAAGTCCTGGGGCTATGTAGGGCTGATCAGGGTAGGGAGAAATTCTTGGGGCTATGTAGGGCGGATCAGGGCAGGGAGAAAGTCTTAGGACTATGTAGGGCTGAGCAGGGCAGGGTAGGGAGAAAGTCTTAGGACTATGTAGGGCTGAGCAGGACAGAGTAGGGAGAAAGTCTTAGGGCTATGTAGGGCTGAGCAGGGCAGGGTAGGGAGAAAGTCTTAGGACTATGTAGGGCTGAGCAGGACAGAGTAGGGAGAAAGTCTTAGGGCTATGTAGGGCTGAGCAGGGCAGGATTGGGAGAAACTCTTGATGCTATGTAGGGCTGAGCAGCGGAGAGTGATGGCATTTCAAAAGCCACATATGTAAGGGGACTAAGCTGACGAGGAGACACAAGTTTTCGATAGCCATACATGTAGCGGTGTTAGATGCTGTTGTGACTAGGGAAGGCTGATCAGAAATATTACTGTAAGGGGAGGCAGAAGTAGATGGATGATTAGGGAGGCTACTTTAGGTTATTATAATGGCAGATCAGGATAAGGGAACTTACTATCGTACATTGGAGTCTGAAGACGAGGGATGGTAGAGGAGGAATGTATCTTACCAAACTGAGTCTTATACCGATTTCCAGCGTGGCATGCGCTCAGCCACGACAGATTACCGCAGTCTCTCCAAACTTTCTGAGACAGAAACATTGTTTGAGAAGGTGTGGAAAGAAAATAAGAATCTCTTTATCGCTGGTCATTTATATTCAGTTCTACCACTTCCTTCGCTTTTATTTTATTTGTGCACCACGTGTGAAATCTTGCTTTACAGTTCATCGTGTCTGCTCTTTGTATAATGGATGCTCATTATGAATATTAATAATAGTTACAGCCATAAAAGGAAAATGAGTTTTTTTTTTCGTCACTGATCAGTCGATATCAACCACAATCTCTTTTTCTTAAGCCAGTGCAGTGATGACTGTCCTGACAATTTCTCCAGTACATTCCCCAGCTATCTTTTCCAATCTTTTATTTATTAGCTTTTAATTCACCTTTTTCTGCATTCAAGAAAAAGAGATCCATTGCTACCAAGGCAATGGCAGGATGATTATACTTCAACACTGGCCACCATTCAAGTGCTAGACTTTTAACATTTCCTAATATAATGAAGTCTTGAAAGCAGGAAGCGAAGATGGTTTTTGTAGAAGTTTCCTATAATTATTTAATAGTTTTTTTTTCACAAGAGCAAAGATTTTATTTTTCTCTTTGCACATTACAAGTCACCTGTTCCCATCGGTAAACTTCTGGAGAGAATTTGGGGCGAAACGTTCTTTCGCCCGAAACAAGGCGCGTTCAACTTCCAACTTTCGTAAAAGGCTTTCCTCTTCCTCTGAGTGCGCTTTTCAGTTACGAAGGAAAATGGAGAACTGTATTTACTTAGTTTGTGAAGCCGACATAATGTTAGCATCATTATTTACCGGATGCTAACATTATGTCTGCTTCACAAATTAAATCTCCCTCTATCTCTCTCTCTCTCTCTCTCTCTCTCTCTCTCTCTCTCTCTCTCTCTCTCTCTCTCTCTCTCTCTCTCTCTCTCTCACTATATATATATATAAATATATGTTATATGTGATGTGTGTGTATATATATATATATATATATATATATATATATATATATATATATATATATATGTATATACAGTGTAAGCGTATGTGTATGTATGTGTAACGTGTAAATTCCCTTCTCCCAGTTACAGGCGTAGTTCTATATGTAATCTCGGATTCTTGGGAAAGGCTAATATCCTTAGGAGCTTAAGTGTGGACAGCGTTTAAAATTCCTTTCGTTGTCTCTAATCCAAGATTTGTCTATATCCGCCGTTGTGTAATTTCGCTAATCGAAGACCAGTGGCTTGGCAGATTCTCTCTGTCTCTCTCTGTTTCTCTTTCTGATTCCAATCGCTGATTCCCGAGAATGTTCGTTTTAATCCCAGACTTTAGAGTTCCATTCTCATCGCTCCACATTTTATTTTGTACCGCAGCATCCATCACTCTCTTCTTTAATGGATTCTCGCTGATAGGAGTCGGAAAAGATTAGCCCCGAAAAGCTTCCCCATCTAGGGGACGTTCTCGCTGACGCGAAAGTCGCTTGTTTTTCTAGGCTCCAGATACGACCGCCCCGCTTCGAAAAAGTCCCTCTGCCAACCTTGATGGAATTCCTTGATTTTTTTTCTTTTCTTTTTAGAATTTGTTTAACTATGCTACCACTTGGCCCAGTAAACTTCCCTGCACTAAAGAAATGGCATTTTAATTGATGTAGGCGTGGTTTCAAATCGATGTTGTTCTAAATTTTTAAAAAAATAAAAGCGGGTTTCTATATCTCGTGTTTATTTCTTAAAAACGCATGTCAGTGTTTGATTCAATTTTCATAATCTTAAGACTCGATTCATGGTAGGTGACACTGTAATTGAACCCCTCAGAATATGAGACCAGTAACGGGTTTGACTTATTGTGGTGTATACGGTCATTCTATCTATAATAATTGATAGGCCCAGCTACAATTTCCGCCAGGCAATATTAAACGTGTTCATGCATTGAACTGTGATCCGATTACTGTGTTAAATTAATTTCACCGTGCATTCCCGCTCTTCGAAACGGACCTCTAATTTGACATTCCGTTTGATTGAATTAAACTATGAAAATTTGTCATCGTTGGCGGAAGTCACTGAAAGGAGGAAAAAGAAGATACAATATAGTCTTATTTTGTTATATATTCGTGTATGTGGGAAGTCAGGGGTAAGAAATAAGGTTACCGCAAAATGTCTGAGTTTGATTCGAATGGGTATATCTTAAATTTATGGTAACAGGGGCAAGCTTGAACATTGGTAATGCTCTTTCGTACATTTGGATTCTTTGCATTTTTTAGAGCTACTAAAGAGTATTAAAATTTTTTCATTATCTCTGCTGATGAGTGATGTCAGTGCATGTTAGTAGTTTACTAGCTGGAAAATATTTTCGAATTGACTTCAAATAAAAGTGAGATCTAGTCACCTCATTAACTGCAGTTTGAATAATCTTGCAAAACATTTAAGGCAATAATTAGGCGACGAAATTTTTTTTACACATATTTGTCTCAACATGACAGGCCTATTTACTGTGTAAACAATTGCAGGATTCAAAGGATACTAAAGTTATCTCTTTGGGTGTTTGTTGTGGTCTTACTCATGAGAAAGCTCTTCCTTGGGCGAGTCGGTAGAGCTGTGGCCTTGCACTCGCTAGACTCTAGTTCGACTCTCCGGCCGGCTAATGAAGAGTTAGAGGAATTTATTTCTGGTGATAGAAATTCATTTCTCGCTATAATGTGGTTCGGATTCCGCAATAAGCTGTAGGTCCCGTTGCTAAGTAACCAATTGGTTCTTAGCCACGTTAAATAAGTCTAATCCTTCGGGCCAGCCCTAGGAGAGTTGTTAATCAGCTCAGTGGTCTGGTAAAACTAAGATAAGCTTAACTTTTAACTTTTTACTCATGAGATCATGGAAACGGGACCCCGCCGGCTGGACCTCTGAGGACTTACAGAGGACCTCCAAAAAAAAGATTGTTTATAATGGATATGCTTATTATACAATTGCGTGTTGATGTCTTAGGCTGAGTAAATTAAACATGCATACATACATATATACAGTATATATATATATATATTATATATATGCAAATATATACATATATATGTATAATATACATATGTATATATATTTGTATGTATGTATATATTGCCTTCACGTGTTTGCGTAGGTATGCCTTTTCATATTAAATATACGAAATTAAAAAAAAAAAATTTTTGTACATTTTCTTATCATCTCTCCTTTCTTTTTCTCAGATCACGTACTTGGAAGAGCCGCCTTACGTCAACCTTGCCCCAGCAGATCCGGTCACCAACCAGTGCTCGGCCAACCGTGGAGTCATTTGCAAAATACCCCGAAAGAAGCCCGGAGAGTAAGTAAAGTCTCCCCCCTTCCCTCCCCCCTTAGGGGTTAGTGGGGAGATTCGGAACACCACAGTTGCTTGAGGTTTTTGGGGGTAGGGTTAGAGAGTAAGTAAAGTATTCCCCGCCCCCAATCGCCCTGGGGTGGGAGGGGAAGAGGGATGGGGGGGGATCCAGGATAGCACAGTTGCTTGAGGATTTTGGGAGTAGGGTTGGAAATGGACGCAGGCATCCGGTGAGGATATCAGACTTAGCATACTGCAGGATTTTTATGGTTCGGGAGGAAGTGTCTGTCAAAGGGAATGTTCTTTTGTCGATGTTCTCTGTTCTGAGTTTAATGTTATTTTGCGCTTTTTCTTCTTATTCTCGAGACTTTGACCTGTAGTAAGTTCGACGAGCAAAAATCTTTTAGAAATTGACGGTAGAGTGTAATCTTGAGAGGGAAACTATAAGCTCCAGAGTTCCACCTATGTTCCGTAGCTTCTTCCGTAAGATGTGGATACCGACACTTCAGCATAGAAAGAAACCCCAAATAAATAGCTGCTATTTTCCAGTTCTGCGTTTATAGTTCTGTCACATCTGGTCTGTTAGACTAAACTGGAAACTCCCTCTGGTCAGCTACCCAGTTCCAGACCCAGAGTTTATGTAATACCCACAGTCCAAATCATACTTAAGTTTATATTTCTCACACAACTGAGTCAGGCTATTTCTAACCGTCCAAAAAACACTTACGTTTATTGTGAAGTCAAGTATTCATCAATAGCAGTTTTCCAGTACCTGTCTTTAATTATGATTTTACGTAACTTTGTGCCTTTGTATTACGTTTATAATGAAGTCACATAATAATCATTAACAATTTTCTGGTGCCCTGCCTTCAATTGTTATTTGACTTAACTTTGTGCCCGTCTAGTTATTAATTTTTCATTTGGGTTTATCCTTCGGAGATTTCCCGTCAGCCTACTAAATGTCACTTTTTCTCTTTGTTCACTTTTCTAAGGCCTTCGAGATGTCCATTACAGGCTTGGGAATCTCATGTCATCCCTCTTGTTCCGTCGACAGCAAAAAAGTTCGTTACTTTCATCCTGAGAAAAAATTCATGACGTGCTTTAACATTATGTTAATTACATGTTTTGCCAACCTGATTTTAAAGTAATTAATCCTAGTTGTACTTTTTGCCGATTTTTGCTGCCAGATAATGGATGGTGTAGTCATCTTGCTAAAACAATATCAAGATGAAACAGTACCTGGATAATGGCTGTTCCTTCGCGTGTAGGTAATTCCGAAAAGGCTAAATTAAAAAAAATATATATAATTCTGATATTTCTGAAGGTAGAGACTTCAAACTTCGCTGACATTATCTATGGGGGATGAAAATTTAACCTTGCGGTGTCACCATGGGCCAGGGTCAATGCTCCTTAATACAAGGTCAAATAGAAATTTAACTTAGGTAACTGCTCATGAACTATACGACCTACAGACTTCACATTTGAGATTTGTATACCTTTAATGAAGCTGATGTGCCGCCGAGTGAGGCCAGCTCAAGGTCAAACAAGAATTCGCCCCCTGTCAGGCATAGTGTTTCAAAAATATTTGGTTTCTTTTCTCATTTGTTCTGTTTTCATTTCTGAAGTTTACACTGTTCGTCTGGTTTAATTGTGTTTACTCGTTATTTGTCACAAGCAAATAACACAAGAAATTTTGGCTTCAGTTACATTGTTTTAAATGTTAATAAGGGGTTTTCCATTGTGTTATGTGGCCAAATCACATTGTTAAGTTGTTATTGACATCTAACGCGTGTGTGTATGTGGACGCACTGACGTTGTACAGTTTCAAGGAAAATTTAATTGCCAATATCTCCTAGAGGAAGTTTTATTTTAAATTATGAAGTTTCATTTGGCGAAGTTACAGAACCGGGATTTGATTAAATTGTGTGAAGCAAGCGTCATTTCAGGGGAAGGTTTTTTTTTTATTAAGAAATTGGTGCGTTATTATAAGTCAAAACTTGAGAGTTCAGTTATATGAGGAGCGTGAACTTCCGTTCATTAGGAGAAAAGTTGACATTAAAACGGGAATGCGTTACTCAGAAGGGTTAGACTGACGAAGAATCTGTAAAGTGTTCGTGTAGCTTCACGTTGGGAGACGATTACTACTTTCGAATTGTGAAAGACTGACGGGAATCACATTTAATGTCCTATTTTATTAACACATGTCAGAATATGACAAAATAATATATAAATGTATATATATGTGTGTGTGTTTGTGTATATATATAATATTTTGTATGTGTTCTTTGACTGAACATAGCTCTCGTATGAGAGAGGACAATTAAACGCTTACACAGACAAATTGTCACAAAACAAACACAAACACACACATATATATTTATATATAAAAGTATGTGTGTGTGCTTCTGTGCATTTATGTGTGTATGCAAGCATGTATGTGTTTAATTGTCCTCTCTCATACGAAACAGCTTATGTTCAGTCAAAGAACATATACAAGAATAATTACCGTTGAAACCCTCCGCATTGAAAGAAGCCAGTCGATCTTTTGTCTCTGCTCACCCAACCGGAAATGACGTAATCTTCCCCGAAACACTCTGAATCCTTTGGTATCCCCTGTTTTATCGGTCCGCTGGGTTTTCGTGCTTCAAGTATCGGAAGATTCTAGTATCCGGGTGTTTCCTAACGTTGCTGCCCGAGTCTAATTACTCTCCTTAATGATTTAAACAGTAGAATACCAGTTGAAGCTTGGTAATGTTCGAGTGGATGTTCTAAGTGATGGAATTGGAATGAGTTTTATCTTAGTGAATACAAGGATATTTTCTCAATGGTAGACTAGAGGTTTGAGAGTAGTTTCTCCGCTGTAGAATACGAGTAACTTTTAAAATTGTTGAGGTTGACAGTGTGGTTTTGTAGTGGAAAAATACTAGCCACTGGGACTTTGGTGACGTTTCAGCCTAAATTTTTAATATTGAAAAACCTGTTTTTTTTTTTTTATGTGTAGGTGATGTTCTAGCCAGATTGAGTAGTTTATCAGCGGTAGAATACCTGTAGCTTTTATCCCTCGTCAGATGAAAGCTACCTACTAGTATTCAACCCTTTAGAAACTATTCTTATATTTAGTATGATAAAAGTTATTCCTATTCTGCCACTGAGAATGTTCACTAAAACATTACTTAAAGTTATAACTTGCTGGTATTTTACTTGTCCAGTGGTAGAATACCGGCCTGTAAAACTATCCTGGGACAAGATTTCAAACTGACTGTTAGTGCTAGAAGACCAGTAGCTTTTTGAATAACAGCTTCTCATTTGATCTACCGTGGATCTAGGCTTTAGAATCCAAGGGTTGTTAACATTAGAATTACCAATTGATTAGTGTAATGTTGTTTATAGGTAGAGTTCGGAATCCCTTGCTGAAATCTGCTTTAAAGATCCCCTCTTGATTACATGTCGAATATACTATCTCTCTCTCTCTCTCTCTCTCTCTCTCTCTCTCTATATATATATATATATATATATCTCTATATATATATATATATATATATATATATATGTATACACATACATATACATAAAGACCACAAATACGCACGCACGCACACATGCACACACTCACTCACTCACTCACTCACTCACGCAAGTTCCCCGTTAAAACAGTTAATGTAGGGATCAATACCTGAAGCAAAAGAGTTATTAAAAAGAGCTGAACGTGAATATTTTATTAATGATAGAAAATGATCCTCCACATTTTCTAATGGTTTGAAAAAGGCAATTATTTCAAACTTACCAGGAATATTTCCCGGTATCAAAATCCTGAGTATGACTTTTAAAATGACAAGCGTCATACTATTCCAAACATATTCCTCGCAAAGTGTGTGTGTGTGTGTGTGCGCGCGCTCGCGCGTGTGTATTTGTAAATCATGACTGGGTGGGCGTCCAAAAATGTAAAATTCTTATGCAATGGACCGCTTCCATCCTAAGATTGACTGGAAAAAAAATTCAACACTTGTGTATATGCAAAAAGGTCAAGCCACGTGACTAATGTCTCCCGTTCTTGATTACAGGGCCGGTGCGGGAAACACCTCGACCTCGGCGTCCACCACCATGTGCTGTTCGGGCTTCTGCATAGACCTGCTGGAGAAGTTCGCCAACGACCTCGGGTTCTCCTACGAGCTCATGAGGGTAGCGGACGGCAAGTGGGGGACTTTCGATGTGAGTACGAGCGATGGATTCTAATTTTTTCTCTCTCTCTCGTTTTTGGGTTTATGAGCTGGTTTAGTACCGTGTTTTACGAGGACCCGGTGTTTCTTAAGTAGAATCCAAGCAGAGATGACTGTTTTTTTTTTATATTTTGATACTGATGTTCTTGTTGTCAAGGCAAATCATTGCCAAGTAGTGTGTTTGTGTGTGCGTGTGCCGAGATGTGCATGCATTTATGCATGAGTCTGGAATGACTGCATAAATTGCACTATTAATCGAAGCGTCTTGACTCCGATCTTTCTGAAGAAAATCCTATTACTGTTCTCCCAAATAGTCAAGATTCTTCAAGAAATCAGCGGTCCTGTTGCGGCAGTCACATTTCATAAGAAATGTTTAAAAGAGGGTATACTTCATAATACTAATAATTAGCCCATATGTAATGTCAAGTTGCCACTAACCCCCGTAACATTGTCAGTATAATATTAATATTGTCGTTTTCTATTTTGGGGATTTTTTGGGGGGTGAGGGGGTTGGCGAAAAAAAATACCTGTTCCCCAATCCGGTTTTAGAAGGTATTCTTTAGTTGATAACGACTACGTTTCATTGTGTGGGGGTTTTCTTTGGGTATCTTGGACTTGTACACACGTTTCCCGAATACTTTTGATCAGATTCCATTTCCCCAATTTATTTGCCTAATGTTATTCATAAGATTTCATTTTCCAGAATCTGTAGTATTTCGATCACATTTTAATTATCATTACTTGATATTTTTCCCTGATATCATAACATTCACGATTCACTTGATGGCAATGCATCCCTTTTCACAATATTAAGTAAAAAAGTTTTTGATTAACATTATTTTATGTCTATGTATGAAAGTGACACTCAAGATTTCAGCCCTAAACGAGAGTGTGGCTAAGACCATCTGGTAAAATGATTCGTTTTGACTATCAACCTAATTAACATTTTCCGGCCCATAAAACTCCTCCACACTGATCCATGTAACTGCAGTCGTCTCAGCCGCGCCTGGCATCTTCCTCGCATATTCCCTGTATGATGAGATCAAGATTTTTCCTCCCCCTTTGCTTTCGTCCTCCAACACACCACAAGCGCAAGCAAGCAGCGCGGGAAGAATGGTGGTGTGGACGACCAACTGTGCAACCTGTGGTTGGTGCCTGAGGCAAGAACTAATGTAGTTTTAATGGCTCGGGCGAGAATGAATGTCAGCTGAGAAGGGCAGGAAGGAAGGGCGTCGCAAAAAGACGCCAGATGCTGTGTGTCCGTGTGTGTCTGTGCGCGTGTGTGTGTGTGTGTTTATGGTGTAGTGTAGAGGGGTGGGGTGTTAGTGGGAAGGGTGGGTGGTTTGGGGTCTACGGGCGGGGTTATGGAGGGAGGGGCGGGTGGTTTGGAGGTGGGGGAGTATTGAGGAAGTGTGTGTCTTTGGGGGTGGGGTGTAGAGAGAAGGTGGGTGGTTTTGGGGGGAAATAGAGGGTAGGGTGTGGGTGGTTTTAAGTAGGGGGAAGGTATAGAGGGAAAGGTGTTGTTTTGGGGTGGGAGAAACAGAGGGAGGGTGGTGGTTTGTGGTAGGGGAAGGTAGAGTTATGTGTGGTATTAGGTTAGGGAGAATAGAGGGAAGGTGTGGCATAGGGTTTAGCAACAGAAAGAAGGATGGGTGGTTTTGGGGGAGGGAGAAAGGAAGGAGGCTTTGCATTGATATTAGGTGGTAAAGCGCGCAGGCAAACGAAATGAGAAGTGGGGAGAAGAAACAAGACTTGCTTCCATTTTAATTTCTGCTTTTTTTTTTTCTTTGCCCATTCTGTGGCGAGATGTGTCAGAGGAAATGCGAGCATTGGAGTTCTTGCTATTTATAGTGATTCAATAGAAAGGAAATGGCAGTTTTACTTTGTTTGAAGGGAAAGACACGAAGAGCGGGAGGGGGTGGGGGTTGGGAGCGAGGATTGGCAGGTCGGGAGGAGTATAAAAGTAAGAAGTATGCTGGCTCAAGGAAAAAGTTATATCTGGAATACGCGCTACAAGCAGGTATTTATACGTATGAAATGAAGAAGATGATGCTTATAGTCAGATGAAGGATTAAAAAAAATGTTTCCTTGTCGAAATGGTTAAATAAAAAACGATGCATAACATTACCAAGTCTCTGAAACAACGGTTATATACATGACTATTCGAAAACGGAAATCCTCTACCAGTAACCCCGCCCCCTAAAAAAACTCCCCTTCCAGAACCGGATTCCTCCCAAGAGCCAATCATTTGTTGCTAGTCACGAGTCCCACCTTCTGTCAAAATTTCCCCCAAATGATGAAGGCTATAACTTTTCTCTCTTTTTTTTCTTCGTAATTCTGATAACCAACAGACGAACCAAAGAAGCCTTATCGTACGTGAGACTGTTGCAGGATAAATTTTTTCTGATATATTATATATTTATATATATATATATATATATATATATATATATATATATATATATATATATATTTTATTTCTGTATATTTTAAGGGTTTTGAGAATAAAGACAACGTGATGTATTTCCCCACGATGAAAAAAACTGAAATCTAAATACCCTTCCAAAATTTTATTTTCATTATAAATTTGTAGATTTTTGCTGTTAAACGTAATATAATTGTATAATTAGCTTCAGGTGCTGACCAAGCTTCGAAAGTGACTAAGAAGGAGCTTGGGAGGTATCTTGAAATGTTTCAACTTAATCTTCTTAATATTCCCATTTTAGCCTTGTTTATTTTGAACTCTTTTTCAGTCTTTGATTTGCTTACTCATTAATTATCACATTTATTAAAATGTATAATGTATGTACAGTGTATTTATTTACTTCTAATCAGAATCAAATTTTAGTCACCTGGCGAAATACACCCGAACACAAAATTGAAAATAAAAACGAGCTAGGCTTCCAGCAAAAAAAAAAAAAATGCACAAAGAAGAGCGAAAGGAGGAAAAAGAATAATAGAATTCCCGCAAAAATGTAGCCGAAAAAAAATATATATGAAAGAAAAAGAGTGAAAATGCAGGGTGAAACAATACACCTCCCACGTTTTACTGTGACAAGGCGATTGCCATGAAAAGTTGCTTGAGTTGCTTTATAAACCTCTTCGAGGGGGAATGTTTTTTTGTTTGTTTTTGTTTGCTTTATCTGGCTGTACGGGAAAGGGAATGCCCTGGATCTCTTCTTAGTTAGAGACACCTGAAAATGAGGGGGCTGTGGTTTGTGTCGTCTCTCTGCCCAGTGCCATACCCGGATAAAAGACGAGGGGTGGGGGCTA
Organism: Macrobrachium rosenbergii; assembly: GCF_040412425.1. Lineage (NCBI taxonomy): Eukaryota > Metazoa > Arthropoda > Malacostraca > Decapoda > Palaemonidae > Macrobrachium > Macrobrachium rosenbergii. Next base: position 47,734,269 of record NC_089755.1, read on the forward strand.
GAGGTATTTGTTTGTTTGTTTACATTCACAGGGGAATGCCCGGATCTCTTCGTTAGGAGATACTAGAAAAAAAGGGGCGGGGTTGTCTTTTCTCTCTCTCTCTCTCTCTCTCTCTCTCTGCCCAGTGCCATGCCCCGGATAAAAGACGAGGGATGAAAGCTAGAAGTATATGTCTGTTTGTTTACTCTTACGGGAAAAGGGGAATGCCCGGATCTCTTCGTTAGGAGATAAATGAAAAATGAGGTGGGGGGGGGGGGTTTGTGTCGTCTCTCCCCAGTGGAATGCCCCGGATAAAAGACGAGGGATAAGGACTAGAGGTATTTGTTTATTTGTTTACATTCACAGGGGAATGCTCGGAACCCTTCGTCAGGAGAGACTGAACAAGGTAGAGATATATATCGATTTTTTTCTGGTTCTAAACCCGGATAAAAGAGGAGGACACTGGGTTAACGCCCTTGCTTTGTAAAAACAATTCTGCATAGATTTCAGTAAACTTAATTAGCCAGGGGTACATTTTATTGTTACATATATTATTGTAGCTGATTTATGACGATTTTATAATTTTTCTAGATTTTTACAGGTCTTTCTCGAAGTAGTTAGAGACTAAAACGAGCTGAAGTTGAAGTTCAAAAGTTACTGAGAAAGAGGCTTAAAAGGAAAAGATAAAAGTAAAATGCAGTAATCAATACAGCTGATGGAAAGGGATGATGGGACGAGGGCATTTTCTTACTGAAGACTTTTAGAGAAAACCTTTGTTGTGTTAAAAGGCTTTACCGATTATCTCGATACTCCTTACTGTAATGCCTTCTAAAGGCAGGGTTAGCATCTTACTCTTATCTTCTAGCGAGCCAAAGTCACGCTTAACATTACGTATCACTGTAAAGGTTGAAAGGAAAGGAAATCATTATTTTGGCTCTCTTTCGATGGGAATGGTAACGGGATTCATGTGTGCTTCAGTCCATATCAACACGATGAAAGCTTCTTTTTGTAGAGCCAGGTAAAGAGAGGGTTTATATGTCTCCTATTTTAATCTTGTCGCAGAGGGGGAGTATGTAATCATTATCCCTTACTAGTTGTTAAAATATGGCTGTTAACGTAGTTTGTTATTTTGCCATATTAACGTTAAGCGTTGTTGTTTTGTCATGTTAACGTTAGCGTTGTTATTTTGTCATGTTAACGAAAGCGTTGTTATTTTGTCATGTTAACGAAAGCGTTGTTATTTTGTCACGTTAACGGAAGCGTTGTCACGTTAACGGAAGCGTTATCCTCAGTCTTCCATAGATTGAGGAATGCTGTAGATGTATAAATTGGCGAATTCTAGCATTCTCTCTTGTCTTCCGTGCTCCCCTGACTCCAGTAACCTTCCATATATGGTGGTATTGCTTCCTCTTCTATTTTCCTTTAGGTTTGGGCTGGCTCATTGGCCTTAGCTTAATTTTTAAAAAAAATTTTCTGAGGACGTTAAAATCGAAGTTTTTGCGTTTGTCTGTATGGAAGAAAGAATTGGTTCTGCCGTTATCAAACCGGAAGAAATTTTATTCTCATGCGAGCTAGCACGAACGAACTACTTGGCAGATCTAACAAATGGTATGTTGGGAAAAGGAAATGTTAATTTCGGCGTGATATTCTCCCTTGCAAGATGAAAATGCACTGTGTCCCCTCTTTTAAAACTTCGTAGAAGTACGAGGAACATTCGGAGATATTCTCACGTTACCCGGTGATATAGGAACAGGTACCACTTTGCTTTTCCAAGGCAAAGGCTTATGGAGGGGATTTTCAGTTTTCATCCGTTTTAGGCAAGAAAAAGTAATATAATAAATTCTTGTTGGGTAAGATTCCACCAGGATTATCATGGCTTCGTCTTGTAAGAATAAAGTATACTAAGGATTATCCGTGTTTATCTTGTGGGCCGAGATAAGGGACATTTTAATTCCCAGTTTGATGTGCGTAAGTTGAAAGTCATGACTCCGTGAATCAGGATCAATTCTCCATCTTTATATTTTAAGAAATTATATATTTTTGTTGGTAGACAAACTCAGTGATAAGATGCTGGGACAGCTATCATGTTTCATTATTATTTATGCTAATAAAATATGTTGTCACTGATCATTCTCGTTCGGGATATGAAGGAGAACCTTTGGTTTGTTTGGCGAAGAAACAAAAGTAGGAAAAGAATTCTTTTGGTTAAACGTTTCCGGAACTGATAGCGGTTTGAGAAAGCTCTTGGTTTGTTCTTGTCAAGAAAAGATAAGGAAAAGATTTTTTTTTTATTCCTGGGTGGAGCTGATAAGAGAATGATTATGGGAATTGGGAGGAGGGGGACTGCGTTGGTTCCTGTTAGAGATAAAAAGATTGTTATTGGCTTTTTTCTAATTTGGCTTGAGGGCAGATACTTATTGCTCTACATATTTTAGGAATGCTATTATTTTTCTTGACTGGAAAATTATATTTCTCTTTATTGCATGAAAATGAAATTACCAATATTTAGAAGCGCTTTGCTCCTAGTGCTGTCAGCTTAGGCCTGAAATTTCAAATTTTTATCCTGGAAGCAAAGATGGACATTAATGGAAAGAAATGAGTCAGCTGATTGCACTTAGAGTTTAGGGGATGTGAGTCAGGAGGTTGGGGGAAAATTTTCATCTGCGTAAAAGGTCTTAGGTCGTAATTTGTTGGTTTTTGTTAGAGACGTCTTTTCATCGGTGTTAAAATCTGGTTTGATCCTTTTATATATACTGTACATTTATTTATATATATATATATATATATATATATATATATATATATATACATATATACATATGACAAATGAGCTCCACGTGATATTGTAAAACTGTCATGTGTTAAGAGAACAAAAACGAAAGAAATCAACAAACAGATGAATGTATTCGCACATAAAATATAATACAAATATGGGGCTAAGGCAGTGGTGTGTATTAAGATGTACACACTTGTGTATACAAATAATCATAAACTTGTATATGCAAATGCATATATATAGTTATATGCATACAAATGCGTACCAAATGCATGTGTTTAAATACGCATACATGCTCGCATGAAATACGCATACATGGAATCATACACACGAGCACGCGCTATCTGTATCGTCCGAACGCCTTCGAAACTGGATAAGAGAAAGGGGGACCGAAAGAAATCTTATTACCAATTTATCAGAAAACGAAATTGCGAGACGTTAGCGGATGAAAACCTCTTAATGGCATCTCTCACAGGTGGGTGATGGGCGAAAGCAATTTGGAAACGACCGAAAGAAAAAGAAATAAGACAGTTTCATCCGTCCTTTAAGTATTCAAGGGAAGATTAAAGAGACCGTTGGCGAATGAGATTTCGCTCTGATAGTTTCTCCTGGAAAGGAAAACATTGGTTCTATTTATGAGGGAAGTTTCAGGAGAGAGGAGACGTAATTTCTCGGACGGGTTACAAATCATAATGGATCGTCTTGCCTCCGGCGGTGAAAGACACGGAAAAAGGGAAGGGGAGAGGGGTCTCTCTCTCTCTCTCTCTCTCTCTCTCTCGTTTGTTCGCCGGAAATGTAGGGTTTTCCAAGTGGGCGTCAAACCGTTCGGAAGAGGAAGCGTTTCGCTCGTTATCAGACGGAGATTGAAGGGGATCCGGTAGTTTTCATAACATTTCAAAAGAGGCTAAGGAGGAATTCTCTCCTTTCTTCATTGTAGCCTGATGGGCATTGTGGGAATTCAAGACAAATATTGCTAATTTTTTAATGGGCGATTGGTTCCGTTAAGTTTCATGTAATGGTAATAAGGTTATGAAGAAATGACGGCAATTTTTTGTGGAGAGGTAAGTTACATATTATAAAGTACCTATGGCTATCTGATACGGGTTGGTTATAAATAGTTTCTTACGGGAAAGAGTTAAAGAGTTTTCCATGATAATGGAGTTCCTAGAAGGCTTCATAAAACTTTCAGATGGCTAATGCGAAATGATGTCATTGGCCTTTGATAAATGCACACGTCCTAGGGGGTCTTATTTTAAGGTCAAGGTGAATGTGAAAAATCATTTTAGGTGAATTTGATGAACCTTTTTATGTAGACGTTGGGGACGAATAGGTTTCATACAATTTTAAGGTGGCCAAAGTTAATGTTTTTTGTTAAGACACAGCTGTCGGAATACAGTGTGTTATCTCCCGTTGGATTAAAATATTAGTTCTCCTGAAGGTCATAATGACATTTAAAGAAAATAGAAATGCTTCCAACTCGACTAACAATAAATGTCTGTGATAAGAATTCATGTTAGCATATATATTGGGAAGTAATGGATAATTGCTCATGCAACCCCACCAAACACTGAGATCAAATATGGTGGATGTCGTTGAGAATTTATTCAGTTTACAAAAAAATCTAGATGTTGGATTTTGTAAATTCTTGTGACAAATTACTCTAACACTCAAATTCATATTTTCATTCGGGCTATTTTTGGGAAGGAGAGAATTTGAATTATGTTTACAGTTGACTGATTTAGTCAAAGTGACTCATTGACTTCTGTAGGAAAAGTAACAATTTTCTGAAGGTAAAATTGAAATGTATGTTCTACTCTCTACCCTTTTATAGGTGATGGCCTCTTTTGTACACACAGGAACTCTCCAGGCGAATAGGTAATAGGAAATGGGTAGTAGGAGGAAGCAGAACACAAATATTATTGATATAAAAGTTGCAAGAATAAGTGGCTGCTCTTTTGATATAGAAAAAGAGAGTGAAAGAGATAGAACACAAATTTCTTGGACATCCGAATTCTTGTCCCGCATTCGACGTCTACCATTAATTTCGTTATTCGATGTAAGCTGTTGATGTCTCATTTATCTTTCATTGTAACGTTCAAGTTTTAAGTTCTTGACCCCAGGGTTTACTTTTTGACAAGGAATAATTGCCCCAGTGATGCAAAACATGCTCCCTCAAATTTAATTCATTTTTATTCTGTACATGTGCCCCATATCCTATATTGATTTATTGTATGCACATTATTCCATATCCGTGAAATCTATTTGGGGACAAAAAAAATGAATCCCTGCGTCTCTCTGATATCCTTTGCCATTTTTCGTCCTTGCCCAAGGCTCTCTCTCTCTCTCTCTCTCTCTCTCTCTCTCTCTCCAGAAACGGGCAAAAGGAAAACATCTTTTCTAGCGCAGCCTTAGGCGACTCTTGAGAGTGGATTGGGAATTGCCGAAGATAAATGGCATAAGAAAAGAGGAGGAATGGATTAAAGGTAACGGGGATTTTGAAAAGAAAAATCGTCTTCGGAAGGCGAATATTGAATTGGCGACGCGAAAATGAGAAGGGGGGTGGGGTAAAACTGGACTCTAAGAAAGGGAACATTGAGACCTGATTTTCATGTGGACTAATGTGTTGCTTCATGTGCATAGACATTGTATTTTGAATGAACTGTTGATCTGGATTGAGCGAGTTATACCAATTTTTTTTAAGGAATTTTCGCATAGCCGTGTAGTTTCATTCTTCGAGAAAATCGAATTTTAATTCTTTGAAAAAATTGATGTTTTATTCTTTGAAAAAATCGATTTTTTTATTCTTCGACCATTTTTTTTTTTTTTTTTTTGAGAAATCGAATTTTGCATTATTCAGAAAAATCGAATTTTGCATTTTTCGAAAAAATCGGACTTTTTATTCTTCAAAAAATCGAATTTTTTATCCTTTAAAAAATTCACATTTTTTATATTGTGAAACTGTTACTTTACCTTCAAAAAGTTGTTTTCTTTCTGCTAAAATTTTTTTAAAATCCAAAGATACCTTTTTAGTTAACGTGACCTGAACTAGTCATATGTCTTATTTGATGAATTCTTGAACATCGTGTTTTATGTAATGCCTCCTGAGCGAGGCATAATTTTTCTTTGGCGAAATCTAGAATATGCTTTTATTAAAAATATATCTTGTGTTCGAGTAGTTAGTATCTACTGTCATTATATATATATATATTATATATATATATATATATATATATATATAACCATGTATTATATATATATATATTCATACTTATATACATATAGACTCGTATACATATATATATAATATATATATACACATACATACATACATATATACACATACATACATACATACATACATACATACATACACTGCACGCCGACAGTTCGCCTGGATATTCCCGAGCAGGGAGGTGAGGCGGCACCGCTGACCCGAGTTACCGGAAGTTTATCTAAGTTTAATAAGCTGCAATCCGTCACTAACCCGGGCCCCCCCCCCCGAAAAGGTTAAGTTAGCGTGATGCGTCCCCGGGGGGAAACTCGGCGAAGTGCATAAACATGAGTTTGCTATCAGATAATGGTGTGATTAGCGTGTCATTAGTAGCAGAGGGAGTTCATTAACTCGGTTGTGTAGTCCCTGCCTGCCTGCTAAGCCTTCGCTCTCCTCCTCTCGTCTTGAAAGCTGTGCGTCCTTCTGCTCTCTCTCTCTCTCTCTCTCTCTGTGCGTGTGTGTTTGAAAAGTGTGCGTACGCTTATTTATACATATTTACAGTCCCAGCGCAATGAGAACCACATGGGAAAGTAAGTCCTATTGACATTATAAAATCTCTCTCTCTCTCTTCTCTCTCTCTCTCTCTCTCTCCTGTGTGTCTGTGTGTGTGTGTGTGTGTGTGTGCAAGCGCGCTTATTTTATACATCTTTTACAGTCCAGTGCAATGAGAACCATGGGAAAGTAAGTCCTATTGACATTATAAAATTATCTCTCCTCTCTCTCTCTCTCTCTCTCTCTCTCGTTAGACTTTTGCTTCTTAACCTTTGGGGGTTTTTATAATCAGAGCGAACGGAAATTAACCCTTACCTCGTTTTATTGTGTCGGGGAGTGGGAGTTTTCCTGCAGCGTCTTCCCAACAGGTTTTAATATTTTCTATTTCACTTGTTCTTTTATGCTTTTAATATTAGCATTTCCCTGGAGCATGACTGCGCATCATCGTTGCCTGACACTCCTAGGTTAATGTTCAGAAAAAGTGCAAGTTCACTAGTTTGGCGTATAAAAGTGCTCATATGAATTTGTTTGATTTTAACTGTTATATGCATCTTTTAGGAGATGTTGACTTCGAAAATCAGTATTCAAGAAGAGTTTTAATTGCGTTATTAAGCCATTAGTATTTATTCAGAATATATTGTACTTTGTTTATGAAATGTACATTTTTTATTATCAGTATTTTTATGAATTCGGTCTTTAGGTGTGTACACAGAAGAACTTGGTAAAGACTCCATAATCACCATTTCGTTCTTAGCGTAACGACTGTAGAAGTAAATGATAAAAATGCTTAATTCATAAAAGTAAGAAGTGCAGTAAAAATCACACATGCCTACATGCAATAGATACTTTAAAATATACGTGAAGAGAACACAAGGCACAAACTTCCATTGATATTGTGTTTTTTTTTTTAACTACAGTAAATATTTACGCCTGATATCGTTGAAGCTATGGCGATTGGCGGATGCTCATGCCGCTAACACCCACCAGAAGTTACATTTCAAATGATTAGCCAATCAGAAGCAATATAGAAGCTTCATTGGTATCAGCTGGGGATATTCACCGTCAGCTTCAAAAATACGGACTGCGTTTTTTGGGGGGGCGTTGCGGGCGGGGGAACGGTTTGTCTTAAAATTTGCTTTCTGTGAGTTAACATGGCCTGCCTTTTTATCCGCTCTTGCAGTTTTTTATTTTTTATTTTTACCGAGTTCTTTAAATACTATTTATGTCAATTGTGTAAGGTATATTTTTAATTAATATCCCTTTTTTTTTGTTGTCCAACTAGAACTGTATAAACAATCTTTGAAATTCACGAAATAACATTTTTCTATCCAAAGATTGTTCCAGGAAACTAATTCTAGTTACAAAGAACGCTGACGGAATAAGTAAAATACCAAAGCGAAAAGTGAAAATATTTGCAGACGATGAAAAAGAAGGCCAATTGGTGAGGAATAAAAAATTTTTGCGACAAAAATAAGATGAATTTTTCCCCGTCAGAAAATTAGGACAAGGGAAGTCTAGAGGTGGCGGAGGAACAACAAGGGAAGTTTATTTGCCTGTGGAAGTGGACAACGGAAATATTGGGAAAGGATGAAGAGTGAAATTTTATCGCACGGGATAGGCAATCCACCGGGCGAGAAATAAAGGTGGGATTTTATCTGCAGAATGGGGGAGTTTTGATTTTTATTCGCCGCCGCGATGAAAATGCTGAAATTCTTTAAGGAAAGATGAAAAGTTGACTTTTGCCGTAGGAAAGAAAGAGGTAGAGTCGATTGGCTCTAAAGTAAAGGTAGGATTTCATCATAAAAAAAAAGCATGACTGATTGATTTAATCTTATACATTGGCGTTACAGTAACTGTGGTCAAATTGAAAGAGAATTTTCTGGGGGGAAGAGTGTGCCGTTTTCCCAGAGGGTAAAGTCGAGTCTAGAACCGAGCTTTCATTAGCATTTTAGGAAGTACGCATAAGTTTCTGGACTGGAAAAAGAACGACCGATGAAAGTATGTATAAGTTTCTGGACTGGAAAAAGAACGAACGATGATATAGGTGGAAAGGTAAAATTCTGTGTAAACTAGAGGTTGAGGTTAGGTGAAATGCCTTAGGCAGTGGAGGTTAAGTTAAATACCACTGGAAATGGAGCGAAGAGGGAATGTTGAATTCCACTGAGAGCAGAGGTAAGGTGACTGTCGGATTTAAATCCTGTAGGTATTTCTGTAGTATTAAATCTGGCTTCCATTGATCCAAGTTATAATATAGGCTTTCGAAAGTTGCTTCTGTGTGTTAATTATCTGTGTATCGTTCTGTATTGAACAGTTTGATTATCGTATTAAATTGTTGGCCCAGGCCTAATTGTGCTCCATTCCGCTCACATCAGGTTCCCAAGGTCTCTTGCTAGCTTCTAAGTATTGATTTTTTTAGGGGGAGGGGGCCGGTATCCTCATGCCCACAAGCTTTGGCTCGCGAAAATCAGATGGGTTTTTCTAAAAAAAAAAAATGTCTTGAAAGTTGATTCCGGGTTCTGTGGCCTCCACTGAAAAATGCACGAGTTGTTCTTTTATTTGTTTTGCCTTCACAGGATTTTGCTAGGAAATTGGCCTTTTAGATTTTGAGTGAAATTTATGTCAACATTTCGAGCAGTTATTAGTCATTTCTGAACCAGGACTAAATTCACACGTAAGACTTAATTGACTGGGGAAGACATTGTTTACATTTAAGTCTTCGTCTCGTTAAACAGTTGTCTTGTCCTTAGCGTTATGACGACGGCGACAAAGTGAATTTTTATACTAAATAAAAAAAAGTGAATTCAACCTCAGTGTTCACTGAACCATTGTAGCACCCAAGAAACTTAATAATTGCTTAAAACATATAAAGACCCCGTAATGGGGTAATGCAGTCAGTGCACCTCACGCGATGCACTGTAGGCATTACATAAGGCTCTTTGCAGCATCCCTTCGGCCCCTAGCTGCAACCCCTTTCATTCCTTTTACTATACTTCCGTTCCTATTCTCTTTCTTCCATCTTACTTTCCACCCTCCCCTAACAATTGTTTCAACATAAATTTCAGCGCTGAATGACTTCATAGGTCCAGCGCTTGGTCTTTGGCCTAAGTTTAGTATGTTCGTGTTTTTATATAAAACTATATCATTGCTTTATTTGAAGGATTTATGATATGTCTACGGTACAATCTCTTCACATTTCACTACCTACGCGCTGCTGCTGGCGTGAAGGTGCCCCGGGGGGGTTCAGAATTAAATTGGAATTTAATCCTACCTCAGGGTTGCCCTCCGCATTTATGAAGTCGTATTGATTCCCGTGTATGCTAATAGTCCCAGCACATCGGGAAAAAATAATCCTCTCTCTCTCTCTCTCTCTCTCTCTCTCTCTCTCTCGATATTTAGTAGTCCCCTTTTTTTATATGAGATAAACGCTGATCCCGAACTTACACTGAAAACATATGTATTTTCATTATTTTTCCCTAACTTTTTTTCATTCCATTATTTTTTTTAGTTTATATCCTATTCGTATATAACTTTTTCATGTATATAAATACAATATACATTATATGTCTTTAGTAAGCTACTAAAGCCTTTGCAACTGTGATATGAAGTAAAGTTGTTTATACGGATGCTATATCTTTGTGCAGTACGATTCTGTGTGTGTGTGTGTTGTATGTTTATGTGTATATTAGTAGGTAAATGTAATATCTTTTGGGTGTAAGTTATTCCCGTGGGAAAGTGACTTTGGTAGTGATGGGTTATGTTTGGTCATATTTTTAAATGTACAAAACAATCTTCTATAACTCTTAGAACCTGTCATACGCAACTATCATACGCCCGTTTGAGTGAGCGTGTCTGTGTATCTGTAGCCCTGGACTCTCTCTCTCTCTCTCTCTCTCTCTCTCTCTCCTTACATTTCAAGTATCTTTAGACACGAATTACTGTATTCAAATAAATTTTACAAAAAAGTATACGGATCATAGCGAAACATTTTTTTTGGCAGTATAGACGGAGCAAATTTAATTCTCTCTCTCTCTCTCTCTCTCTCTGCCTTAAATTTGAAATATCTTTAGGCACAAATTTATCTAACTACACTTGAAAAGTATTATGACCCGTAGAGAAAAAATTTATTGGCAGTATAGATGTAGCTAATTAATTCTCTCTCTCTCTCTCTCTCTCTCTCTCTCTCTCTCTCTCTCTCTCTCTCTCTCTCTCTCTCTCTCAGCCTTATATTTGAAATATCTTTAGCCAAAAATTACTCTATCTAACTACACTTAAAAAAAGTATTATGAACCATAGAGAAACATTTTTATTGGCAGTATAGAGGAAGCAAATTTAAT
>NC_089755.1:47747620-47755120 GCF_040412425.1 Macrobrachium rosenbergii
GTAAATTTAATAGGGATTTTTCTTATTGTCTGAGGTCCGATAAATTGTTTGTCACGCCGTTTGTTGTACCTTGTTTGACCTTGTGTCTTTTGTGCGGTTTAGTGTGAAAATAACTTGACTCTTTTCTTCCGTCCTTTTATAAATGATTTGTTTTACGTATGTTTAATTTTGTCACGTGTATGTCACACTTTCCCCTCAGTTTACCTCACTGTCCTTTGTTAAATGTAAAGTTGAAGTATTTAATATATTTACATGAATGGTTTATCCAAATCCATGGTATGATAATTTCATTATCTTTTAAATTATTGAGTCTGAGTTAAAAGGATTTTGAACTGTGTTCTCTCTCTCTCTCTCTCTCTCTCTCTCTCTCTCTCTCTCTCCTTAGACCGTAATTGTTGTAGAGTGTCCTATCTTGTGTTCATCTTGTTTTAGAGTCCATCTTACCGTGCATTTATGTTCAGCCCTAATTTTTATATATATTTCTTGGTTGTATTAATTTCATGCTGTTTATGTAAAAGATATTTGGGGGGGGGGAGAAATAAACAGGATGGGGGTTAGGAGGGAGAAATAAATAGAGAGATCAAGGAAGCAGCTAAGGAAGGTACACCAGTCTTTGTTGCTGACTATAATTTATGAGAGAAAGAGAGAGGTAGAGATTAGGGTTATAGCCGAGGAAAGTAGATGCTGCTTATATTAATTTATAGGTAACGGGGAGAGAGAGAGAGAGAGAGAGAGAGAGAGAGAAAGCAGATGCTGTAGATTTACATGGAACATCCTTGGTAGAAGATAAAACATGGCGTGTTCATGCTATTAATGATCTCTTTTCTAAGAGAGAAAGAGAGAGAGAGAGAGAGAGAGAAATAGCAGATGCTGTATGTATCGATGGGACATCCTTGGTAGCAGGTAAAGCAGGGTGTATTCGTTGTATTAATGACCTCTTTTCTAAGAGGGAGAGAGAGAGAGAGAGAGAGCAGATGCTGTATATGATGATGGGACATCTTTGGTAGCAGGTAAAGCAAGGTGTATTCAATGTATGAATGGTCTCTTTTCTGTACACCGTCGATCTGATATATGAATATGATTGCCATTTTGGTATTGAACGAAGAAAAATGGATGTCATTATACACAACATTCTTCCTCCTCCTCCCCCGCCCCCCTCTTTTTTTCTCCCCTTGCCTTTAAAGGTTGCCGTGTCCTTCGGGAGTCTACGAGTTTTCTTTCATGTTAATTTAGTTGTGAAATAGTCTACGGGTTTCCCTCCCCCACGCCCACAGCCAACGTGATATTGCTGTCCTTTCCCCACACCCGAACGAGTCCCTCCCACCCCACCCCCCACCCCACACACCCGCAACTACCAGGCATCCTTTCATTTTCCCCTTCCGTGCCTCATCGCCATAATAATTTTGACGTAGATACAGAAGATGTAATATGTGAAAAAAAACAGTATTAAAAATGTAAAATTTGATACAAAATGATGCAGCCATCAGGATAACAAAGAAGATGCTGATTTTGTTTTATTTTTAGGAGGATCTCTTTGTACGTAACATTATTCTTGTGATTCTGAGAATCTCTCTCTCTCTCTCTCTCTCTCTCTCTCTCTTGGGATGGTGAATTGCCTTTTTATATCCTCAACAGTGTTTTCCTGTCGTCGTGAAGGAGGCATTTTGTGATACCGTGTTATTTGTCTTAGCCTCAGAAAATAACTTAATATCGTATGTAGCGTAATTATTTGTTGTCTGGGACGTTTTAATATGCTTAAGCAAAGTTTTTTAAAGTGTCTTAAAAACTATGGTTTTGCGGGGGCAGTAAAAAAAATTGTGCGTACAGATATTTTAAAAGAATAAGCTTTAAATGCCCCTAAGGCTTGAGAACTAATGCTTCCTTCATCTCAGGGGGATAAATAAACTGCTATACGAAAAGCATACTTTAAAGTGACTTCAGATCAGCTTACCTGTCCTCTTAAAACTGGTTTCATTCAACAACAGCGTTGCAAATCAACCCTTGATTTGTCAAATGGAAGATTCGCTGCAATGCGGTGGTGATTTATTTTCCTCATACGAAATAAAGGAGTGAACGTAACTTGTGGTAGTCTGGGAATGTTACACTGTTGCATAAGAGAAGGACGAACTGCCCCCATCAGCTCAGTAGAACAGTGGCTGAAATAATACATGTAGAAAAATTAAAGTAACGACATCTTACCGAGACAGAGGATCGGGAAAGCAAGGTCACTGGCTTATTTCTTGTTTGCCTTATTTTCTTTGTATTCTTGTTGATTTTAGAGCAAATTTCTAACGTCTTGTGTCCTATTATCACAAATGAAAATGTAAATTTCATTAGCTATGTTTAAGAATGTGCCAGTACTGTCAGAGAATTTTTTGCCTGTATCTGAGATTGTGATTTTTTTTTATAATCTCAATTCTTTCTGTAAATAAATGCTAATACAAAAGTATATACCGTGTAGCTAAAGTTCCCAGAAATAAAAAGAAACTTCCAATAGATTGAATGTTTTTTGTCTATTGGTCCTCGTGAATGGAAGCAGAACATTTAATGCGAAAAACACTTATTTTTAAATCTATTTTTAATTTAATCGTGAATCGCTGAAGTGCATTCATTGATAAAATGAAGCACACGTAGACGTAAATCGTGTTGCAAAGCCTTGGCGACATTTCTTATTGGAAAATGACAGGTTTCGAAGGTTTGGAACAGTGGGACTTTTTTAAACAATGAGAGAGATTCCGTGCACAGTGATTAATAGTACAAGTCCATTGTTTTTGCTATAGATGAGGTGTAAACAGACGTTTCCACTTTATAGATCAGATACAAGCGGACAGTTGTCTTTTGCGGGAAAAAAAGGTGAAGTTTGACAAATATACCCCATTTCCGGTCTCTTTGGGTCTGGAAACCATGCACCGATCAACATCAATAGCCACGGGCGTTATTGCACAACGGTGTCATGAGGTTCATTCAATGAGTATAGTGTATAGTGTCTGTTGCCTTTGCAACAAAGAATGCAGTCCGTTAATTTCTTTTGTAGTGAAATTATTGGGTTTCATGGCCATGCATTGTTGATGCCTGTTTATGTCTAAGTTAGAATGAGCTATGACTTTTATTCGTATTGCAATGAAGACAAAGTTGTAGGTCACCCATGCTCTATTGTAATGAGAGACAGCGTCTGCATTCATTGAACGCTGTGGTAATTAGAGACATCGTCTCTTTTTTAATTGTTATGGAAATAGTGCTTTGTCTAATCATTGAGACGTGATATTATTAGTATTAGTATTGTTAATAATGATATGGCTGCTCATCTCAAATTAACAGTGTGCATGTAGCAATTACGAATAATGACAGTTCATTGATAAAAGAAAAAATAATTATTTGTGATGTAAATATTTTCGTGTTAGATCGTTAGTTCAACATATGCATTTGTGTGATGCATTTGCGTGCAGAGGAGTATCGTTTACATTATGCACTGACCTGTTTCTAGTTCCATGGTAACGATTAGATTAGTCGAGGTTAAATTCCACTCGAGTATTTCAGTATAGTATGGAAAAATTCGTATCCATACATGTTACCTTACTTTCTCCGTTAGGTAGATTTGATGCTAAATTTTAGGTTTCAGTTCTCAGTTGAATGCTCTCTCTCTCTCTCTCTCTCTCTCTCTCTCTCTCTCTCTCTCTCTCTCTCTTTAATACTAAATGTTAGGTTTCAGTTCTCAGTTGAATGCCTCTCTCTCTCTCTCTCTCCTCTCTCTCTCTCCCTCTCTCTCTCTCTCTCTTTCAATACTAAATGTTAGGTTTCAGTTTCTCAGTTGAATGTTCTCTCTCTCTCTCTCTCTCTCTCTCTCTCTCTCTCTCTCTTTAATACTAAATGTTAGGTTTCAGTTCTCAGTTGAATGTTCTCTCTCTCTCTCTCTCTCTCTCTCGCTCTCTCTCTCTCTCTCTCTTCAAGTATGTCGTGTGCTCAAAAGCCCATCATTCGAAGTTAATCCCTAAAGTCACTGGTAAGCATTTTCCATGTAAATCCGCCGTGTCGCCGAGAACCTTAAGCCTCGCACAGGAGATTCTCGGGTGATTTATAGTTTGTATATACAACGTACGCTGTGTTGTCACATTATACATTCCCAGCGGGCGATAAATGTGGCAACAGAGCTTGAACTGAGGTTCGTAATGGAATTCGTAACGGGTGTTAGAAAGGCGGGGGCTGCCTTGGGGAAACGTTTCGTCGGAGAGACGTCGGATTTCAAGGCGCAAAACGTTAATGTTAACGTTCGAGGAACAAGTCCCCATCAGCTCGAGGTAGAGGGAGAGTGAAATCCGCTTCATGGCAGATAAAGACGCGTTTGCTTCGCGTGTTAGTGTCGCCTTGGTGATGATGATGATGGCGTCTTAGTAGTAGTAGTAGTGGCGGTAGGCTTGGATGATGATGACGATATGTTTATTTTATGTTGATTTATGATGACGCTTTTATTTTTTCGTTTATTGTATGCGGGGGGAAAACAAAGGCTGTCGTAAATAACCCAGGCACATTTAGAAGTGAGAGTTGACAGTTATGTCGTCTCGAGCGGTGATAACGCGCCTCTTGAATACAGAGGAATGGAGCAAAGGCCAGCGAATGGGAGATTGAAAAGGAATAGAAATATAATATAATGAGAGATGTGAGGCCTTGCCTGAGTTGAGATCAGTCTCCAAAGTACCACTAAAACAAGAACGTTCAGTAAAGCACATACCTCCGCCAAGCCATGCGACCTCCTGAACTGGAAAAAAGTTTCAGTAATTCTGTATTAATAGTTACCATCCCTATAATAGTGCAGTCCTTGAATTCAAGTTTTGACAATGCATGATTATCTTAGGAGAAGATTTGTGAAATGTTTTGTTTGGTCTGTATTGTTGTATGGCTGTGAAACTTGGACCTTGAGGAAGGCAGATGAGGAGAGGTTACAGGCTGCAGAAATGTGGTTTTGGAGAAGGATGCTGAAAATATCATGGACAGAAAGAAAACTAATGAGCAGGTATTAGAGAGAGTAGGCATTGAGAGAGAACTTTTGGCTTCAGTGAGAGGTAGACAAATGCGGTTTGTGGGTCACATAGTGAGAAGACAAGAACTAGAACATCTCTCTCTCACTGGTAAAATCAATGGAAGTCGGCCAAGAGGAAGACCTAGACAAAAATATATGGATGGATTGGTGAGAATGACTGGAGAAGAATGTCTGCAGAACTGCAGAGAGCCGGAAATAGAGAGGAGTGGCGAGCCATGATTGCCGACGTCCTTGGGGATATGGCACCTGGATGATGATGATGATTATCGTATCTTCATTTTATTATTGTGTTAATTGACATCAGAATGTAAACGTCCCTGATATCAGTATCTTATAGATTATTATTATTATTATTATTATTATTATTATTATTCAAATTGAACAAAGATTCATGTGAAAGCAAACTTCAGAGGCCTTAAAGTTGCGGAGAAAACTTACACAAAATAGAAATGAAATAAAAGAGAATTAGTGATAAATAACAAACTTGGCCTAGGAGATAATTAAGTTGCAATGTAATTCGAAATTGCCAAAGTCATTGTGATTACATATATATTGAACTGATGTAGATAACAAAATGAGAAGACGGTGTAAGCTAAAACGAACAGTCACTAAATAACGATTGATAAGGGATTGATTCCGATTAAGACATTTTTATCGTTTTCATGTTTTATGTTCACTGTTGATATTGTTTTTGCCGTGTTAAATCCAACGGAGCAAATACCTTATATCTTTATGCTGCCCAGGCTAGAATACAACTTGAGAATTTGGGTTCATGAAAGAAACTGAGACCAGAGGCTGATATGTCGTATTTGGTAATTTGATACACTTTATTTCCGAAGACAACCTCTATTTCATTTTCCAAATAAAATTGATTGAGTCCTGTGCAACCTTTTATACTGATTCGTTACAGCAGTGAATAGCCAGCCCGTCCCAGCGGCTGTGATGTGGGTCAGCTGGTAGCGCCCTGGCCTTTCATTTGAGAGACATGGGTTCGACCCCGATGCGATTTAGAAATTTATATATTGATATATGTATCCATACAGCTAACAAGAGATGTTAAAATCAGACAAAACGGGGGAAAATATAAGAAAAACATAGTACAAATTTAGTTGATAAGTCAGCAAAGCGTGGGATTCACAGGAGACGTAGACCTTCGTGAGGGTGGTTGTGTATATAAAAAAAAAACATGACGTTTTAAAAAAGAAAAAAATGGAGATTTTTTTTAGGCCTGAGATTACAGGTTTTAAGTTCACAGCCGCTTGCCCAGTCACGATCAAGTTTTCTGTTGGAGGGAAAAAATCAGGCTTTTCCCACTTCAAAGGGAACTGGAGGGTTGCAGTCTTTTTTCTTGTGTGTGTGTGATACAGAGAGAGAGAGAGAAAGAGAGAGAGAGAGAGAGAGAGAGAGAGAGAGAGAGAAGGAGGAGTGTGAGTGAGAGCACTTCTTTTTATTTATTTAAGGGTGTGTGCCAAGAATAGTTGCGGTGATGCTAAAAATATAAGACTGTTTCACTCTTCCTTGTTCACTGTTCATGTTACGCCATCCGTACTTGGTGTTGAACCACCATGAGTCTGTCATGGTTGTGTAAATGCTGTTATTTTATCTTTGCGCTGTTTTTAATCTCCATATTTTCTGGCATTTCCACATTTCAGTAAATAATGTTAATGCTGGCATTTTATAAAGACAGAAAAGACACGCTACGCTGTATAAGATTTGGAAACGAAAGACTCAATAAGCAGATGGGTATGCTCCGTTCTTCATACTTGTCTCTCTTCCGTCCCATCCTCAAAATCATCATTTACTTTTCAGTCCATTCCGGCTGCTGGCTCTTACTTCATCTCCTATGCGATAAGCTTCCTTAAATGTTCCCCGTAGGAGGGTAGTGCCGTCAGTGCCCCTCACGCGGTGCACTGTAGGCATTACTTGACGTTCTTTGCAGCGTGCCTTCGGCCCCAGCTGCAACCCTTCCGTTCCTTTTACTGTACTTCCTTTCATATTCTCTTTCTTCCATCTTACTTTCTACCCTCTCTTAACAGTTGATTCATAGTGCAACTGCGAGGTTTTTTCTCCTGTTACACCTTTCAAACCTTTTACTGTCAGTTTCCGTTTCAGCGCTGAATGACCTCATAGGTCACAGTGCTTGGCCTTTGGCCTAAATTCTATATTCAATTGAATTCCTTGAATGTCTTAGCGGTTATTTTAAAAAACTCACTCTGTTCGTATGTCTTTGTTAATACATTAAGAGAACCTGTATTCCTGTTACTTTCTTTGCGAGAGAGTCAGTGGCATTCTTATTCTTTTCCGTGCTAACAAAAACAAAATAAAAAAAACAAAAAAATCGAAAACGAAGAGCGGATTTTGAATGAATTTCGGTAAAGCCTTCAGTGGGTGTCTCCCTGAGCTTCAGATAATTACTTTTTGGTAGATAACGAATTGTCGACACGAGAAACATCGCTTTCCTGGTG
>NC_089755.1:47760120-47770120 GCF_040412425.1 Macrobrachium rosenbergii
TTGAAATGGAAGCAGAGAACGAGAGAAAAGGTGTGGGGGAGGGGGGGCAGAGATTTGTTTAAGTAATCTGCCGTCACAACGAATATGGCCAGAGACGTCCACGCAGATAATTTGATCCGCATGTCATCCCGGGATTGGCAACGGATTTGTTATTGAACTAAGAGCGAAGGGTCACGTATCCCAATTAAAAAAAAGAAGAAAATAACCATTGCATTTCAAGGTCTTACTTCATCAGGACACGAAAACAAGAGAAGGGAAAGTATAAGTTTTTTTTTTTTTTTTTTTGGGAGGAGGGGTTGTGTGAGGTTCTTTGGAGGGGGAGAATAAAAAGAAAAATCGATTAAATTCTTTCCCCCCTGACCTTTTGACCTCTTTATGGTTTCTGGGTTTTGCCGACCTTCCTGGCGCTGACAAGGGGCGATGGTTTTATGTACCTTGACTGGGAAATGGTTCTGGGTCGTTCAGTGAAATTCTATAATTATTATTATTATTATTATTATTATTATTATTATTATTATTATTATTATTCGAGAAAAAGACAAAAATTGGTATTGCTTTCTAAGTCTGGGTTTCTAATTTTGCTGGTATTAAATTGGGCTTATCTTCTGTAGCAACGGAGTTCAAAGCAGTGGAATGAACTGAATTTAATTTTGAGAGAATAGTATTTTTAGCGTGTGCCTCACGCGCACACAAATCATATAATATATATATATATATATATATATATATATATATATATATATATATATATATATATATATATATATATATATATATATATACACACACATACATACACATATGAACGTATATATGTTTATATACTGTATATAATATATATACACACAAACGTATATATACACGTGTTTGTGTATGTGTGTGTGCAAACTATTTGCCCCTCCTAATATCCATAAATTAGTGCATTATAATTTAAGTGTTCCCCATTTTAAGCATTTTACCCCGATTTCAACGGCAGCCGTGACTTACGTTTTCCATTTTGTCGATTTTAATGCCTATTAGCATTACCTAATCGTAATCAGACCTACTATATGTTTACTAGCTCAACATATCCATGTTTCCACTTGTAAGCTATTTTTGAAAGCGTCATTATTACCAGAGATGCCAGTTTGAAGTCAGGGCATCTTGATAGCGTGTTGTGGAAATTCAGTTTCCTGTATTTATTTGTGTTTGGGAATGCAGCTTCCTGTGTCTGGCTGTGGGAATTCATTTTCCTGCATTTGTCTGTGTTTGGGAATTCATTTTCCTGCATTTGTCTGTGTTTGGGAATGCAGTTTTTTGTGTCTATTTGTGTGGGAATTCATTTTCCTGCATTTGTCTGTATTTGGGAATTCAGTTTCCTGTATTTATTTGTTTGGGAATACAGTTTCCTGTGTCTAGTGTGTGAGAATCTTTTGCCTGCATATGTCTGTGTTTGGGAATGCAGTTTCCGGTGTCTGTTTGTGTGGGAATTCATTTTCCTGCATTTGTCTGTGATTAAGAATGCAGTTTCCTGTGTCTATTTGTGTGGGAATTCGTTTTCCTGCATTTGTCTGTGTTTGGGAATGCAGTTACCTGTGTATGTTTGTGTGGGAATTCATTTCCCTGTATTTGTGTGTGTTTGGAAATGCAGTTTCCTGTGTCTGTTTGTGTGGGGATTCGTTTTCCTGCATTTGTCTGTGTTTGGGAATGCATTTTCCTGTGTCTGTTTTGTCTGGGGATTCGGGGTCTTGTATTTGTTTTGTCTGGAAGTACTGTTTCTTCTCGTCTCTTTGTCTAGGGATTCGGGAAATACTTGGTTCATTTACCTGGTTTTGTCTGGGTGCTTCCTATATAATTTTTTTACTGGAAACTCAAATTCCTATCTAGGAATTTTGTTCCCTGCGCTTTATTCATTCTGAAAGCGCCAGTTTTTCATATCTGTTTTCGTCTGGGAATGGGAATTCAGGTTCCTGGGAATCACGCGCGCAGAATTAATATGATGCTGAATATCATTATCTTTTCAAACACACCTATTTGCATTGTATTGTTCGCTAATTGAAATTCATGAAATATCACGAATGCTGCCGCTTGAAGTGCAAAAGTAAAAAAAGAATTCTGAATAGAATTTTGGACAGCTGGTGACATTATTTGTATATATATATATATATATATATATATATATATATATATATATATATATATATATATATATATGTATATGTGTGTGTGTGTTATTTAGCTTTCATATGTAGTTATTGTATCTCTTTTCCTTTAAAAAATACAGCGTGATCTGCCTGTTTCCCGGATAATTCACTGTCCGTGGGAATTACGTACCAGAATGAATATGAAGCTGAACATAATTATCTTTTCAAACTCATCTGTTTGCATTATATTATGCCGCTGATTGGAATTCATGAAGTATCACGGGTCCTGCCGCATGCGCCGAGAAAATGCAATTCTGCAGCCAAATTTTTGGACGCTCGTTCCCCGTCCCTAACCCCCCCCCTCAAAAAAAATTCATCGTGTTAATTTTGAAAACATTAAAGCTTACATTAAACCAACTGAAAGCTGTGGTGGGTTTTGAACAGGCACGGTTATAGGCGTCTATTTTTGTACCTGCCGAAAGAAAGCCTTTGATTTTTTCTTATTTTTATTTTGTTTTTATAAGTGTCACAGTTGTGATTCGGGCATTTGTGAAACTAACGGTATTTAGCCCAACATACTGATCTAAAGAGGCGTTTTCTGTGCCATCCGAACTGTTGGGAAACGTTGATCTGAATGTGATTTCTCCCGCTTAGCTCAGCGCCTCGTAAAAACAGTTGACATAAGTGGTTGGGCGAGACAATTTTTTCTGATTATGGACTGGGATGTTATGTGGACTGGATGATTCAACAAAGGCTACCATAAGAAAGCAATTTTGTTTATTTAAACAACTGTGCTCAAAGGAAGGCTAAATGTTGAAATATCTTGCGAATTAGTAGTCATACGCGCATCATTCTTGTCAACGCTTTTTTTCCTTGCTAGTACCAGGCAAAATGGTTAATTTTATTTTTTTTTTTTTTTTTACATTTTTACAAGCAGGGGAATATTACTTGAATTTGATGTTTCAGTAATTGTTACTGTCATAAAGTAATTTTAATTGTAATTGGAATGTAGTTGTGCTTAAAAGGCTAAAATAATAAAAGGTCTCGCAAACAACAGTTAGTGGATATAGGTCCAGGCTTCAGTTTAGCACCGTTAATGCCCTTTAAAAAATGGCTGGAGCTTCAACAAAGCAGTCGCTTAGACTTTCAATTAAATATTAACAGAAATGCCTGCTATACGATTTGCTAACATAAGCCTTAACAACACTCCCAAGGTGTGTAATGTGACACATTTTGGAGTTCCGTTAAGCAAGTACGTTGAGCTGAGCACCGTTTGAATCGCAGGTGTGACGCCGCGTCCAGTATCTCACTGTATCATTCTCACCGGTTACCACTTCAGGCAAGACCTCAGAGTTGTAGTTGTGTAGTGGGGATAGCCTGAGAGGCAAATGTTAGGAGTTGTGTTATTGAGAGAACTGAACTACACATCCCGCTTCCTGGTTTAAGGCGCTGGTTAGTTCTGTTTAGCTTTTGCCAGCCTCTTGTGTAGTCGGTTTTAGAATTCCTTGTGGCCTGTGTGGAAATTTGTTAAAAGTGGAAACGGCTGGGCTCTAGAAAATTGGTTTGTTTTAAACAAGACGTACTCGAGATATTAAATAAGAGAGGAGAGAGAGAGAGAGAGAGAGAGAGAGGTGTATCAGAAATAGTCTATAAAAAATCGCTGTAGCCCTAGTGTCGCCTACCTCTCTCTCTCTCTCTCCCTTATCTTTTTATCTTACAAGTGACCGTCGCTGTTATATAAGTCCGATATGTGTGTGTGTGTGTGTGTGTGTGTGTGTGTGAGAGAGAGAGATTAAAAATAAGCGACACGAGGGATCCTGTGATATGTTCCCCCAGGTTTTTCCAAATCCTTTCCCCCGCCCCCCGAGGTAGAAGGGTTAACAGGTCAACAAGTCGACGGGATTTGAGGTGGGAAAGAAGATTGTAGCTCTGATGATGTACTCTCTCTCTCTCTCTCTCTCTCTCTCTCTCTCTCTCTCTCTCTCTCTCCGAAAGGGAAGCAGAAAAATGCTTCACATGTACCTTTTCCGAGTGAGGATTTAATGTTTTAGAAATTTAGAGCCTATGAACCGCACAGTTTTCACTTTTCAACGCGGTCCCACGTTGGCTGAAAAGCCCAGGTTTCCTTTAATAATTAAGAAGGACTTCGTGTAAGTCCTCCGTAGGTTTTTAGAAGTATGATATACAAGGTTTCAACTTTGACCTTAGTTAAATGTCAAAAAGCGAATGATCTCTGTAGATTGCACAAGCGTCCGTCTGCTCAGAGCTGCTGCAGTGATAACTTAAGTAGTATCATATTATATATATATATATATATATATATATATATATATATATATATATATATATATATATATATATAACATATATATATATATATAGATAGATAGATAGATAGATAGATAGATAGATATATGAGTGTGTATATGTGCATGTACGAGTATATATGTGTATGTACAGTATATATAGTGTAATTAATATATATTAAGTTTGCAAAGATTGCAGGTTTTAATTCATTAGATAAGAATAAGGAAATTAGCGCATGCACATTCAGCAAAAGTGTAGTATGCTCGAAACTATTAATGTGCTACTTATAGCAAAAATGGCGATAATCGTGCGTGTCAGTTCGTACAACATCAGCCTAAACTAACTAAGAAATGGGCCTTTCAGTGAGTATTAGTAACACACCTGGAAAAGGTTAAATAAAAACAGAGGCGTGTCTACATTAGAGCCATGTTACAGGAACTGTCTTACGTAGTCCATCTATTCTTGAAACAGTGATCAGAAATTCGGCAAGAATTTACATGCCTTCAAGTGTGTTGGCATCGTGCTGATTTTCTATTATTATTATTATTATTATTATTATTATTATTATTATTATTATTATTATTAAGTTAACATTCATTAATACTTAATTACCTAATACATGCTTTGAAAAATAAAATTAAAAAAAAGCATGAAAAAACAAAAATATGTTTTCGAAATCTAATGCATTTCAATAAAATTGAAGGTATTGATTATAAGAAACCTCACTTTCAAATCCCTTTTTTTTTAAATACCCTCTGATTGGGCACACTTGACGCGACTATTTATCACATCTTTGCCTCTCTATATTGAAATTTTAACTTCGGTTCTGACTTGAGATTCGGATCTCATCCTCATTAACTGACAGTTGCCAGTATCGTCTTTTCACTGTTGCCTGCGTAACGGAAGCAGAGACACGTGGGGCCACGTTCTTCTGCTAACCGCCTCGAAAAAAAAAAAAAGAGGCTATTGACTTCGTATCGGTTATCTGTAAAGGCCTAAATCTGTATTGATCACCTTCCTCTTAACTACCACCATCGTTTCGTATCCGGGTTCAGACTTCAGGAACCTTGTGGCGTCCGAGGCTTGTGTCTTGCCACCACAAGTACCTAGGAAATCTCTCTCTCTCTCTCTCTCTCTCTCTCTCTCTCTCTCTCTCTCTCTCTGAACACATGCACATATAAATTGATTAACTGTGGCACAGCAAAGGTACTCAGTTACATCATATATATATATATATATATATATATATATATATATATATATATATATATATATATATATATATATATATATATATATATAATCAGTAAGCAACAAACGTCCTTATCCAATTCGCTCTACCTCTCGAAATAATATATTTTCATATATGTTACCGAAGGGGAATTTTTAGTTGATAATAAGTTCGTCGTCTCGTGGGCTCGAACCACGGCGAAGGACAAGAACTCAGGACTACAGTGGACGCTTTAAACACGCAGCTGCGAACGAGACGACGAACTTATTATCAACTAAAAATTCCCCTTCGGTAACATATATGAAAAAATATATTATTTCGAGGTAGAGCGAATTGGATATTAAAGGACGTTTGCAGCACTGATTGTATATGGATCATGGTGATGTGATAAAAGTCATATATATATATATATATATATATATATATATATATATATATATATATATATATATATATATATATATATATATATATATATATATGTGTGTGTGTGTGTGTGTGTGTGTGCGTGTGTCTGTGTGTGTGTGTGTGAGTAAGAATGGACGGAACAGAGTTCCGAATGTATAAATGCAACAGTGAGATAAGAATGTTAGTTTATTGTCATTTTTATCCCAAGAGATATCAAACGATCTAGACATTTCAGAGACTTGTTAAATGCGGCCAGGTTTTAAATGGAGGATATTTCCCTCTTCAGGAACTGCGAGAATATGGGTCAGTGAGAAGGGAGAATTGCGTATTGTACTTGAGGGGTTTCACAGGCTGCTAATTAGACCTGTAAGTTCACAGGCTATGAAGTAATGGAAGCCTTCTGCACAGGGTTCATCATTTGATTCAGTTGTTAAAATGTTTAATGGGTTTTATGTCTCCGCTCTTTTGTAAAAGCCAGCCAACCGTAGGCACCTTTGATTTTGCAAAGAATCTCAACTCTCTCTCTCTCTCTCTCTCTCTCTATATATATATATATATATATATATATATATATATATATATATATATATATATATATGTATATGTATATATATGTGTGTATAGATGATGTACATACATGTACATATCAGTGATATAAAGAAATATATAGCTAGTTTAATTTGTTTGTATTATTCATTGGCTCTTGGAAGGTAAGACACGGCTCCCGGAGACATTTCATTATGCTTTCACCTTGTGTTTTTGCTGCATAATTAACTTCGTTAAAGTGTGCATACGTTTCCTTTGAACTGGAAACCTTGTCTTTGTTACACTGCCTGACATTCTCTGATATTCCGTCCACCTTATTTTCCGGCAAACATCGCTCATATTTATTGTTTTCAAAGTCAACATCTGTTTTGTCTGGCTAATCGGGGACGTCATGTTGCATTCCTTTTGGTGGGAGTTTGTTTGTCCTTTGTCTTGTAAGTTAGTGCTATATTCCTTCGTTTGCCTTCACTTTGTTTGCCCCTTGCCTCTTAAGTTATTACTACGTTCTTTCCTTTGTCTTTTCTTTATCTTTCGTCGTCACAATTTTGTTACTATATTCCTTTTACGCCTTTGCTTTGTTATTTGTTTTCCGCGCAGGCTATTTCTAACCTTTTCTTTGCCAGAGATTTGCTTATTTTTTTTTTACTTGATGTAATCATTCCGTGATAACTGTTACTATATTCCTTTTATGCCTTTGCTTTATAAGTTTTTTCTGTCTATCAAGCTATTTCTGTCATTTTTTGCTTTGGACTTTTAATATGTTTCGCGTTATTTATTTACTATAATCTATCTTATATCAGAGGCACTCAATTGTCAGGTGTTTTCCCCCCTATTCTTTGCTGGGGATTTGCTTACATTTTAAAAGTTACATATTTATTATAATTTTTTTCTTTGCTGGCATTTGCTTAAATTTTGCACGTTACTATTTATTATAATTTCTCACGTTATATATTTTATTATACCTTTATTTTTAATATTAGTTCTTAGGCATTTTTTCCCGGTTTTATCAAGTGCATCCACATCCCCAGTAAAGATGACAAAGGCTCATCCCCCATAATTCTGCTTCTCCCCTTTTGAACTGGATTAAAATGAGTATAGAAGTTTACGCCGAAGGAGGTCATTCACGCTGAAACGGAAACTGACAGTAAAAGGTTTGAAAGGTGTAACAGGAGGAAAACCGCGCAGTTGCGCTGTGAATCAACTGTTAGTAGAGGGTGGGGAGCAAGATGGAAGAAAGAGAATATGAAAGGAGGTACAGTAAAAGGCACTACCCTCCTACGGGGTTATCCCCTTTTTGTTCGGCAGTCAAACGCTGACATTGTCCTTTTGCAGCTGCGCCGGACTGACTGACTGACTGACTGACTGACTGACTCAGTCGTTTCCCCTTCTTCCTCATTAGCCATGACTTTCCTGCATCATCAACGTTATTGCTTCATTTTTCCTCTTTTCAAGTGTCATTTCCCTTATTCTCGCTGATTGTCGCGTCCACTTTCCCCGTCGTCGACTTTCGTATTTATTCCAACGTTTTCTCTTCTGCCAGGCTCTCTCTCTCTCTCTCTCTCTCTCTCTCTCTCTCTCTCTCTCGCTAATCGTTTGTATTACCGTCGTGTTCTGTTTCTGCTGTGATTCCTTTGTTTTCTCAGTCTCGTTCGCGTTCTGTAACTTCTTAGTTTGTTTCTGTGCTTTTTTTATTTATTATCTCTTATTTTCCTTCCTCGCTGTTGGCTTTATTGCTTACCTTAATATTTCTTTCGTATCTTTGTTATTAACTATTATTCTTTTTTATTTATTAACGTCGTTTGTCCTCTGTCACATTTCAGTTATTTATCCCTGTAATATCATGTGTCGTCCTACTTTATCTCCGTCTCATTTGATTCCATCTTCACCTTTTTTTCCCCCTTCTATTTTTTATCAGGATGCTATGTTTTTCCCGTGGTCCTCTTCGCGTTTGTCTTAATCCTCATTAATTAATTCAATTAGTTAATTGCCTCTTCCTCGCTTCGAATCTTCATTATCAAATCGACCTCTTCCTCCTCGTCTCGTTTTCTCACTTCCACCTCCTCGTCGCCTACTTCAGTGGCCCGTGTTCAGTGGCATCAATAGGCACTTGAATTTTCCCCAAGTGTTTTTCTGTTGGGAAGGTCAAGAAGGTCTCACTGAGAGAGAGAGAGAGAGAGAGAGAGAGAGAGAGAGGATATTCTCATAGAGGATTTACTCATCCGATGATCAGTTTCTTTAAGAATTTCGATTAATAGAGAGAGAGAGAGAGAGAGAGAGAGAGAGAGAGAGGGGGATTTAGTGTCCTAAATTATCGTAATCATTGAGAGAAAAAAAGGGAGATGAACTGAGGTGGATAGAAGAGATTTAAAATTCTCGACCATGATTACCATGGAAGGAGGGAGAAAGAGAGAGAGAGTGAAGTTCCGTAGTGAAATGGAAGTGATCTGCTATCCTCGACCAGGAGTCACTGAGGAATAAATGTGTGTGAGAGAGAGAGAGAGAGAGAGAGAGAGAGAGAGAGAGAGAGAGAGAGTAAGCCAGTTTTATAGGAGAAATTCAGCTTTCCTTACCGTCTTCACCATAGAAGATTTCAATTGAGAACCGTCTTCACCTTAGAAGATTTCAATTGAGAGAGAGAGAGAGAGAGAGAGAGAGAGAGAGAGAGAGAGAGAGACTCATTTGATTATCGAGAAACTAATCAAACCACGGGAACAAAATCGCTGGAATTCTTCAACGCCGCTGCATTATTTCCTTTAGTATCACTTCCCCTCAGCATCAAACGGCACGCCATGACCCCTCTTATTCCCCTATCTCCCACCCCCCCACCGTAGAAGTAATCCTTCTCTCTCTCTCTCTCTCTCTCTCTCTCTCTCTCTCTCTCCTCCTGAGAGGATAATCCGCATCCATCACTAATTGAACTGAAAATACAATGATGTAAGATGCTGATGCTGGAGTGTTTTGGGTCGGGAAGAAGGGGGGAGAGGGCCTTGTTTATACCTGGTGAAGTTAATCTGCCTTAATTTTCCCGATATCCCAAAAGGAAATCTTGTAGCTGAACGGATTTTACATTACTATGCTTCATATAAAAGATTGTCATACGTTCAGACACGTATATTTACTCGCTCTCGGGCCATTCTCAACCCTCAACCCCCAGCCCCCAAGTCGCAAGCAAAAGCAGTCGACGTGAGACTTAAAAGCACCGAAGATATTCAGTTACGTCGTTCTGAAAAAGAGGAGGGGGGTGGGGGAATTGAGGAATTCCTCCCTAATTAGCGGGGAATCAGAGCCATTGACTTCCTTTCTAAAGGAAGTCTTAGAAGGAAATCATGGAAGGGACCCAGAATAGGAGCTTCACTCCAATACCTCCCTTCATCTTAAGATCATA
>NC_089755.1:47772620-47775120 GCF_040412425.1 Macrobrachium rosenbergii
AAGTGAGACCTCTTTGGGGGTAGCTATATTTTAAAATAAATGTACACATTGCAAGTCACAATAATATCTTTTGTTATCATTCAGAATTTCACAGAAACCGTCATTCTCCGCGTCACCTGAGATCCTCACGGTTCCAGGATTTTTTTCTTATTAAGTTAAAGTCGCATGTGGAATCCTTATTCCAGCAGATGGAGAGAAAACGAGGTCTCACGAGATGATCTGGATTTCTGGAATGTCTTGATTTCGGGGCTAACATGGAATGGGATCGGGGCTTCATGGGAGACCTGTATAACACAAAATATGCTCCCATTTCTTAGAGGAATTTTTGAAAATTATTTGTTTTTTCTTTGGCGATTAAAATTGTAAGTTTTGTCTCAGTCTTCTCGTGTATTTGAATTTGATATTGTTAGGGAATTAACTAGGCCTAAATAGGCAGTATTTAGTAGCCGAGCTAAATATATGTAATTGGGATTTCGTTGTGTAATAGCTTTAAATGAAATTATAACCAAAGTCATGGGGAATTTCCTGTTTACTGTAGACTATTCATAATAATCATTCCAAAAAGATTAAAATGAAAAAAGAGTAGGGGTCAACATCGGCCCAAAGTGGAGAGTACTAAAACCTCGAATCTGGGAGTGTACTTCTTTAAATCATTTTACATATATACTGTATATGTATATATATATATATATATATATATATATATATATATATATATATATATATATATATATATATATATATATATTTCTGCTGTAACATATATGATTTTTTTTATTTCTAAAACTTCTTTTCAGTGAGCTGTTTTCATCTTCCAATGAGTAGCTTTCATCGATAAATCGTTATTCTTTCCGGAATTTACATTATTCTCTATAAGTGTCTCTTTAAATCGTTGGCGTTTATAAGTTTTCTGCCGTGTCTGGTCTACAAAATATTGTTTCTATATTGTTTCTTTGTTATCTCCAAACTCTTTTCTAAAATATCATTTCGTTAACTTTTCCCTATTTCTAAACCCTTTGTTTCCTAAATCTCACTTCTGTAATGTCTTTTCATTTCTAAAATGTTTCTCTGCGTTTGTTCTTGCCTCAAAAACCTTTTATCGCCAAGATGTCATTTCTCATGTTTCTTTTCTAAACCCTTAATCTCATTTCTATATTGTTTTTTTTTATTCTCTCTAAAGCAAGTAATGAAAACATATTCTTCGTGTTTGTCTTGAATGGTTAAGAAAAAGCCACTTTATACAAGCAAATTCAATTGAGTAAATACAGAACTCAGAGTACACTTGAAGAGGCCCTGAGTGAAGGTCGAAAGCTCCTGTTCTGTAATTACCTACTTAAGTATGCTCGTATAAAGTGGCTTTTTCTTAACCATTCTCACTAAACAATATAAACAATATATCCCTCAAGTGTCATTTCTGTAATTATTTACTTATCTACAAACCATGTATCTCCAAAATTTTTCTAGTGTATGACTTATCTCTAAGCTCTTTTTCCCTCAAAATGTCCTTTATATTCCCAATCATCAAATTCTTTATCCTCCCTAATTGTCATTTCTATTTCTTATCTCAAAACTCCTTATCCCCAAAATATCATTTCTATGTCTTATCTATAAGCTTTTATCTCCCAAAATACCATTTTCTGTAATATTTATCTTCTTCTTCTCCCTATCCGTAGCAAACCAACAACCGCTGGAACGGACTGATCGGAGAACTCCTGCAGCGGGAGGGCGAGGGCGCCGAGATGGTCCTCACGAGTCTGAAGATCAACAAAGAGCGCGAGAGCGTCGTGGACTTCACAGTGCCCTTTCTAGAATCCGGCATCGCCATCGTCGTGGCGAAAAGGACCGGAATTATCTCTC
This sequence comes from Macrobrachium rosenbergii, assembly GCF_040412425.1. Taxonomy (NCBI): domain Eukaryota; kingdom Metazoa; phylum Arthropoda; class Malacostraca; order Decapoda; family Palaemonidae; genus Macrobrachium; species Macrobrachium rosenbergii. Next base: position 47,774,478 of record NC_089755.1, read on the forward strand.
CCACTGCTTTCCTAGGTGAGGACGGGCGGAGGAGAAGTGTGTGGTTCTTAGTTGAAGACGTGTCTCCTGTGCTTCTGTGGATAGGCTGTGAGAGGGAATATATATATGTATATATATATATATATATATATATATATATATATATATATATATATATATATATATATATAGATAGATAGATAGATAGATAGATATATGTATGTATATATACATAAATGTTTTGTATGTATATGGATTTGTCCTTAAGACAGCAAATTTACCACATTATCTCTTACGGTTTTCTGAGATGAGGAGGCCAAAATAAATATTCAGAATTCTTGAAACCGAAAATTAATGAGGCCATACCGTCTGTTGCTTACTTGAGGCCGTAAAGACAGAAAATAAAAAAAAAAATGTGAAAGGAGGGGGATTATGTTCTTAACTGTCTCCTGCTTTGTTAGGTGAAGAGAGAGGAGAGAGAGAGAGAGAAGAGAGAGAGAGAGAGAGAGAGAGAGAGAGAGAGAGAGAGCAAAAGCAAATTCATGGGCTCATTTGTATCCTGATATCTTCATTTGCTTGGCTCTGCTTTAGTGAGAGCGAATAAATTGGGTTCTTGTAACGACAGAATTATTGAATCGTATCTCTCACTACTTTCCTAAGTGAG
>NC_089755.1:47780120-47800120 GCF_040412425.1 Macrobrachium rosenbergii
TTATTATTATTATTATTATTATTACTGACGTTGCTACTGATAAGGACGTCTCTTGCCATCTCTATTTTAGATTGCCTTGGGAGTGTTTTATGCAGAGGACCACAGTAGATAAATTAATAAATAAATGTAAATGCACATTGTTTTTTGTGCAGTAGGATAATTATTAACTTCAACCGCCCCCCTCCGTCCAACGTACTTTAAAAGTAAACCCCCTCCCCCCCGTCTAACGTTGTTGAAAAGCCACCTTATTGAGAGTGTCTCTCATCATCATCGTCGCTATTATTATTATTATTATTATTATTATTATTATTATTATTATTATTATTATTATTATTTCTGTAGAAGACCCTCTTTTAAACAGCAGTAGCAGAGAAAAAGCAATAATTAAAAATATAGAGAAGACTCTATACAAATTAAATGCAGCTGATGCAGCAATTTCATTAAACAGTACCTATTATTATTATTATTATTATTATTATTATTATTATTATTATTATTATTATTATTATTATTATTACTGACGTCGCTACAGATAAGGACGTCCCTTCCCATCTCTATTTTAGATTGCCCTGGGAGTATTTTATGCAGAGGACCACGAGGGGAAACGTATTAATTGTCCCTCGGGCGAAGCTTCTGCCCTCCCTCGTCCTAATTGACCCAGTCTCGGCCGTTATTAGAGCGAAGCCCCGTCGGCAAGTTGCAGTGGCCGTTGCAAGGGACTTTGCAATTGGAAAATCGTTATTTACCCCCTGTTACTTCTTTCGAATGGACGCCATATTCTTTGGAAGCTTGATTTTCAAGTCAGTGGGCCCCGTGGGCTTGTTCCATATGAATAGGGTTCATCGTCTAAATAATAATAATAATAATAATAATAATAATAATAATAATAATAATAATAATAATAATAATATTGTTTATCTTTTGCATAAAAAGAAAAATGCGATTGCACGCATCGTTGAACTTCTTAAACATATTCCGCCAATGCATTTGTTTTGGATTGCAGTCTCAACGTAATTCAGCGGAAGCCTTAATTAATTACTCGGTTTTTTGGAGTTATTTCAAAATGGAGGTGCTGCCTGTGACTGTAAATGCCCTGGTTATATCGCGTTCACGTTTTTTTGTCTTTTCGTTTCATTGCTAGGGATTAGTTATATTTTTTTATTGTCATCTTTGTTTTTATTTCTGGGAGATTACTAAAAAAAAAGTTCATTTCACAGCTACGTATTAATTACATTTTGTATTTAATCTTTGATTTTTTTGTGAGATATTTAGAAAAAGAAATTCTTCTGAATTTTTCATATTAAATTAGACATTTTCTTCATCCTTATTCGTGCGATAGTAATGTTATGTTTCAAATATATCAATCCCCTTTTTCCCGTGATTGTTGTATAAATGATAATTTTCCCCTTTAAATAAGTTGAGGACATTTTCGGTTTTTTTCTAGTAATAAAAATCTCGTTTTCAAATCGACAATTTTGCCCTCTAAATAAGTTGGGAAATTTCTTGCAATAAACTTCAAGAACGGAATGACGGAAGTTTCTATGACTTAATCTCATAATTGTTCTCTGATTGTAACTCTTGGAACTTCATAAGTTCAAACTTGGTTCAAACTTTGTTGAGCAGTCTGACATGAGTCCCACTTCATAGTGTATAATTTATCTTTTTTTTTCATTTCACCTTGATGAATATCCTATTTCTTCTTTCTCTTAATTCACTTTCATGATTTATTATTACTTCTCAGTATGTATATATATATATATATATATATATATATATATATATATATATATATATATATATATATATGTATCTATATATATAATATTTTATATATGTATATATATTTATATATACATATGTATCTATAGATATATATATGCTGGAAGATTGGGGATCTGGAACGCCGAAGAATTACCAGGAATAGAACAACAAACAGCCATCGTACCATCCTATAAATTTATATACCTCTATATATATAATGTATATATGTATATATACATAAGTATATATATGTATGTATATATCTATATATACTTATATATATAATGTATATATTTATTTATATATAAGTATATATATATATATATATTATAGATATATTATTATATATTTATGTATATACATACATACATACATACATACATACATACATACATACATACATACATACATACATAAAATCATTAATAAAACCCAGCCTCCAGGAAAACCAGAATTGTGAGTGGAAAATCTGAATGAATCTTAGCAAACATCATTTTTGAAAAGGATAAACCGGCGACTCAGCGTTTTCTGAAAATTGCGTTATCCCTCCTCCCCATCAGAAATTTGAATGCATCCGTCGCTGAGAATCGTCACACATGGCAAGTGGCGACGCTTGCCCCATGTATAAAAGTCATCCTCGGGGATGATTTTATTCTCTCTCTCTCTCTCATCGAATCGAAGGCGCATGAATTTAATTTCGGATTTATGTTAAAATTGTAATCTCTCTCTCTCTCTCTCTCTCTCTCTCTCTCTCTCTCTCTCCCTCTCTCTCTCTCTCTCTCTAGTTCCTCATTGGCCGGGTTGGTATCGCGTTGGGCCCGCGTTCGATTCTCCGACCGGCCAATGAAGAATTAGAGAAATTTATTTCTGGTGATAGAAATTCGTTTCTCGTGGTTCGGATTCCACAATAAGCTTTAGGTCCCGTTGCTAGGTAACCAATTGGTTCTTAGCCACGTAAAATAAATCTAGTCCTTCGGGCCAGCCCTAGGAGAGCTGATGATCAGCTCAGTGGTCTGGTTAAACTAAGGTATACTTAACTCCTCTCTCTCTCTCTCTCTCTCTCTCTCTCTCTCTCTCTCTCTCTCCTCTCTCTCTCTCTCTCTTCCACCGACATTACAGACATATATATATATATATATATATATATATATATATATATATATATATATATATATATATATATATATATATATACTCTATATATGTATGGTCAGCACTTGTGGAGAATGTAGCTTTTAAAAGAAATTTATGGTGATTCATGTACATATAGTGAATAGGAATGTTATACAGAATAGAATAAAAAATAAAAACCTGTGTCGGAGAATTTGCTTGAATATTTTACTGCCATGGTGATTTGGGGAGGGCCCAGGCAGAATCCTTCCAACGGCCCCCTTCTCTCTTTCTTCTCCCCACCCCCGTGTTGAAATTACTTTGGTGTTTTTTGTTACTGTAGACAATCTCTCATTAATGGAATAATTTGTTTTTTTTTTTCAACGTATGTTTTGTTAACTTTCTTGGAATCATCCATTTATGAAGCCTTAGCATTTAAGCAAAATGAGTGTCTTTTTTTTTTTTTTACTTTTGGCAGTGTGGACTGCAATAATTCAGATGTGGTTGAAATTTCCTGATTTTATTAAAATAGGTCTGAATAAAAGATGTGTATTTGATGAGTGTTAAAATTAATCAAATGTTTATGAAAAAAAAAGATGTTTATTTGATGAGTGGGTAAAAAATCCCGCCCTTTGATATGCATGACCACCTATACTTTTGCAGTGTTTTATTTATTTATTTTTACGTGCCTGTGCGTCCGTCCTCTTTTCGAAGCGTGGATGACCGATTGTGGGAATTTTAATAACGCGTGGGTGTATTTCAGATGAGAAAAGGGATCCGTTTGCCTTTAAACCTTTTTGCTTGTATTATATTATATATGCAGGCCTCTTAAATTTTTGTTCAGGTTATATTCACGTTTAAGTAAAGAAGACCGTGAAACATAGGATTTAAAGTTGCAGAAAAGAAAACGTGCACGATTACCTTTTCATATCTATGAACTCCTATGCAGTAGGTTTATATTGTAAGAGATTTCTGGATAGTTTGTTGAAATTAATTCGGTTAATTTGATCTGCGAGAGTTTCTGGGAGTTAGTTGGTTGAGATTAAACCGGCTTATGCCACCACCGATCCTTGCTCAGTGGCAGCTTCTCAATGAGAACAAGACACCTGGTGTGGACATCTGGACCCTGCCAAACAAACCGCGACGCCGAAAATTAATTTTGGACCCCCGAAATACTGCAGAGCAGAGCGGTTCGCTCTTTTGAAGGGTCCTGTCTAGGGAACCGAATTGCATCTCTGTGTGATACTAATTGATTCCTTCAGGCGAACCGTCGCCAGACCTTTTGCCTGTCTCGTCACATCATCTGTCACATTGTCACATAATGAGGCGTTGACGTCACGGACAGGGGACGTTTCCCCCGTCAGGGAGATGCACTGGCGACGGCAGCCAAATTACACCTGGTGGCCGAGGTTAATCGACCCCAAAGTGAAAATGCCAGTCATAAACCAACATTAATATCCTTGACTGTTATCCACTTCATTTCTCTCTCTCTCTCTCTCTCTCTCTCTCTCTCTCTCTGTTTTCTTGTTTGACATTCTTTTATTATACCCTTAATAATTTATATCCAGTGTATATATCTATGCATATTGCTCTCTCTCTCTCTCTCTCTCTCTCTCTCTCTCTCTCTCTGTTTTCTCTCTGTTTGGACATCTTTTTATTTCTCTCCGTCTGTTTTTCTTCCATTTGAAATCTTTTTATCTTACTCTCAATAATCAATTCCAGTATGGTTATATAATATATATATATATATATATATATATATATATATATATATATATCTCTTTATATATATATGTATATATATATATATATATATACATATAATGTGTATAGAAAATCTGTAAATTGATCTCTCTCTCTCTCTCTCTCTCTCTCTCTCTCTCTCTCTCTCTCTCTCTCTCTCTCTCTCTCTCTCTCTCTCTCTCTCTCTCTCTCTCTCTTTGAATATGAATGAGAAATAGGAGCAGGTGCAAGAACAGAAGACGAAGAGGAAAGCCTAGCAGTGGGTCACACAGATCTCTGATGAGAGAGAATCACTTCAGATGAAGGATCCTCTGGAGAGAGAATTGCTTCTGTGACCTGTTTGATGTCGATGATGATCTTAGATTTGATTTAATTAGTCGCCGCCCCACCCCCTCCCATATCTCTCTCCTCTCTCTCTCTCTCTCTCTCTCTCTCTCTCTCTCTCTCTCTCTCTCTCTCTCTCTCTCTCTGTAAAGAATAACTGTCCATACTTACAGACATTCTTTGTTTGTATTTTATATTCTTGTTGACATTTTCTCCATCTACGAGTATCTGCAGCTTTTGCCACCCTATCGTTTTATTCACCAGTTTCTTTTCTCTTGTCTTTCTTCTTCTCTTTCGTGTGTATAATGTGACTTCTTTCTTCTTATACGAAGGTAATTCATTCTTTTTATTCATGTGCTACCTCCTCCTCCTCCTCTTCCACCTCCTCCTCATCTTCCACCTCCTCCTCCTCTTCCACCTCCTCCTCCTCGTCCTCCTCCCCCTCCTCTTCTTCTTCTTCCTCCCTTGCCTTTAATTTTTCCTCTTCAATATGATTTCGTTAAAATCCATTTTGATCCGTTTGTTGATCATCTTAATGGCGTCCCTATATCTTACACGCTTCTTCTCGTGTCACCTTTCCTTTACTTCTTTTCCTTTTTTTACTTTTCCTGCTTTTATCCATTGTACGCCGTTCTCTGGAGTTTTTGCTTGACCACACGACTCGATTTTTTCCTCTTTACATGGGGTAGTTCCCGAAGGGGAGAGTCCTCCGGTATTCGTCAGATCCTTAGGGATGTTGTTGTTAGCCCCTTGCTGCCAATGGGATGCTGAATGTGAGAGATTTTTGCCATCTTTTTTATCTTTTTTATTTTTATAATTGTTTGTTTATTCCTGTGAATACAGTGGGTACATTTTCGTCGCAAGGAACCGTTTTCTTGTTTTCATGGTTATGTTTTCTTTTTGGTTTTTTTATGTTTTACTTTTTTCTGCCGGAAGTAAAAAGTTATAAGTAAAAAGGCATAAAATGATCAGTCAGTAGCCATTTCCAAAGTTAAGTAAGGAAGAAAACTTTAGCTACCAACCAATTCAAGTCCTTATTTCAGTGTTTATTTTCTTGTTTGGTGTATTTTTCATTTTCAAAGAATAAGTAAATAATTTATTTTCTTAAGTAAATAATTTATTTTCTTGTTTGATGTATTTTTTCATTTCCAAAGAATAAGTAAATAGATAATAAAATATACATGGTAGCTATATTCGGAGGTTAAACAAAAATGAAAATTTTAACTAGCACCCAATAACTTTTTTATTCCTCATTTTATAATGACATTTCCTTGCATTCGCGTCTTTCATGTTTTCCCCGAGAAAAATTAGGGCTTTGCGGCCGGGCTGTTTCTTGTTTGTTATGACAAGGGTCCTCGACCCTTCATCCGCCAAGAGGTAATATCTCATGACCTCATTCCTCGAGAGGTAATATCTCATGACCTCATCCCTCGTGCGCGTGTGTGTGTGTGTGTGTGCGCGCGCGCGCATGGTGGAATGGCCGGGCTATGCAGGGTTATCTTGAGTTCATTTTGGATCCCGCAAAAGTTTTGGCTGCATTCTCTGCGCCTCACATTCGATCCCGGAAAAGATCCCTCTCTTTTATATCGATTTAATTTCGTTTTCGATAAAGATCTCTTGGTTTTACCTGGGTCTGATCTCGGCCGTCGGCAGAGGCTATATTCCTTCATTTCAGGTTCGGTAAAGAACGCTTCCATTCTTCATTTTTTTTTTTTTTAAATCTCCGCCTCATTTTCATTCGGTTCACAATTTTGGTTCGTCGTCCGAATTCTCCGCTTTCCTCCTGTGCCGAAGACGTCGTCGCACGAACACATTTTCTGGCATTCTCCCCTTTCCTCTGTACTTCCTGGCTATAGTACCCTGTCTTTTGCTTGTCACGATACCAGAAAATAATTGTACATCGGTCATTCTTATAGCCTTTCTTTCTCCCTTTCAGAAGTAGGGTTACCGTCCTTAGTGGTTTAGGCTCTCCCTCCTGTTTTGTATTTATTTATGTATTTATTTTTGTATTTATTTATTTTTATTCAGTGCCTGGGGATGCCCTTTCAATTGGACTCTACTTATACAAGAAATAAAATGGAAAGAAATCTTGCCTCCATACCTCGCACTAGGCAGCGAAACATTAGTAACAAAAGTGGGGTATAATCTTCTTACAAATTCCATATATTATGGCTGCCGAGGGTGATACAGTGGACGTCTGATGCTAAATGATGATAGGAAAAGGGCTTCTGTGGTACCAGCTTTACTTTCGCTCACCATCTCCTGACCAAACGGTTGTTATAAACAATGTCTGATATAAAGTAAATCCTAAGGTATTTTTTCACGTTATCTTTACACTGAGGGGAACGTCCAGTTACTGCCGCGTAAGTTATACAATGCTATATTATTTATATGTATTCGATGTTTTTGCACATATACACCGACATATATATAAATATGTAAATATGTATATATATATATATATATATATATATATATATATATATATATATATATATATATATATATATATATATATGTGTGTGTGTGTGTGTAAGTATATATATATATATATATATATATATATATATATATATATATATATATATATATATATATATATATTATAGAGAGTTAGAGAGAGAGAGAGACACGTTGGATTTGGCCATTACTTATATAGGTGACCACCAAGAAATGCCAGGTACAGTCGGCTTGTTGGCAAGGGCACAGATGCCCTTGACAACTGTGGCATGGGACCGAGCTTAGCTAGCTGCCTTATCCCAAAAAAAGTTGTTGAAAAGGTGTGACCACTCTTCCTCCCTCCCAAAAAGAAAGGAATCACTGAATTTTGTAACTGAATATATTATGCTTTGTATTTTAATTCTTGACCAGATAGAAAACATCGAAAAATGAGGGTTCAGTGATACGCTAGAAGATCATTTTAGCACTAATGCCAGATTTCTCTCTCTCTCTCTCTCTCTCTCTCTCTCTCTCTCTCTCTCTCTCTCTCTCTCTCCTTTGCAGTCGCTAATATCGAAGACTGACGTTCTCAAGTTCGAGAGAAAGTCTTCAGAAACGAAGGCTGACAGGCGCTGAAAGGTTTCTTCCTGCAGGCAGATGGTGCAAGCAGTTCAATTTTTTTTTCCCCATTTTATTGAGAGACAACGAACGGAAAGACAGGTTATAGACATTTAATTTCACGAGAAATTAAGTTTGTAATTTTAAATGGACCAGTCAAGCTATTCAGTATTTTCAATCCGAAGTTATGCCTCCCATATCACCTTAGAATTATCTTACCTTAGAATTATCTTTACATATTGTTCACGATCACAGTTCAGTTTAAAAGTCAGTATCTGATTTTTTTCTCTTCCTATTCTTTTAAGGTAACAGGTCAGTTTAAAGGCAAATATGTTTTTTCTAAATAGAACTTTCGGTACTTTTAAGATAACAGAGTTCACGTAGGCTTTGCTGATTACTGTTGCCATTGCTGTGTTTGCCAACGATAATTGTTGAAGTTACTTCTTATTTCGCTGCTCGAATCAGAAACCTAGGGTTTATTGCAAGATAAAGTCATTTTGCTTCACAAGGCAGAATGCTCAACAATACGCAAAACCTCCTCTTATATCGGCGATTGCGATCGGCATTATTATTATTATTATTATTATTATTATTATTATTATTATTATTATTATTATTATTATTATTATTATTATTATTATTTTTTTATTATTATTAATATAATTGCTATTATTATTATTATTATAATTGCTGTTATTATTATTATTATTACTATTATTATTATTATTATTATTATTATTATTATTATTATTATTAGTATTATTATTATTATTATTATACGGTTTAACCTCACAGCTATTCAGATTTCCCATCACATAGGCAGATGATTAATTCTTATCACCAAAAAATATATATTATCTAATAAACTGCAGCTCATTAAAAACTTTCGCAACGAAATTCGGAGCGACAATGGCGATGTTTTTCTGCAGTTCTTATTGGCCCTTTTATGGCAGATAAATTTCGTCACGAGACAAATGACAATTTCGCCTCATATCTTGGTAGCGAGGTCGTGGGGAATCGTGAATTTATCTTCCGATAAAAATGTCGAAGGATTAGTTGTTTATTTCTCTCTCTCTCTCTCTCTCTCTCTCTCTCTCTCTCTAGAACACCAGGAAGAAATCACTAAATGCTATTATGGAATTGTGATCCATTAGTTTAGTAAAGTAGGTGACTGTTTTATCAACAATTTTTGTGCCCTGAGGAATGAAATGGTTTTACGGGTTTCCAATGATGATTTTTTTCTGCCATAATTGTAAATTCTCTGTATCATTTTCATCATTTTTTCTACGACTTATAGATTCGTGTTATCGTGGGTATTATTTCAGTTTACTCCTCTTATAATTTATATTCATTCCATTCTTAAGGGATCTGGTGCAAGCGGCTGTTTGTCGCAATAATCCCCGAAACCCGCAATAATCCCCGAAACCCAATGAAGTATGTAAGTAAATCATTACTGGAACATTTAGGAGGCCCCTCAATGACCTATTCCCAATGGCTAAGGGTCACAATAAGCCCCGAAAACCAGCTGAGTCGATACGCAAAAGCAGCCCAGAAAATCACGGGCATAAAAAAATAAAAAAAGGAGTCGGGAGGTCATCATCATCTCTCATGCCCTGGAAATCACGACCACAGGGGGGTCGTTCAGGGCCAGCATCTTCCCCCTCCAGTGTTTAGATTGGATGGAGAGTTTATCCCCGATTGCGTACGTTTTATGACGAGAGGGACCACTTGTAACTCTTTTGTTATGGGCATTTATTACCCCGGCGCTGCGGTATTTTTATGACGGGGAAATCGAAGAGAATGGCTCCCTCCTTTTTCTTTTTTTCTTTTTTTTTGTCATCTTTTCTTGTTCATTTTTTTTTTTTTGTAGCTTTTCTGCGTCAGTCGAATTCTGAGTGGGCGTAATCTTCAGATTCTCTCTCTCTCTCTCTCTCTCTCTCTCTCTCTCTCTCTCTCTCTCTCTCTCTCTCTCTCTCTCTCTGTTAGTCTTGGAGTTCTTTCTGTAATAATTTAGGGTTGTTATCGAAGTTGACGATGGACATTCCTTACACAGCTGTAGGTATCGCCATCAGAAAATAACACTCCTCCTGTTATTCCCTAGACTCACAAGGCCATTTATAATAATAATAATAATAATAATAATAATAATAATAATGTACTAATAATATTTATAAAAATTTCATAATCACGTGATTCATTGAAATGGTGAAGAATTTCACAATGATGTAACTGTAAATATAATAATAATAATAATAATAATAATAATAATAATAATAATAATAATAATAATAATCAGGACAACTTCATATAATGAAAGAGGATGCTTTTATCAGATCAGAAGGAATCCCATGCCAGCACGCCCTCTTGCTCATAAATTATCCTTAGACACAAGAAGACAAAAGAATCCCGTCGTCGCTAAGGGCACCGCCTCCAAATCATCCTTCCGGCGGCGGCTTGACAGCGGCCGACAGCTCCGTCCGACAGCAGCTACAGCGAGAGCGGTAATTACGTCGATAATTTCGACCGACAGCGAAAACAACAGCAATTACGCACCCGTACGCTGGCGGGCCGTGTCCGGTGTATCTCTCCAATTAGGGCGTCGGAATCAATCATTATTTCCTGCGGTTGTTTTCGACATTGGTTTGTGCGACCCTCTTGTTGTTGTTGTTGTAGTTTTGGTTGTTTCCTCGTGATTGGAAGGGGGGGGAGGAGGGGGATATTGGGTGGGGTGTTAGTTGTTTATAACGAAGGTGGACAGAAACATATTAAATTTAAGACGGAGTTTTGCAGGATGGCGCCTAACTAATGTACAATAAATTTATTAAGTAATACGATGAAGGAATACAGAAAATGTATGTTCTGTAATAATAATAATAATAATAATAATAATAATAATATGATATGGTCCGTGATTTTCCCTGTGTCTGCGAAGCCCTTATTATCAAGAGCAGATGAAAACCCTTTCACCTGACCAGACTCTTTTTGTCTGCAGATTTGCGAATAGCCTTTTTTTACCAGGAAGAATCTTGTCTGGTAAAAGGCAAGATTTTGAATGGCTCCGTCTTTTGTTTTTGCGTCTTTTCAGGGGTATCTTGTCTCTCTTTACCATCTTGTCTATCGTAGCTGTATGGATTACGCAATGTTTAAGTTATATATAAAGTGTAATCGCTAATTAATTGCGATGCGACAAAAAACCGAGTCACGCCCTTTGAAGTTTGTGCTGTTTTCCGTAAGAAGACACCGGGATTGATATTCATTTTGTTTAATAGTTTACCCCCCTTCTCTCTCTCTCTCTCTCTCTCTCTCTCTCTCTCTCTCTCTCTCTCTCAATTTTGGAGCTCTTTACTCTGTTTCTGTCGAATTCTGACGGGAGCAGACTCTCTCTCTCTCTCTCTCTCTCTCTCTCTCAATTTTGAGTTCTTTACTCTGTATCTATGGTCTGACGGGGCAAACTCTCTCTCTCTCCAGGTAGCGACTTTCCTGACAGATTTTCAATGCACCTATTCATTTTCTAGTTTCTGATTTATTATTATTATTATTATTATTATTATTATTATTATTATTATTATTATTACCATTATTATTATTATTATTATACCCTAAACCAGAACGTCCATATGGAAAAAAATTAGAAAGCATAGACAATTAGACAATCATATAAATTCTTAAACAGTGTTAACATGTTGCTCAGAAAAAGCAAGCCAGTTCTTCACGGCGCTCTTTGTAGTATTACTTTGTCTTCACTGAACTCCTAAAAGCCTCTCTAATTTAATTTGAAATGTCTTTTACCAAGAGTAACAATATCTGTGGGATCCCACTCGACTGCAGATGAGGGCACCTAGTGTGTTTGTTTGTTTGTTCGTTTGTTTGTTGCATTTGTTTGTATGTTTGTTGCATTTGTTTTGGTATTAGGTTTCTCCCTGGTCTGTCCCGTTTCTCTTGACTGGTGATGCGTTCAGTGCCTTCCACCATGGCTATTTTCTCTCTGATTTTTCTTTTCTTTTTTCTCTTTCTTTTGTTTTCTTGCGATCAGTCCTTTTTGTTTTTGACAGCGTGATGCAGCTTTATGTATTTCTTTTGCTCTCCAACATTCTCATTCTTATTTTTTATTTTATTATTATTATTTTTTTTTTTCTTGTCAACTATTTTTTTTTATTTTCTATTCCATTTCTTTCGTTTTCATTCACACTGCCATTTTTTTTTTCTTGATCACCGCTATTTTCATTTTCTTTATCCTCTCCGCCATTCTGTTCTCCAGATTTTGCTCTTCTTGTTTTCTTGCTGTCCGTCATTTTGCATTTTTTGTCTCGATGATATTCCGTTAATGATGATAAATAACGCAAGTCATACGGAACTTGTAACGTTTAAGTATTTCGACTTTTTTTTTCCATTCAGTATATCACTTTTTTGGAAGCGATTGTTATTACTTATTAAGTCACCGTTACTTTGTCAGAATATCCTCGATTGAGAATTTCTGGACTTCACGTCACCTCTACCTCTGAGCTTCGTCATAAAATTCTACAGAATTTGTTTTCTGAATCGGCTGGCAAGTATCATTTCAAGAGGTGTCTGTCATCACAAAAGTTCATTGACGAAAGTCCTTTACGGAGCCAAGCTTTTGTAGGTGGATAAGTTAGATCTGTCTTCCGACTATATTTTTATTACACAGAACACTTCAAAAATCAACGTGGCCTTACTGATAGAAGTAAATATATATATGATTTCCTTAATATTTAAGAATTTTTCTTAGGTATAGGCAGGTTGGATTTAGTAACTTTCTAGGAGTTGTGTATGCCCTCTTATACTGTAAAAAACTCAGAAAATAACTCAGGTAAATTTGTTTTATTTTTTATTTGATTTTAATTATTTTTTTTTATTTATTTTTGTTCACATGAATAATTGTTACAAATTACGTTGCTAAGTACAGTAGCTGTCTTTTGGATTTAACACTTTAATGCTGGCATTTTTAGTAAATAGCTTCAGCGCGAGCTCGAATCTCCGCCCGGCCAGTGAAGAACAAGAGGAATTTGTTTCTGGTGATAGAAATTCATTTCTCGCTATAATGTGGTTCGGATTCCACAGTAAGCTGTAGGTCCCGTTGCTAGGTAACCAATTGGTTCTTAGCCACGTAAAAATAAATCTGATCCTTCGGGCCAGCCCTAGGAGAGCTGTTAATCAGCTCAGTGGTCTGGTTTAAGATATACTTTTTCAGAAGTATAGATAGTTATTAATAATATATTATTACCATTCTCGGTGGATTACAAGCATACGCGCGTGCCATCAGCATTAAATTCCAACAGGGCCCCTACCGTCAGTTCCAGTGCCTTTTCACAGCAGGTATTCGCCGCTGCGTTTTCATTCATTCCATCTCCCGAACGCGAATTGTCATTTTTCTGTCTCCGCACAGTTTTCTGCTCACCACCTGCATGCGAATTTCAGCTGCGGGGGGTTGGAGGAGGAGGGGGGGCCGGTTTTAGGAATCGCCGGCGTAAATTCACTCTTGATTTAGTTCGTCGTTGGCGCTTTTCTGCCGCACGAATAAATCTCGCATTCATTTCGACGCGGCCATTGGCCGGAATATCTCCTGCGGCTAATGGTACAGATTTTGGAAGTCGCGTTTTATTGATACAGATGTTCCGCGTTTAAGTCTCGCTTTGTCGGTTGAATGCGCCCCGGCGCAGACAAATGTTCCGTTGATGGAAATGCACTGGTATTTTACGGTCGTTATATATATATCTATATATATTGAAATACGTTCATATTTTTTTACAGTATATATATATATATACACTTGGAATGCTGTATTTGTGTATGTGTGATTCTAGTTGGATAGGTCCCGTTCAGAAAAATGATTTGTCGATGGAAATGCAGTTAAACACAGTTGTATATAAGCTCGTTCTCTATATTGAAATTGGACGTTATATTTTACAGTTAATCACTCGGATTGCTTTGCTGGATTTCTGCAAATAATTTAGCGATGGAAGTGCGCTTCTATATCAAGCTTTTATTAGGCTTTCTTGATGCATTTCGTGTATTTGGGCTGCCTGTCAAAGGTATTTTATAGAAAGGCTATTTTTTTATAGGTCTTCTTTATCAGTAAAAAGAAGCTGGGATTTTTATGTAAGCTGAAAAGAATCTAGTCGTCTGCCACTTAGACTTGACCATGAAAATAAAAAGGTGAACTTTGGATGGTTTAGTTTTGAAAATGTCCAAGATTTTCTATTCTTGTTTTATTTTCTCCAAGATACTTTTTTAAGTGTACCGGCCTTTAGCGCATGTATTTGTATCTTTTGACTTCCAGTTGTATATGGTAATTACGTTCGCCATCGCTTTGACCTGTAAAAGGAAGTGCACTAAATCATACATGGTTTCTTGATGGATGACCTTTAAAAGGAGGTGCACTAAATCATACATGATTTCTTGATGGATGACCTTTAAAAGGAAGTGCACTTAATCATACATGATTTCTTGATGGATGACCTTTAAAAGGAAGTGCACTTAATCATACATGATTTCTTGATGGATGACCTTTAAAAGGAAGTGCACTAAATCATACATGGTTTCTTGATGGATGACCTTTAAAAGGAAGTGCACTAAATCATACATGGTTTCTTGATGGATGACCTTTAAAAGGAAGTGCACTAAATCATACATGATTTCTTGATGGAAACTCAAGAACCTTACTTTTGCAAGACTGGTCGCAGGGATTGTTTTGCATATTTAGAAGAAAATGAATTGTTTCTGTGTGAATGACTTCGTTGGGAAACGCAGGCGTCTTTTGTGACTCTTTTAAGAAAAGAAGGACAAAGCGTCCTCGGAATAATTTATGCCGAAGATCCTCTCGTGAATGCCCTGTAGAATCTTCTTTGCCAAAAATACGACAGGAAATCGTTGACCTTCCAACCATTATTTTCCGAGAAGATAACGCACCTGATGTATGCTTTACTGTAATAACAAGAATTATTCTCTTTGTTATTTTTATTTATTTTATTTTTTCTAAGGTTGTGGGGAACCCTGCCACTTGCACTCGACAGTTTTCCAATTTAAGTTTATCCCTATTTGTACACATTATATAATAATTATGTATATATATGTTTGTGTATACATACATATATATATGTATATGTGTGCATATATACATATATATATTATATATATATAATGTAAATTTTATATATATATAAATGATTTTATACATATAAATGTATGTATGAATCTATCCATATAGATACGTAATTGATATAAGACACTTAATACCAACTCAGTGATCCAAATTTCTCATTCATTTCCTCAAACGAACAAACTCTCGATTTCCCAAAGAATAAATCAGGATTTTTTTTTTCTCCCCATCGAGAAAACCATCTGACCCCAGCCAGCCTTTTTGAATGAAGTGTCAGGTGGCTGCCTCCACCTCCCGCTGAGACGCCGATGGAGTTTTGGCAGAGGGGAAATGTCCCCTTTTTTCTTCCCGCTTCCCCCCAACCCAAGACATTTTCCTCGTGGTCGAATGTAGCCGCCGCTGACTGACTAGATTTGCTGAGGATCCGCGCGCGTCGACTCTTTTAAGTTTATGCTGAAATGTTCCGTTTTCTGTTTTTGTGTTTCTGTATGTGGGAAGAAAGATGGGCGAGTCATTGTTATTAATTAGATTTTTTTATACGGATTGTTTGCCGTATTGTGGCACCTATCCATTTGTGATCTTGATAGCATTTTCTCGATTATAGAAGCTGGAGATAGCATATAATGTTGATCATAATTGTGATAATGGTTATTCTGATCAGGAAGGTCCTCATATAACCAGTGCTATTAGATATTATACAATAGTTGTGGCCAGGATCACAATAATAACAGAATGGTTGAATCGAAGCAGAAATTCTTTCGAATATAGAAGTTGTAAATGTCTTATAATGTCAATGGTAATTGTGATAATGATTCTCCTGATATAGAAGGTCCTCACAAAACCAGTGCTATTAGATAATATAACTAATAACGGTAACTATGGCTCTGATCACAGTAATACCAGGATGGGTAAATCTAAGTCGAAATTCTGTCGAGTATTTTATAATGTCGATGATAAATATTATGATAAAATAATTACTCTCATCAAGAAGGTCCTCTTAACTAACATAATTACTCTGATCAAGAAGGTCCTCTTAAAACCAGTGCGATTAGATATGATAACTGTTTACAATAGTTGTGGCAGCGATCACAATAATGCCATGATGGGTGAGTGGAGGTAGCATTTTATCCAGTCTCCAATAAACCCCGCGAACGCACCGGTTCCATGAGCACCACTTGGGTTGTTTTGTTATCATATTGCTCATGGCCCGACCATAAATGCCGGTCCGCGGACGATAAATCTGTCATTTCTCTCCCGTTTTATTACTTGGGGTCTCCTTTTCATGATTCATTTTCCTAAATTTGATGACCGCCGTTTTTTTTTTCCCCTTATTTATTGTTACAGTTTGGATAACGAATTAGATGTTGGGGCGGTAAGTTTGTCGTCTCTTGATTGTGTTTTGGGTCATTTTTTTCCGAAAAAAATTTTTTTCTGCTTTTTTGTGTTGGGGGGAGGTTGCTGGGATTAGGGGAAAATCTATTTTTTTATTTTTTTTACGTTTTTTGGGCGTGGATGCGGGTGGGGTGTTGCTGGGGGTTGATTAAGGCTTTTGGGTTTTGGGGGTTTCAATGTGAATAGATACCCTACGAATTCCATACTTGTTGCAGCAGTAGGCTATGGTAAGAAGGGTCAGTTCTCCTCCTTTATTCTATAGCTGTGGAATTGCTGTAAAGTAAAGTCAGTTTTTTATTTTTAATTGCTGTGAGTTTCTACTCTTGGGTTATTATTATTATTCTTAGTATAGTGTAAAATTCTTGTTTCTGAAAGTATTAAATATATACGTTAGGCATTTAGAAAATTTCCGTAATTGTCTCTTCTGCCGTTGTCACTGATATTTTTATATATGAAGCTGCTTATTTCAGATTGTTATTGCATTTTCTGGTCGCTAATTCAGTCCTAAGATAGATATGGACTGGAATCCAGTACTAAAATAGTACTGTGCATCTGACATCCTTTGCTGAAATAATTATATGCACTTGGAGGCCAGTGCTGAAATAGTAATATGCACTTGGAATTCACTAGTCAAACAGCGGTAAGAACTTGGAATCCAGTATTATAATTGCTAATTGCAATATGAGCGTGGGATAAATTACTTAAAGAGTAATATGCACTTGGAGTCCAATAACAAAAACCACCACTGAATAAACACTTGGAATCCATTACTAAATAATATGGCCCTGGAATCCAAGTACTAAATAGTAATATGCATTTGGAATTCATTTCTAAAATGGCTGTATGCAGCAGGAACGCATTGATAAATTAACAATATGCACCTGGAATCCACTTTTAGAATATCAATAGATACCTGGAATCCAGTTCCAAAATAGTCATAAACACCTGGAAATTTGTGACCGCCCTTTCCTAAATAGTCCATTTGGCTTGACGACTCTGTCCCCTCGACGTTTCTCATAGAATCCTGGTGAAATCCTACCTACGGAACTTGATACCCAGTTCAAGAGCCACTCTTCGAACTTCAGGTTTCTCTCCTTCTCTCTCTCTCTCTCTCTCTCTCTCTCTCTCTCTCTCTCTCTCTCTCTCTCTCTCTCTCTCTCTCTCTCTCTCTCTCTCTTCATTTTCTCCCAACATTCAGACAGTTTCCATGCATGTCATTTGCATTTCAAGTGACGAATCGAGAAGTGTTAGTGAATGAGTCCATTCCTTCAGTCTCTCTCTCTCTCTCTCTCTCTCTCTCTCTCTCTCTCTCTCTCTCTCTCTCTCTCTCTCTCTCTCGCATATTTCTTTCCTTCAAAGTCAGCTAATGGCAGCCAACTTGCATCAGTGCGAGATAATGCTGATTCTACTCTCTCTCTCTCTCTCTCTCTCTCTCTCTCTCTCTCTCTCTCTCTCTCTCTCTCTCTCTCTCTCTCTCCTCTCGCATATTTCTGTCCTTCAAAGTCAGCTAATGGCAGCCAACTTGCATCAGTGCGAGATAATGCTGATCCTACTCTCTGATCCTACTCTCTCTCTCTCTCTCTCTCTCTCTCTCTCTCTCTCTCTCTCTCTCTCTCATCGCATATTTCTGTCCTTCAAAGTCACCTAATGGCACCCAACTTGCATCAGTGCGAGATAATGCTGATTCTACTCTCTCTCTCTCTCTCTCTCTCTCTCTCTCTCTCAAAAATTTATGATCCGATAGGAATCATTTACAAAGGATCTTAATGTGACCTTACGGCCCTCCATAACTTGAACAGCCTTTTTCTCTTCTTTATGTGCTGACTCCACCATTCTGTTTCAATAGTCCCTAATATCTGGACACTGTTTATGGGAGATTTATGTACCCTTTATTTTCGTCTACTCCTGAAGTCGCTGGTCCTTCATGAATCCCTTGAAGGTTATTACGAAAAATATTTTCATTTAATGTTTGGCAAAGTCGTTTGGATGTTTTTGTATCTTTAGTATTATCATTATTATTATTATTATTATTATTATTATTATTATTATTATTATTATTATTATTATTATTATAACAATTGGAGAGCATCCTAATATTATTATTATTATTATTATTATTATTATTATTATTATTATTATTATTATTATTATTATTCAGGATGTGTCAACAGTCTTATGGAAAGTCTTAAAGTTGTCAGTAGTTATTACCTTATATATAAATAATAAAATCTGATAACTGTTCTACCAGAGAATAGAACGACTATATTTGAAACAATACAAAACTAAACTAAGAATATCAGAGTGATACCGAATGAATAAAAAGTCTACACACTAATGAATACATACATACATACATACATACATACATACATACATACATACATACATACATACATACATACATACACGTTCCAGATTTGAACACAAAGACAATGTTTTGTCGTGCTATAAAATATTATACGATTCAAAGCTAAGACAGCCACCTGGTATAAACCTTTCAATCTTAGAGGTTTTACGAAGAATTTAGACAAAGGCTCCCCCCGCCCCAGCCAATTACCAACCATTTGAGTATAATCCTTTATTCATGTTATTGTGAGTGGGAAAGCATCGGCTGACATTTTTTTATATGCGTCAGCATTTAATAAAGGTTGAGGTCCTTCTATCCTCTTCATTTCCTCTTCATCTCTTCATTATCATCTCTCTTCCTTCACTTTACATTAAGAGGAGTAGGAGCTCATTTCTCCCATTATTTTCCTGGTAGCTGGATAGAGAATGATTTTATTCTTTGTTTGTTCCTCAATTTACTTTCCAGATTGTTTCACCAGTTGCCATTGTTGAAGTATTAGTCGTTGTCCCTTTCTGGATGTCTGACTTTGAAGAAATTAAGATTGCTTGTCTTCCAGTTGGCTAATAAGTTTGATATTGTTGTGCTTTAATGTTGTGTGTATATGTGTATATATATATACAGATACATATATACTGTAATTATATATATATATATATATATATATATATATATATATAGAGAGAGAGAGAGAGAGAGAGAGAGAGAGAGAGAGAGAGAGAGAGAGAGAGAGAGAGAGAGAGATTTCGGTGTGAATGCACTTCTGATGTAAAATATGAATTTGTGTAGCTGACCATTATGCAAGTATACAACACGCATTGTGTATCATTAATTGTATCAGTGCCAATGCAAAAATAATATAAGAATTTTGGTTGTTCGTACTTATCTAATGGTGAACATTGGAGTCCAGTCCTCCGTTGCAGTAACTTGCAAGAAAGAAATTGCACTTTTAAAGAACAGCTTCCATTTTAAAACACTAAATAATCCCTCGGATACTATGTCGAGAGGCCTGTTGACTCTTTCTTCAACCCCGTGGACAGTGTATCGATAAGCCCCCTTTAAACACTGCGCCGAAGTTACTTATCAGACAGTGAGTCAAAGTCTCCTGAATTGTTTATCTAGCCTCGAAGCCACTTTGGCTAAGTTTTC
>NC_089755.1:47805120-47817620 GCF_040412425.1 Macrobrachium rosenbergii
TCTTGCTTGTTCCCCCATTTTTGGTAATGTTTTTCGTAGATGTTTTGTAGATTTTTTGTCAATTTTTTCCACCCATATGAACTAACTCATGAATCCTGCAGCCATGGGCTGTAGTGAATTAAGGAAGTCACCTTTTAAAGAATTTCACATTTGTACTTTTAATTATTTTCATATTCGTTCTTATGTTTGTTTTCCTAATTATGTGTCCTAGGTGTTAAATAGGTGAATTTTTGAAATATGAATAATGCAGTCTCTATCACTGACCTAAATAAGTAACATACTCCTTGACTATTATATAGTTTTATGTGTTGACTATTTCCCCCCTGTGTTCTTTTTTTCTAGTCCGTATGATGTTTGCTTTTTGATTATGTCAATGATTCTCTTCAGTCGCCTTACCTTTTAATTTTCTTTCAGACCGGCCAGGTTGAGGTAATGACGAAAAAGAAGTACTTTACTGTAGTACAGGTACGAACGGAGGCGTGGGGGCTTACCAGACTTTGTGGACCAGTAGGTTGGATCTCTCTCTCTCTCTCTCTCTCTCTCTCTCTCTCTCTCTCTCTCTCTCTCTCTCTCCACTAACACACTCGCAAGTGTATGCCTTAGTTTTCTTTCAGCTCTCATCGGTTATACTTCGTAGTATTTCCTGATGTCTTTGCAAGGTTCGTCTTTTGGTTGCTTTGCAATTGTTGCCTTTGATGTTACACGCTTTACACTTTTTATTTTTTTTGGAAATGTTTTATTTATATTTTTTCGTTTATTGAATTTTATTTGTCCTATTTACGTCATTAATTTCGCGTCTTCTACTTGCTGCTTTTCGTCACAAAGTCCCAGTTTTTTTTTTTTTTTTTTTTTTTTTTTTTTTTTTGATTCCCATTTCTATTGCAAATTTATGTTTCATTGCTTCTGGATTTTATTTTCGAGTCCTGATTTTGTTTCCTATTTTTTTTAAGGATTTTTGGATTCCCATTCCTATTGCAATTTTATGTTTCATTGTTTCTGTTTTTTTTTGTGGGGGGGTGGTTCCTGATTTTGTTTCTTAATTTTTAAGGACTTTTGGATTCCCATTTCCATTGCAATATTATGTTTCATTGCTTCAGGATTTTATTTTCGGGTTCCTGATTTTATTTTTTTAATTTTTGGCTTCAGTTTATATTTGTTTATTTTACATTATTATGTCAATCAGACTCATTGTGTTTTCGTACGTGTGACATTCGATTGCATTCTCACTGTTTCAGTCTCTGTATTTTAGTTTAAATCATGTTCCGTTCTCTTATTTTGTCGTCTTTTGTTAGCTTTCACTGATTGCGCTCCTATTTATTTTTTTTTTCATTTTTTCTTCTCTGTATTTTTCCCCTGAAAGACTTCCTATTTCCTGATTTATCTTCCTAGAGACTTGAAGGTTTCTCTGAGATTATCTGTGATTCTTATTTTTACTTCTTTGCATTTTTCCTGAATTTAGGAAAAAATAACGTTCTGTCCCTTCCACGGACTGTTCATATCCTGTTAATGCGTCCAATTATTTTTTATCAAACATTTATTTTGTCTCTTCCAGTGCTTCTCTAGCCTTGTTATTGCTTTCTTCCTGATTTTTATTTCGTTTTCTCATATTTATGTTTATTTCGACTGAATTTTTGTCGTTATAAACCTTAAGTTCTGAATAACGTATTACATTTATTGATTTACTTTGAATACTTTGCTAATAAAATAATTATATCCCCCTTTGAACGTTAGTTTTGCGGCGTTATTCTGTATTTTTGCTTTATTCCTTTGCTTTACCTTTTATTTATTCGACCGTATTCAGTCGTTCCCATCTTCACGCTGAATTTCATCTCACCATTGTATTCTCTATTCCTCGAGTTACAGGAGAGAGATTTTCATGGTTCCTTTAATGTCTTTTCTCACCTTATCACCAATTGTCTCTCCTTCTCACCTATTTTCTCTCCTTCTCACCTATTTTCTCTCTTTCTCACTTATTTTGGTCTTTCTCGCTTATTTTTTTCTCTCTCACCTATTTTTTCTCTCTCCGTCAGACTTTAATAACGGCTTGGTCGTTCTGTAGTTTGAATTTGGCTTCTCTCAATGTCATTATTTTTTTTATTTATGTATTATTCATTTAGGTATTTGTCATTTCCGTTCATTTTATCTATGGAAATCTGAATCACTTGGTTCTCATTTCCATACCCTGTATCTATACAGCTTTTATTCAGTCATTTCCTAATTAGATCATCCTTTTTCTCTCGCACCCTGTTATTTCACCCCTTCTGTCATGTGTGTGCTCCTCTTCCTCCCTGAGAGAGAGAGAGAGAAAGAGAGAGAGAGAAAGAGCTAGTCCAACCCTCTGGAGCAGTCGACTAAGCCCATCGTGCCCTCCGTAAACGCGTTGTAAGTCACTGAATGTAAAGCAGTGTTGCATAAAGCGCTAAATGTGAAGTAAGATGCATCACAAAAGCCGTTTTAGACTCAGCACCCACAATGATGACGGGTTATTTTAGCCTTCGGTTGGTTTGGTCGGGTGGGGGATTTCGCTTTAGGCATTTTTGTGCAAATTTCTTGACTCCTCTGTCAAAAGGCCATGATTGACTTCAAGACCACT
The DNA here is from genome assembly GCF_040412425.1 of Macrobrachium rosenbergii. NCBI lineage: Eukaryota > Metazoa > Arthropoda > Malacostraca > Decapoda > Palaemonidae > Macrobrachium > Macrobrachium rosenbergii. The sequence goes on from NC_089755.1 coordinate 47,807,714, forward strand.
GTCGTCATTCGTTCTCAGTAGGTGTCGATGCTCGACTAATAACTAATACTCATATTTCTCTTGATTTTCGCATTCATTTAGATATGTAGTAAGTGCGAAGGCAGGCTACATTAAATGTGTTTCAAGCAACAGTTCAATTTCTAGGGGGTTCATTTCCCGAAGGCTAAAATGTCGTCCTCAGAGAGTGGCAACTGTGTCGTAGATGTTTTGAAGTACTGAGCTGACAGCCCACAAGTGAAACACACCCAACACACGCACAAACTTCAATCGATGTTAGAAAGAATTATTATGCTTCAATGAATACAGTATCTATATATACAGTATTACTCTTCGATGTTTGTCTGCTATAGACGTCATGTGAGCTTGGTGTCGCTGTATTTCGTTCTTTATTTTTTTTTTAATTTCAAGTCGTCACACGGTCGATGACATGTTTTGAAAAGTTCAGAATGATACAAATCGACCAGGATTTCAATTTGTATTTGTTCATGACGATTAAAGAAGTACCATTTTTTAACTTATCGCAGGCTTACCTTTGCCCTTTCATGCTGACATTCCATAAAAAGCAGAAGCAAATTAGCAAAGAAGTTAAGAGTATCTGATTTTTTTTAATAAACCCTCAACTGCCGTGGCATTCTGTTTTATTATTAATCTAAGTCTCATTTGTTTATTTCAACTCATATCTCTGCCTTCGTGTTTAGTTTCCTCTGCTAATTAATCCAGTATATAAAAATAATTTGTTTTTATTTCTGTGTAAAAATTCTCTCTATTTAACTCGTAAACGTTGCCTTGATTAACTTTTGCAACTATGAACATTAGCCAGCATTTTGTCCTGTGACCCTCTTTTATTTTTTACTTCATTTTAACCAACCTCACTTAAAATAATAACGGTAGCATTGACGTGTTTTCCAATAAGCTTAACGTAGTTGGTCGAGTTTAACCATTCCTTGTTGCACGTGGTGTACATTTTTATTCTGTACCCATGATAAATAACTTTCCTGCACCCGACTGGCGTCAGGATGGAACTGTACTCTCATAAGGTAGACATGAGAGCGCATGCGTGCCTTTTGCCTTACGTGGGACGGCAGTACACAATGCATGAGCTTCTGTTTATGTAGTTGAAAAGCAGAATTCCACTTGTAATACCTGTTTTCAGTACGTCATGGTACACGTGATTTTAAAAGCAGTAGATTGGTGATAATGGTGATGACTTGCAAACCACCTTGTGCCAGCTTTTGGACGATCTGTGGCTTCTTTGACTGGTTTGTGGGCTTTCAGGTAATTTGTCCCCATGAAAACAGGATTTTGTAAGTTCAGTAAATCATTTGCAGTGCTCTTTTAGTACGTTTGTTTTATTTTTTATATAAGTATGCTATTTTTATTTTCTAGAGATGAAAGAAAAATTCAGTTGTAGAACTTGTGTACAATTGTCTTAATTCCTCAAGTAATCTGCTAATCGGGTGACTTTGTAGAAACCTATTTTTTTTATTTCTGCATTGTAGTACCTTGGTTAGATAACTTCATAACACTTGTAATAAGCATGAATGTGATACTTTTCTGTTTTTTGTATTAGTGCAGGTTGTAGTACGGGTTGTAGTATTATAGTTAGATTTTTGTTTAGGATGAAAATGTTTGTAAATGTATTTTGAAAAAGATTTTTACAATAAGTAAAAAACTAGAAAGAGACGAAATTCTGTATGTCGTTTATATGCGACTCTCAGTTTACGTTTCCCAAGTTCTTGGTTGGCTTCTAGCTCACTGCCCACCAGTCCACCCAAGTGGAAATGGGTACCAGCGTCTCCTTGGGTCAGCATCCCCTAACAAGGGGTGGCATCAAAGCTAAATGTAGCAGGCCACTGCTCTCTTCATATCTTAAATGCTGAGTCTTACATGAACACAGATAACCTCATCTACATAAAGGTTTGTTGGCAATGTGTACAGTACCCCTGCACCCTTCTCTCTCTTCGTCGCACTTCCGTGCCTCTTTCATATCGTCTCTTCAGAACTTTATAGGTTATCCTGCATTCCTGCACTCTTTTCATCAACCCTTTTCCATTGTGTTCACATGATCAAACCATCTGAAAACATTCTGATCTTTGATTTTACCTACACGAACATATTTACTACTTTTGCTTATCTATACATTTATTAATCTCTGTTCTTCTTGTGTCACTTACACTGGGCTTACAGTTCGTCTTAAGAGCATCAGCCATTTTTCTTTCATCTTTATTTAACATTCAGACTTTGCTCCCATAGAGACGAGCTGGCTCAGTCATCCTTCCATACATTCTCTCCTTGCCTTCCATGATATTGCAAATCTCGTATCTTTATTTGGCACACAGCCCGCTACTTTCCATACTTGACCTGTTGTTTAACTCACCTCTTCTCTCGTCCTTCCATCAGACATATTTACTAACAAATTTTTATCCAAACTGACCTCTTTCATTTTTCCACCACCTCCGTAAACATTCGTTGCTCCATATTTCATTCACATTTTTATAACCTTACTCTGGCGCATTGTTACTTTCAGCTTTTCCTCTTGCAAACACTTTCAAAACTACTTCACTAGCTTCTGTAGTTTTTCGTCTCTATCCCAAGTTAGTACTGTAACATCTGCAAAGACACTGTAAACCATTCCGCGCTCAGTTAACGACTTATGTTCTTATCTCTCAACTTTGTATCTATGTCTGGTTCCTTTTCTCTGACTTTGTGCATCGCTCCATCTATAGAATCTGCTGACTCGGTTATAAACTTTCATAGAAATCTCATGTAACTGTTGCGTAGTAAACACTCGAGCCACACAACCGCTTCCTTTTGTAAACCGACACTGTGCTTCCCCTTTGTGATCCCTCTGCCATACGTCTTTAGTTCTCAGTCTAAATCCTACCATACACCTTCCTTGGTATACTTAGTAATATGCTCCTATACTTCTTGCAGTCGTCTCTGTGAGCTTTACCTTTATACAGTGGAACATTGTATTTTAATCAACCATGGTCAAACTCTCAGTTACACTGTTGTTACTGTACTGGTGCACCTCACATGTTTTGTCATCAGTTCCTGATGTCTTTCCATTCTTCACCATCTTTATTGTCCTCCTTAATCCTTCAATAGTTCTTTTCGCACGCCTTCTCAAATATACATAAGTCCCTTCCATTGTTTCCTCATTCAGCTCTGCCTCTCATTCTTCCTCTACATTCAGCAGATTTGCAAAATATGCACTCCATTGACTCAGGACTGCATTCACTTCAGACAGCATTATTCCACTTGCATTTGATATTCTGGTGTCTTTTTCTATTACCCTTTCTCAATTAATTTTTGTTCTGTGAAATAACTTCTCCTTAATGTTCTTGTTCACCTTCTCCCCTCTGGTTTTGTTACTATCCTTTCTTTCCCTCACTTCTTGACTACCCTTGCCATTCCCGACAGGGGGCTAGTGCCGGCAGTGCACGCTTGGCCTTTGGCCTAAATTTTATATACCATTCCATATTCCAATACCCTAGCCATCCTCGGATATACCTGCACATGATGGGTCAGTTGCACCTCAGATAATCTCCTTTTTTCCTTCGCTAAATCTCTCACTTCCTCATCCCATCACATGCAGATTTTATGCCTACTCACACGAATAAACATTTCCTGCTATCCCTGTTACAGTCATGGAATTTTACACAATCATCATCTACTCTTTCCACCTCTGTCTTTATCTGTAGTTCATATGTCATCCAATTTTTACTTTTAGGGTCCTCTTACTTCATTGTTTTCAAGGTTTACTTGTCCTAATTGCGTTAACAATAAAACTTCCATCTCTTCTCCAGCCACTCCTCTAACTTAACTTCAAGCCAACAATGAAAAGATATACCTCCGGACACGCTTTCTCTGACCATTACATCGACACAATTGCTCTTCAAACTACTCTGCATTAGAATTAATCCTACAGTTCATCAAAATTAATCTTGCAATGAATTAAAGTTAATCCTGCAATGCATTAGAATTAATCCTGCAACACATGAAAGTTAATTCGCAATTCATTAGAATTAATCCTACAATGCATTAAAATTAAATCTGCAATGCATTAAAATTAATCCTGCATTGCATTAAAATTAATTTGCAATTCATTAGAATTATACCTACAATACATTAAAATTAAACCTGTAATGCATTAAAATTAATCCTGCAGGGCATTGAAATTAATTCTGCAATGCATTAGATTTAATCCTGTAATGCATTAAAATTAATTCTGCAATTCATTAGAATTAATCCTACAAAGCATTAAAATTAAACCTATGATGCATTAAAATTAATCCTGCGATTCATTGAAATTAATTCTGCAATGCATTAATTAAGCCTGAATTCATTAAAATTAATCGTGCAATGCGTTAAAATTAATCTTTCATTGCATTAAAATTAATCCTGCATTGCATTAAGAATTTATTCTGCAGTGAATTAGACTTAATCCTGCAATGCATTAGAATTAATCCTGAAATGAATTAAAATTAATCCTGCAATGCATTAGAATTAATCCTGCAACGAATTAAAGTTAATCCTGCGGTGTATTAAAATTAACCCTGCAATGCACTGAAATTAATCCTGCATTGCATAATAATTCTGCAAACACTTTCCCTCGCCATTCTGTTTCCCATTTATACTTACAACTATCCTCCTACAGAAATGATGTAATGCCAACCAGAAAGAACTTTTCCAAACATATTTCTAAAAGATATACTTTACATTCTCATTAAATAAAGGACCTCCGTGCCCGCCGGTAACGCTTTTGCTTTCTGTCGCCTACTTTCATACTCTAACCCCTTAAGGCAACCAGCCTTTCATGTTCTGTAAAACCCCAGACAGCCACAGTTTCGAACCCTCCCAAACACATTTCAGTGTCGAACAATATGCACCCACCAGTAATACTTTTTCTCTTGGTACACTCAATCTTGTCCGTTTAATCCTTGAACTGCCATGTATGGCCTGTAATATGCATCCAGGGGTTCTACCTAACAACAGAAGCACCACCTTTCCTTGCTCTTCACCTTTCATTTGTCCTTATTATACCTGCACACATTACACAAACACACACACACACACATATTTTATATACGAGCTTGTTGGAACGCGGCGCTGCTGTCTCTCCTACCCTCCCAATCCCCTACCTACCCCGCCTCCACCCGGGGCGGATAAACCAGTTTGCAGGGGGAGGGTGGCTGTGTCATGTCTCCTTGTTGTCACCCGGGGAGGACAAACAAATCTACTTGATTTTATATATTTATATATATATATATATATATATATATATATATATATATATATATATATATATATATATATATAATATATATATATATATATATATATATATATATATATATATATATATATATATATAAAACACATGCTTGGATGAAATAAAGATACACGTGGCCATTCAGTTCAACTTACTAGCCTTCTATTGGTGATATTTTAAGTCATCATGGTTCTTCACTGTAATTCTGTAGCGTTTCCCGTGCCCTCAAATATCTCGGTCATACTTTTTTTAGCGTGTTTCTACAACTTACTGCTTTATTTAATACAGTATTTTAGCGTTTGATGCAACTTGTTAGCGTGATTTAAAAGCTATAAGCCTGGTTGTTATAATTTATCGTGTTAGCTTGCTTATTACAACTCGGTAGGGAGGTTGCTACTACTATTTGTCACTGTGTTTGATACAGATGTCAGCTTGATTAATACAGCTGTCAGACGTGATTGACGAAGCTTGTCAGCTTGACTTAATATGCTAGCATGATCGATGCAACTTGATATGATGTATGTATGGTGACTTTTGTTAGCTTTTCTGATATGGTTTTTTAAGCTGCTGCAATTTTACGTATATTTGATGTTATTTTTCTGTGTGTTGACATTTGTCACCTTTTCTTAAATCAAATCTTAAGAGTGACAAACCCAGTTAGCTGGTTTGACACAGTGAGTTAGCTTGACTGATATAAGTTAACCGTTTTTTATATAATTATCTAAACTTCATGCTATGCTGTGGATTGTTTAATACTTGTTTTAATACAACTTGTTAGTGCACTTGATACGACTTGATAGTATATCTGGCAAATAAGATAAGCGAACTTTGTTTTATCTGTGTTGGTAAATTAAGTAAATTAAGCGTAATGAATAAGGTGAATGAATAAGTAAACAGAACTTCAGTTTTAATATTCCTTGAGAGGTGGAGGACTGAAATTGAAATGACAGTTCGAAATCTCTCTTTTATTACAACCATAGTTTTTTTTTTTTTTTTTTTTTTTGAGATGTCGATATATAGTTGATCGTGGTTGGCTGCTGATGTTGCTCAGTGCCCACCATAAAATACAGTGATATCGGCTGTGGATTTCTACCGTCAGATATAAAAAAGAAAAGCTTAAGAACTGAGTTTCGCTGTAAATAAGTATGAACTTAGGCTTTCGTTTCTCTATATTAAGTATGCAGTTAGTATAGACGTTATCGAAGCATCGTTAACACGAACTTCAGACTTTATAAATAAAAAATAGCCATTGCTTTTTATTTCTACCATTATTTGAACCTGTATATAAGGCCAGATTTTATTAAAGTTGCATATAAAAACGGAAAATAATAACCACTTTGAATTTCTTATCGATATTTTAAGATATGGATGAAATTTTCGGGAGTAACTAAAAAAAAAATTCAAGATCAAATAAAAAAAAGGTAATTTTAATCTCAATTATTTCTTGAAAATTCTTTCTATTTAGTTGGATACCTTCACATTGGAATACTCGATGTTTAGATACAAAATGAGCGGCTTATAAAAGAAAACGATGCAATTTATTGACCTGGAAACATCATCATATAGGACGATGTTTCCACAAGTTTCCTTTGATAATAGTCTCTCTCTCTCTCTCTCTCTCCCCGACGTGAGGGAACCGTCACGGAACGGACGAATTGTTATTTAATTTTGAATTACCCGGCGTCAAAACATCAAAGCTGGTAAACGGAGTAGATTAATTATAGAAAGATTCTCAAACACGAAAATGGACGTTCTAATCATTTTAACTCATCGAGAAACAAATTATACTTTGACAAGCGTGAGATTAAGGTTTACACGTCCGGACTGGGATTTGTCTGGGGGAATTGAATTAAAACAGTATCTGAAACCCTGTTTATGAGTTGATGTGTGTATGTGTGTGTATATATATATATATATATATATATATATATATATATATATATATATATATATATATATATATATATATTATATATATATATATATTATATATATATATATATATATTTATATAATTTATTTATAAAAAAAAATATATATATATATATAAATATATATATATATATATTGTGTGTGTATATACATGTGTGTATGTCAAGTATATTTAAAGAATTTTTATAAAGTTTCTTTAAATTTAGAGAAAATAAACGTAGTGTTTAGACTTCTTCCGTATGTAAGGCGTTTCATGGTTCGTCACGGTGTTAACGTACGTCCTTACGTCCCATCCAACCAGCGATTCTCCTCGTTCACCATCCTTCACAATTACAGCGAAAGGGGATTTGATGGCCCCGTTGGGGCGGTTGTGGTGGTGAAGTTGTGGCGGTTGTGATTTTCAGTGTTAACCGACTCCCTTCCTGTTGTGGGATGGAGAGAGAAAATATTTTTTGGTAAAAAAAAAAATAAAATGTATTGTTCAAAAAAAAAAAAAATTTTTTTTGTCAGAAAACTCATTTTCAGGTGAGACATTAAGCTTTCGAGGAGGAAAATGAATATCATATAGGCATAAATATAAATCCCAATTTTAAATGAGAAAAACACATTTTTCTTCAGGAAAATCAAACACTATATTCAAGAAAAGATAATTAGAAACAGAAATATCCAATTTATGCTCATAAAGAATCACTTCCATGTGAAACAGTAAACTTTCCAGGAGAATGAATAACATCTTTTGTTGAGATATATGTGAGGGCACCAGATCTATTTAAGGACTTACCTTCCTGTTTGGAGGTTTAGGTCAAATTTTGCTATAACACTCTTTCTTAAGGATCATCAGTCCAATGTACTTTATATTGGATTCATGTTTTTAAAGAGAGTTACAGCACAGTTGACCTAAACCTCCAAACGGGAGGGTAAGCCCTTAAATAGATCTGTGCTCTTGAACATTTTTCATCAAAAAAGGTTATTCCTTTTCCTCCTGGAAAGTTTATTGTTTCTCTTGGAACTAGTTTTTTTTTTTTTTTTTTTTTGTAAGCGAAAATTGAACATTTCTGTTTCTGAATATTTTTGAGTGGATATCGAGTCTGTTTCATATGAAAAATAGGCGTTTATCCAATTTTAAATTGGGAATTTTGTCTACATTTACATCTCATTTTTATCTAAATTTATGAAAATTTTATTTGGAATTATGTCTACGTCAACATGATACTTGATTTCTACCGAGGTGAAAATCTGAGTTAACTATACGTGATAAACTAATGTTTTTATGCAACAATTCATTATTTCTACTCAAAAAGATCTGATTTTTTTTTTTTTTTCATTTTACTTGAAGCCAGAGATTTGTGGATAAACAAAGTTTGTACGGAAAATTCGGGGGAATTTTCTTGAAAGAAGTGGAAAGAAGAGGGCCGAAGTTTGACAGTGACGTATTGCGCGAAAGTCCAACTCAAAAATGTAGTTCCCGTCATTCGATAGAAGTTAGTTTGTTTATTCTGTTCCGACTTTGTACTTCAGAAATATTGCGTCTCGAGACCCTCTTTTTATTGACATTTCAGAATTTGACTACTGTAACTCCGTAAGAGTTTGCCTGTTTGTTTTCTATTTATCCAACTTTGTATTCGTGAAAGAGTTTGCCTTATGATTTTTTCATGACGTGCTCTCTTGGGCCAAGAAGTAGAAATCGGACGAAACTCAATTTCTGTTCGGAGTCTGTTTGTTTATTCTCGAAATGCTGGGAAGATTGAACGGAGACTCTACGCTTTATTCTCTAAGCCTGGATTCTGTTCAGACGCTTAATGTTCATCCTGATGAATACCGATAAGACTGAATGTTTAATCTAGTTTTTATACCTCCCATTTCTCTTTTGTCTTCTCAGCGATTTGAATACGAATATCAGGGCGCTTTATCCCATAAGATTAGTCCCCGCCAAACCTCCTCCTGTTTAGATAATGTCAGGACGTTCGTATCTTCGTTCGTTGTTTCATTATTGGTTCCATTTATCGAGTTCTTGCTCTTTCTAGTGACATTCTTGTCTATTTTTTCGTATATGGTCATACCATTTTATAAATACATTTATATCCCTATGTGCAAATTACTTCAGTGTCAATTTAGGCACCATATAACAACCTTTGCCCTCACTAAATTTACCTGGAATGAGGGACTCCTATCAGTATCAGATACAGAGAGTACAAAGTGACTGGTTTTTGTCCATTACGTGCATCACAAAGGCTTGTATGTCAGTCGTATTATATACATAAGCCTCTTCTTTATTCGTGTTTTCCTATTTACGTTATTTATTTACATACCATTTAGTCCGCCTGAAGAGCTCTAGATGATGTATTGTAATATATATTGTATGTATATATATGTATATATATATATATATATATATATATATATATATATATATATATATATATATATATTATATATATATATATATATATATATATATATATATATATACATATATATATATATGTATATATATATATATATATATATATATATATATATATATATATATTTATATGCATACATATATAGAAAGAGAGAGAGAGAGGGAGTCAGTAAGTATAAAGCGTTTTAATATATGTGTTATACTTTGATACTTTAATTTTCCAAGTAATTAAAAATCCCATCTGCTCCTACAATTACCTTTTACCTCACCATAACCACTTGCGTTCATAAGGTTTT
>NC_089755.1:47822620-47832620 GCF_040412425.1 Macrobrachium rosenbergii
TATAAGATTGAAAGCTGTCATCAAGGAAATGATATATGCATTTGCCGAACATTGACAACTTTATACGGAACATTCTCTTGCTTATGTTTATATCAGGACTTTATTTTCTTATTTAATTTATTTATTGATTTATGTCAGCCTTTTATAACTCATGTAATTTGATATTCAGCAGTATTCCTTTGACGTTAAACCGTCTTATCATTTGGACATTTACTGCACAAGTTTATGCCACTATGGCGTTTCCATTAAAGTTGCACAAACATGTTTTTCTATTATCACTACATGTTCGTGCAGACTTACGCACAAACGTGCATTAATAATAAGATACGTGTTTATGCAATCTTATGAGAGACGCCATAGTGACATAAGATTGCACGAACATTTATGTTATTCTTACTACATGTACTTTATCATCAGCCCATCTTCCTTATTCTTCAGTGTCAGTCAGTATGAATCTGGACGACCTTAGATAAAGTAAGAATTCTGGGACGGCTGGAGAACCAGGCACACGTAGGCATCACTCTCTCACGAAATACATTTTTCACGGCGAATATTCTACGCGTAAGGTCTGCCGAAAGGATGAGAGCATTGCCAGAATCGTTCGCCGGATGCGAATTGCTTTTTCGCTGACTGGCGAGTTTTTGCAGTCGAAAATTTCTGGGAGTTTGCGGACTTTATGGCGGATATTTAGCAGTGAGTGGGGTTTACAATATATATATATATATATATATATATATATATATATATATATATATATATATATATATATATATATATATATATATATATATTTATATATATATATATATATATATATATATATATATATATATATATATATATATATCTGTGTGTGTGTGTGTGGAGCCTCGATGGCTCGGTTGGTAGAAGCAGCAACCTCAGACTTCATAGAAGTCTGTATGAGGGTTCAATCCCTGCAGCCGACCGGTCAGAGAAGGTGACACTTGCTATCCGTATAGACACCCCGGGATTACGTATGTAATCAACGGATAGGTTTGCTGAAAGCAAATGGGTGTTACAGACTAATACACACATAAACGAAGCCACTCCAACATCTTCTAAAAACATAACATACACCTCACACGTCTCGAACTGTCGACCTACCCGCCCAGTTCTCCTCGCTGCTGGGAGAAAGGGAGCTGGGGATTTGGTACAATACATGTACACATTCGCTACCGGGGTTTAAGCAATGTCAGGCAGGGCAGCCGATCGAGGCTAAGGCCTACCCCACCGCCAAATCAAAGTCCTTCCAAAGAAGGCATTGTGCTTACCCCATATAAAAATGGGAAAAAAAGCACGTTAAAATGAAGAAAAAAAATATATATATGTGTGTGTGTGACTTTTTAACACTTAAATATCCATTCATATCAAATTTGCCATACCTTATCAATAACTTCCGCTCAATATTAAGTGAAACTGTATGGATTATATATAAATATATATAAATTTACATATATATATATATATAGATAGATATGTGTGTGTATTTATACATACATTCATACATATATATGTATGTCTACATGCATACGCGTTTACGCGGAAGAATTGTCATACAGACAGGGGTTACAAAGCAATAAATGGAAGTACGGAAAAAATATCTGCCCAATTAGTTTTAGCAAAATGGAATACAATGTTTTGCGGAATAGACTGGCATACAATAAAAGCGATCATCTTTTAACATAAACATCTTCTTTTTGAAGTTAAATAAACAGCAAACATCCTGAAAGAAAACACGAAATTCTCTTAAAATTCTTTTGAATGTATTTGATGTAATATATATATATATATATCAGTTTTTTCATTTCTGTTGGGAAGCGCTATGCCTACTGGGAAAAGAAAATGACATTTCCATCGTAATTGGTTCGCGAAGTTCGTGTGTAATATACGTCGGAAAATGAGTGACATGTACGAGACGAAAAACATTATTATTTTTATTGATAAAACAAGTCTAATTGGTAATGAGTGCGTATGCGAATTGTTCAGTAATTGTATATGTTATCCATGTCAGCGAAATTCAGTTCAGGCTATTGGAAATTCAAATGGTAATGCATGTTGTTTTCAGAATGAATATTACTATTTTAGACGTTATATACATACATATATATATATATATATATATATATATATATATATATATATATATATATATATATATATATATATATAGATATAGATTTTAAATATATATTATATATATACATATATGTATATATACACATATATACATATATATATACAACATATGTATGGGTGTTTGTGTGTGTGCGCGTGCTTGTAACGGCTGTCTCTCCCCAGTCCTTGGGGAAAGGTGCATAAATAACCGGAAATTGCAAACCCCATAATAAATCTCGAGGTGCATCTCACTCAGAGTGATCCACCCACCGTTTTGGTAGTATTTCCTGAAGAGCCTCGTAAAAATTCAGGCCAGTAAATACTTTGTGATGTTTACGAAGCGTCTCTCCCTTGGCGACCTTCACCCGCTGTTGCCTTAAGAGGGCTTCGATAATATTGCCTGGGCTTTGTTGTTGTTTCCCTGCGTTTTCTTGCGTGTCCAGTTTATAAATATGGTGTCTTTTAGTTCATATTTCTTTATACTCTTCGCTATTTGGGGGTTTTCGTGTTTTATTGTGGTGAGGCTCCTAAAGTCGATGGTAAGGTTTTAAGCATTCATTATTGTGATGACGTTTTGTATTATTGTACTGTACGAAATTTTTTATTTGTTCATTTTGTCTATCTATCTATCTATCTATCTATCTATCTATCTGTCTGTCTGTCTATCCATTTGTCTAACTATCTGTCTATGCCAGATACAAGTCTCAAACCATATCTCCAAGGGATTGAAATAATGTACGTATAGCATACCATCATTTATATGTCACGAAGAAAGTTTAGCTTTGCTTTCCCTGAAACCGTTTTTAAAGGATGAAAAGTTTCTTAAAGTTTAAGAATTCACGGTCTCCCGTTGTTAGTGTTCAAGGACAGATCAGCGCAGGACAGATTGAGAAAAATCTGGCGAAGCTTTGTAAAGTTGTAGGGGAAAATATAATGAGCGTTTTTGACTCGGTGGTTTTAAAAGTTATTGAGAGTCCCATAACATTATTATTATTATTATTATTATTATTATTATTATTATTATTATTATTATTATTATTATTATTATTATTATTATTGTTGTGACGCAGGCTCATGTGGCTTGGAGGATTCGTCCACAAATGAGGGTAGGAAAATTGGAATAAGTTACGGTTAAAAGAGATAAACATCCACTTTGGATAGAAACCAGAGGAAATTAACGGAAATAAAAAAAAAAGCAAAAATGAGATAGCAGCTTATCTTACGACCGAAGAGATATTACAGAGAACCTTTAATTTTGTTGAAGAGAAGATTGGACCTGTCGGCATTAGGAAGAATTCACAGGTGTCATAGTCTGCTGTTATCTCAGATGAATGTGATAGGAAGTTTCTCTCTGTGCTACGTGGTTTATTTATAGGAATGAAGTATTGCGATAGTACGCGTACACTTTAGTGGCAGAATTATAAAAATAGATTGTTTTTCTATAAGTACACAAAAATAGAAGTACACGTGCTTTAGTGACAGGATTATAAAAATATATTTGTTTTTCTGTGGTTGCGCAAAAAATGTTTATCTCTACAGTTGTCGATGATGCGACAGTAGGCCCTTATAAGAAGATTATTTATCTCCTTTTATCTACCTGTTCGTGATAGTAAAAAAGGACGCAAAGGAAAACAAGTTACTGCATTACCTTTGATACAGTTGTGCACAATCTTTATTTAACAGTTTCATCGTTGATTGTGTATTTTTTTTAGCACTTGACATCGTCAAGATTTAAGTAAGACTTCCTCATATGATATACAGTACATCGTCTTTTCTTTCGTGGTTTCTCTTCTCCTCCTTCTTTTAGTTTATTTTTTTGTGTGTGTGTTGGAGGGCGGGGGCAGGAGTGCGTTTCAGAACTCCCATTCAACTCGGACAATAGTAGCGAAGGAAGAAATGCAACGGTAGCATTATTTGTGGCGATGCTGTCAACGTTGCGTCATCTGCGGTAGTAATGTGGCACTATTCCTGAGATTTCCCTTCGAGATGCATTTTTCTCTCTGGTTGGAATGTTCCTCTTCGGTGCTGATTGCTTGCACTTAGGGCTTCTTCGTCCTGAATAAGCCTCGTAGCAGTTCGTGGGATTTTGCAGTTTTAGGGTGCTTTCATAATGCATTTTATTGACTTATACTTGGCAGATGTAATGTGTGCATGTACCCACGCGATGCGAATGTTAAAGGTTCATTCACACACGCGCTGTTTTCAATCTTGATTGAGACGTTTACATCCACGCGGGATGCGAATGTGTTTATGTAAACGTTCATGTCATGAAATGTGAAATATATATATATATATATATATATATATATATATATATATATATATATATATATATATATATATATATATATATATATGTATATATATATATAAGCACTGCGCTGAATACAAATATGAAGTGTAAATATACTCGCTTGGGATGAAAAAGTAACATATGTACGTACCCATGGGTACACATGTGGAGAATAAATTTAGTCACGTGAAACGAAAATATAACGAATGTGTGTGTTGCTTCCATTACGCTGGGTGCTCCTTTAACATCTTTATGTGCAAAGTAACGTTTTAGTTTTCTGTAAAAGAAAACTATTTAGTTGGCTATTTGTCCGTCAGTCCGCACTTTTTCTGTCCGCCCTCAGATCTTAAAAACTACTGAGGCTAGAGGGCTGCAAATTGGGATGCTGATCATCCATCCTCCAATTATCAAACATACCAAATTGCAGCCCTCTAGCCTCAGTAGTTTTTATTTTATTTGAGGTTAAAGTAAGCCATGATCGTGCGTGTGACAACGCTATAGGTGCCAACAACACAGGCCACGACCGGGCCGTGGCTGAAAGTCTCATGGGCATCGGCCCAGAGTTTCATGGGCCGTGGCTGAGAGTTTCTTTGCCCGCGGCTGAGAGTTTCATACAGCATTATACGCTGTACAGAAAAGTCTATTGCGCCGAAGAAACTTCGGCACATTTTTTACTTGCTTGTGCATTGCACTTTGGTAGTATGCCAACGTTTTAAGGTACTTGTTGAGCCTGTAGATTGTAGAATGTTTTCTTAGATGTAGCTGGTGGTTTATTGTTAAGGTGGCACCGCTTCTCTCCTTATCTCAGATGAAGCAGGTTGTCCATGGGACGTAATGAAAGGGTGTAAGAATTTTTGTTAATGGATATTAACCTGAAGCAAGTAAATTTACAGACACAAGCAATATGTATATATATTTATATATGTTTATATATAATATAAATATAGATATATATATATATATATATATATATATATATATATATATATATATATATATATGTATATATATATATTGATATATATGTATATATATATTGATATATATATATATATATATATATATATATATATATATATATATATATATATATATATATATATAATACATATATATATATATATATTATATACTGTATATATATACGCCCTATTATATTACCGTCACTTATATAGTACCTTCTAAATAAACCATGACATCCGCGAGCGTTCGCATCCTAGACCAAACTCATTCCGCAGCATAAGGCAAAGTCAGTGAACAACACCTTCAAAAAACATATGTTCAGCTCGGAAACGAAATAGCGCGTCGTAAATCCGCGAGAGAAACAAGGACTCAGCTGTATTTGATGTCGCACCCGAGAAATGCTGACGCAGAAGAACAGATCGAAGACGAAAAAGAGAAAAAAAAAATCAGAAAAAAAGGAGCAGCAATAAAACGAGAGTTAAATGTCACTGCCGAAACTAAGAGGCTTCCTGAATGGAAATCCCAGGAAGGGAGTAAACATAAATGGAACAGAAAATAGAAAAAGAATAGGAGGAAGTTTTGCCTTCCGAAGGAAGGAGGAGGAGGAGGAGGAGGAGGGACGCGTTCTTCCCATCCTACGAGACAACTCCATTCACAAAATGAAATACGGCGGTTCTGGTATTAGGAGAGGGGGGGGGGGAAATAAAAGAAGAAAACCGTCTTTGTAAAATTTGATCCAAGTCTTTAGTTGACAATCACGGCAAGACGAGACTCTGGGTTTTGTCTTAATAGAGTTACGAGGGAAGTGAGAGGCAAAGGAAGAAGAAGAAAAAAGAGAGAGAGAGGAAACGGAGAAAGAAGAGGAGGAGAATTGGAAGGGAAAATCGAATTGAATAAAGATGGAGAAATTCGAAATAAGTAAGGGGAAAAGGCTGACGTAAATTGAAGCGAAGAGGAGGAGCAACGGATACAGAGAAAATCGTAGGAGAGGAGAGAGGAGGAGAGGACACTGAATAAAGGATTCACCGGTGGATGTTGAGACTTCTCTTTGGGCTCGAAATTGGAGTGAGATTATGATTGCTTTTATATATATATATATATATATATATATATATATATATATATATATATATATATATATATATATATGTGTGTGTGTGTGTGTGTGTATGTATGTATATTTATATATGTTTGCATATACAGGTATATATATGTGTGTGTGTGTGTGTTTGTATTGTACTTTAATGTGCATGATTTTTCATAAAAACATTCAGTACAAAGTACGAGACAACAACATTGCTAGACCAGTTTCAGAAAATTATGCCGCCCATTGCAATATCAGTATAGTTTTCTTACGGGAATAAAAGCAGTTGCCATTAAAATTCTTAGCGTATTCAGAAAGGTAGGGAGTGCAGTTCAGATTGCATAATTAGGGTGGTTTTCAAACACTCATATTGTCTCGTCTTATTTATTATTAACATGTGCCAGGAAAATTACGCCATGAATTTTTGTAATTGCTTAGTTGTGAAGATGGTTAATAACACTTCATGCTAAAACACTTGAGTAAGTTGATATTGGAGGTGTAACCTTTGTAACAGCACCTCGGATCTTTTTTTTTTTTTTTTTGTCAGCCGACGGTAAATATCTGTATTCGATATCATTGAAGCTAATCGCGATTAGCAGAGGCTTATTTTACTGACCACCCACTAGGGGTTATTATTCAAATGTATCGGCCATTCAGTAAAAGCTATATTAATATCGGCTGAAGATGATTTCCGTCAACCCTAAAAAAAAAAATGAAAGAATGCCGGTAGAGATATTGATTGGTTTTGTTCGTTTTTCACTTTTGGTAACCTGGTATTTTTTTATTCGTTAAAGTACTAGCTGAGAGAGAGAGAGAGAGAGAGAGAGAGAGAGAGAGGGCAAAGTCTTTTCAAAATTAATGACGTATTAGCATCAACCTCTTTGGAAATGACCAGGTAACATTAAAAATTGTTTATAGTCGTAGGCACGACACAATCGGTAACCTGGTAGTTGTATTCATTAGAGTAATAGCTGAGAGAGAGAGAGAGAGAGCAAAGTATTTTAAAATTTATGACGTATTAGATGTATATCATCAACCGCTTTGGAAATAACCAGACAACATTGACAATTGTTCCCAGTCGTATGCATGACACGAGAAGGAAACGCGTTTATGAAATATGAAATATAAACAGCAGTTCTAAAAAAATAAATAAATAAAATAAAAAAAGATAGACTATTGGGATACTGATAAACTTTATGTCGAGGCATTTACACTGAAGCCCTGTCATTATTGTTTTGGCCGTTTTTCGCTCGTTCTTCTTTATTGCAATGAACGCTGCCGTGCGGAAAAAATGACAGACGGGATAGATTGCCACAGTTATCTGAAAACAGAGAGAGATAAAAGATTGGTGGATTGAATCGGCGGGATTTTCGTGTTAATGGAGACTGGCAGCATGACGGATGGAGATAATTTAAGTCGTGGCTATCAGTAGTCGATTGTGATTGTAGTCTTACGTGGATCAATAATTTGAATGTATTCGTATCATCATTAGCCACCATCTGTTCCGAGTTATTTTCAGATAAATAACAGCCGATTTAGAATTGTAATCGTTATTATCGAAAGTAAATTGTAATGATTATATTTACTAATGAGAATGCAGCCTGTAAAACGAGATAGCTATTAATGGTTGATTCTTGTGCAACTACAAGTGAATCTCAGGATTTTATAATGGTTTATTGGACGAGTTGCTGTGTATGTTATTACTTGCGCCAACAAAATTATGAATTTATTGGTTTGTGGTCATGAAAACCGTCTAGCCCATTTAATAGTTTGTGACTTTTCACGGTCAATTTTCTTACGTAATCTGATTAGGGCGGAGGCTGATGTAAGGTCTTTACTGATTGTTGTTTCTTTTGTAGTTTCTTCTGTTGATTGTGTGTTGTCAAATTTTCTTTATTTTGGGTTTAGAAGCGTCTGTTGCTAGGGGACAATTTTTTTCACCTTTTAGTGGGTTGAAGGTCACCTGTGTTTGATGTGGGTCGCAATCCTCAGATTACACGGTTCAGTGAAAACCTCTTTCTTCAATCACCTAACCCTGGAAATCCCTTCCTGCCTCTGATTTCCTGACTCTTATAAATAATTCTTTTCATGGTACAGGTCTGACGTTTCCTGCGTCTTTAAGCCTCACCTTTCTTTCGTTAATTTCCCGTTTCTTATTTTCTTCGGGCATAGGCTAGAAAAGGGCCTTAGGTTGGCAGTCACATTACAGTTGACCACTGCAAAAAAAAGAAAAAAAAAGAAAAAAATGCGCCGGAGTTTCTTCAGCGCTATCCAGTTTTCTGTACAGCGTATAATGCTAGATGAAACTCAGCCACGGCCCATAAAACTCTTATCCGCGGCCCATGAAACTTTCAGCCACGGCCCGGTGGTGGCCTGTGTTGTTGGCACCTATAGCGTTGCCAGACGCACGATTATGGCTAACGCTAACTTTAAATAAAATAAAAACTACTGAGGCTAGAAGGCTGCAATTTGGTGTGTTTGATGATTGGAGGGTGGATAATCAACATAGCAATTTGCAGTCCTCTAGCCTCAGTAGTTTTTAAGATCTGAGGGCGGACAAAGTACAGACCGACAGACAAAGCCGTCACGATAGTTTTGTTTTACAGAAAACTGAAAATGAGGCGTTGATGTCAGTCAGTCCGGCTTTCCACTCTTCTTCTCTATTACAGTTGAAAAAGATATGATTGGTCTTATGAATTAAAGGTTATGGTGTGGTACAGTGCAATTGTGCCAGTGGTTTTTGTTATGTCCTTTCCCCCCGTGGGTGGGCCGAAGGTAAAAGAAGCTGGAGTGTAATGCACGAGATTAAGATACCCATTTTTTAACATTTATACACACGCATGTTGTGAAGATGAAAAGGCCCATAAAAACGCCATATACACGCTGCAACAATATATTTCAGACACTTCTGTATCCCTGCTCACTGGTGAAATATGGACAAATGATATGTAACAAAGGCATTTATAAGGTGTGGTAATACGACGTTGGTGTATGTAGATGACAGTTGACCCGGTGGTGGATGGAAAATAGTTTATTCCCTCGTGCCGTATTAACAACACGGAAATACTGTGATTTATTACATGACCCTAGAGACCCCATCAGGCGTTCACCGATGGTCAGAAATATTGGATTCGGCACGTAAGCTGATGTCGGCACCGCTACGTAGCCCTGTTATGAGGTTCAACATCCGGAAAGTGAAAAGGAATTAGATTTGGCTTTTGGAAATTGCCTGTCAGTCACTGCAAATCGAGTACGTACGTGGTTCATCTTCCTCTTGTGGTTTTAGGGGCCTGGGAGCCCGGGGGTTTGATGAAGGGGTTTGGGGGTGGGTTTAGAAAAGGCGGCTGACAATTTAACCCGGCATTAATGGGGTTTTGGGGAAAGAAATTTTTGGGGCGCCTTTGGGTCTTCGGAAAGACGGCGGGGTTAGAGGGAATTATTACCCCCGTCAGTTCCAGGGCGTCGGGAGAGAAAGTTCCTCCCCAGCGGTATTGGCTTCTTTGTTAAATGGGCGCCTCTTGTAT
>NC_089755.1:47837620-47882620 GCF_040412425.1 Macrobrachium rosenbergii
CAAAATAACGAGTGGACGGAATCGCTCAACATATTACAGTAACAGTCTGTTCTTTTCTTTATGGGATAAACTGAATGTTCTTTTTTTTATAGGAAGAATTTACTTGTTTTTTTCGTAGATAACTGACTGTTCTTTTTTATAGAAAGAACTGGCTTCTTTTTCCAAGGAAGAATTGACTTCTTTTTTATAAAAACTGACTGTTCTTTTTTTATAGGAACTGACTGGTCTTTTTATAGAAAGAATTGACTGTTCTTTTTTATAGGAAGAGCTTGACATCTTTTTTTATAGGAAGAACTGACTGTTCTTTTTTTATAGAAAGAAGTGACCCCTTTTTTCATAGAAAGTACTGACTGTTCATTTTTTTATAGAAAGAACTGACTGTTCTTTTTATAGCAAGAACTGACAGTTCTTTTTTTTGTAGCAAGAACTGACTGTTCTTTTTTTATAACAAGAACTGACTGTTCTTTTTATAGAGCGATCTAACTGTTCTCACAATATTTTGAGTGATTCCGCCCACTCGTGATTACGTTGTTCCTCAAATGGAAAACTTTAATTCTCTTATCAATAAAGCGGAGTTGCAGAAAAATTATTGTAATATTTTGTTCATTACGACGACATTGCGTTTAAAAATGGGTTCTTGGTCAAATTCAAAATGGCGGCAGTTGGATTTCAGTTGTCCGTATTTTTGTCGTGAATAATCATATAATTCATTACTCCCTTATATCTTTATGTCTGTCTGTTCAAAGGGCCTAAAGGCAGGCCCTTTCTCTCTCTCTCTCTCTCTCTCTCTCTCTCTCTCTTCGCAACGAGAAAATCCATGTATTTTTTTTTAGGTAGACAGGAATTATTCTTTTCAAACCTATCGAAGAATGTTTCTTATATAGAAAAAACCAAAGACGAGGAATTTTATCACGTATCTCCCTATTACTGTACCTCCGTTCGTATTCTCTTTCTTCCATCTTACTCTCCAACCTCTCCTAACGATTGATTGATAGTGCAACAGCGAGGTTTTCCTCCTGCTACGCCTTTCAAACCTTTTTACTCTGAGTTTCCCTTTCAGCGCTGAATGAACTCGTAGGTCCCAGCGCTTGGCCCTTTGGCCTAAATTCTATATATTCTAATTCTTTATCAAGTATCTTTCTAAGAATTAATGTTTATATCTTTCCTGAAAGAAGCGTTTCGTAGAAAGTAATGTTAAAAAAAACACACATTTTTGACGTCTCTCGCACTGCCCACACCTACCCGGTACTTCGGAAGAAAATGGCGGCCCACTTTTCCTGGTCTAGTGTGATCTGACCTGGGGAGATTCTCTCTAGTGTGAAAGGCCCTGCAAGAAAGTGAGAAAGTATGTCGCTAACGGAAAGGTTAGGATTCAGAGAGAAAAATGGAGAGTATGATTTCATCCAGCCAGAACTTCCCCGTTCTTGCCTACTCTCTCTTCACCTTAACATTCTTTTCTCCCTTCTTCCCATCTTCCCTTCTTCCTCCTCCGCATTCTTTTCTTAGGAATTCCATATTCCATTTTCTCCCCTTAACTCTAGTTCCTCGTTGGGAGTCGGTAGAGTTGTCGCCTAGCACTCGCTAGGCCCGAGTTCGAGTCTCCGACCGGCTAATGAAGAATTAGAGGAATTTATTTCTGGTGATAGAAATTCATTTCTCGGTATAATGTGGTTCGGATTCCACAATAAGCTGTAGGTCCCGTTGCTAGATAACCAATTAGTTCTTAGCCACGTAAAATAAGTCTAATCCTTCGGGCCAGCCCTAGGAGAGAGAGCTGTTAATCAGCTCAGTGGTCTGGTTAAACTAAGATATACTTAACTTTTCCCCTTTACTCTACCTCTCTGTTTCTTGATTCTGCTTCCCATGCGTTTTCTTCTTAGCTTTATCACTTACCTGTTATCTTCTCTTGTTGCTTTCATTATGGTATGGGTTAGTCATGTTTAAATAATAGAGGCGTAACCCTAAACCGGTTCTCATAAATATATGTGTTCCATATTCATATAGAAGCATGAACATTATTTAGGAAAAAATATTTGGAAACAATATCATATCAGCTTGAGTTTAATTCACAGTAGTCCTTATAAATGATATCCAAACTTTGATTGAAAGTTAATTATCAGCAGCAACATTAACAGAATTAAAGTTATAAATGTTAATGAAAAAACTGAAGCCAAAATAAAGCCACTCACATGCAGTATTAAAGTTGAAAAAATTAGAAATATATATTAATAACTGCAAATAATTTTTTCCCTCCTTACGGTATGATTGCTAGTGAGAGAGAAAGAGAGTAGTGGAAAAGAAAGCCACCCCAGTCTCTTGTTAAACTTTTTGTGATGTCTTACGCCATTTGTGGATGAATTGCTATGCCCATCAGAACTGATGCAAACACGGCATTTCATCCATGTTATCACAAATATGTATCCAAACATGTATCCATCAGTCTAATCATTTGGATGCGTGTTAAGACTGACTACGTGTGCCAGGCTCCTAAATAACATATGCTAACATATGCCCACGTTATCAAATAGGAAGACACAATTCTTGTTTGAAAATGACAGCGTAATTGTCTGAAGGAATTGTGCGAAACACCAACGGCTCTTGAGATATTCATTTGGGAGAGCGGCTTTGCATATGTATAAGATTGTTGATTATAATTTGGAACAGTCTTGGATACATATGAGTGAGGAACAAATGTATCCACCATTAGAAATGGATATTTTAATTTTTTATATACACAAGATAGCAAAGAATGAATATTCATGATAAGGATATGAAGAGAAGATGATAATCTCTCTCTCTCTCTCTCTCTCTCTCTCTCTCTTTTTCTCTCTCTCTCTCCTGAACTTTTTTCATTATCATTATGGATACATTTTTAATTAAGCACTTTCTCCATTGAAGTGTCAGTGAAGAAAGGGGCTTATACGGCTGCCTTTCTCTCAGTTTATCCAATTATCGTTAATGATGACGTGAAGTAGTCTTCACGGAGCGGAATCCTTTTTTGATTAAGGCAATTCTCCATTGATATTTTTTTTATGGGAATTGATGATTTGGTGGGAGAAAGGCTCGGCGAGTATCATGTTTACATTGCTCTGAATGTTACGTAGACTTTTCAAATCTTCCAGTTTGTTGTATCAAATGATCAGTGCTTTTGGGCCTTCTCTCTCTCTCTCTCTCTCTCTCTCTCTCTCTCTCTCTCTCTCTCTCTCTCTCTCTCTCTCTCTCTCTCTCTCTCTCTCTCCATATATATATATATATATATATATATATATATATATATATATATATATATATATATATATATATATATATTATATGTGTGTATATATATAATTTTGTTTGTAGTTTGTATACGTATGTGTATATTTGTTTGTATATGAGTATGCAAATATGTAATATAATTATGCAGCGTGCGAGTCTCACGTATACTTCGGTTTGCTCTGTTTTGTAAAACTAGCTTCAGTTTCATCATGAACTGTTACACTTACTCCTCGTATTTTATTGTAGAATCGATGTGGAGGCAATAGGGAGGATGTTGGTTATGTTCGGTATACAGTATGATATAAACTTCTTGAGCGCGACTGAAAACTTTTATATTGGAAGCAAAGTGCATTTTCAAATATATACATAGGAGAGTGACTGGTTTGGTGTAAAAGCTTGTCCGCTACAAGGCTTTATTATGTCACCATGGCTGTTTAATGCCATCATGGATGGAGACAAGTCTCCTTTATGTAAGTGGAATGGGGATGTGGAAACAATTGAAACAAAAAGGTTGATTGTTGAGATTATTTTTTTTTTTTAGTGTATGTAGCAAAAGAAGATGGATATGTGAGAAATGTGGAGATACTCAAAGTCATTAAAAGAGAGGTAGAGCTGCAAAGTACTAAATGGGTTGTTTGATTATATGAAAGGTACATTGGAAAGGAAGGACATTAAGATGCTCATGTTGTGGAAGCTTCCTGCTTAGAGGCTTATCCACAAATCAAGGATTGAAGGTTCGAGTGTAGCAGTGACTACTGTGCCCTGGTTTATATGAAGCTATTGAAATATGTTTGTGAGTTTATATTTTAATTTGTTTTATTTTTGTAAACTTGTTCTTATTTTCTTAGTTTCTGAGTTTCTTTAGGAACTATTTCGGTTATTCCCCCTTCAGGGGCATTCTCGAATCCTAAAAACGTGGGTTCAGGTTGAAAGGTGAGGGGAACAGCGTTAAAAGTACAGCCTGCATGTAGGGTAACTGAATATCATAGACCATTTCTTTCAGCTGATTTTTTTTTTCGGGGGGAAGGGGTGGCCGAGTGAGTTAGGTGTTCTATATTTTGAAGGGTGTTACAAATAACATTTTTCAATTTCTTATTTTTTAAAGGGTGAGAAGTTATATTTAGAAGTTATATTTTGGGAGGCTTGAGAAGTTCGAGCTTTCGTTGAGGTAGGAAGTTCCTTTTTGAAGGAAATTTGGAGGTAGCATTTTAGTATTCTGATGTTGCTCAGTTCTGTTTTGAAGAGGTGAGAAGTAGTTTTAATCCCACAAACACAAACCATCTCAAAACTCTTTAAACCATCTTTATGCTTACGCTACCATTTCAGCAATATCTTCTACCACCTGAAGAATTTCTCACTCATTCAGTTCATTTTTCTGTGATGAATGTCCAGAAGTGTTGTTTTTGAGAGGGGGGGGGGCGATATTCAAAGCTCTGGAGCGGTGGGGGACCGTAAAGGTGTTCAGGTATGCCATCAGAAATTTAGGCACTTTATAAATACTGGCGTATTTTTACATGTCAGCTGATTTCGTTTGGCAAAATCCTTTTCAAATGTTAATTGAAATACTGGCACTCATTGTTGCAGTTACAGAGCATGTTTGTCATTAAACATTCCTTATATATATATATATATATATATATATATATATATATATATATATATATATATATATATATATATATATATATATATATATATATATATATATATATATATATATATATATATATATATATAGTATATATATATATATATATATATATATATATATATGTGTGTGTGTGTGTGTATTACATATTTATATAGTGTGTATATATACACACAAATATACTTACAAAATTATAATATATTTCTGTAGGCTCTTTCCATGCCTTCACTGATCATTTCTTGCTCATGATGACGGTCATAACGTTTTTCTTATCTAAAATGCAAAGATCTAATCTTCATACCAAAGGGGAAGCACGGAGTCTAACATGCTTTGTCTGTAACACCACTCATGAAATCGTACGAAAAGCTATAAAAATTATATTAATTGATGAAATCACGCAAGTACATGCACAGCATGATCCGATTTTTATATTTTATGCTCAGGAATTACTACATACGAGTATGTTCTTCCGTTTGACATACCTATCTGCATTTTTCGTTTGATCTTGCTATATAGATTTTATTGTTATTTTTTTTTATTTTGTTGCTTGGATAAAAGGGGGTGGATGTCCCTTCTTTTTCTTTGTTTGTAAACTGTGCATGCATTCGCTTTTACATACACTCGATGCAACTCGGCCAGAGTTTTTCCACTCTCAAATTTACATGTATTGATTAAACGGACATCGCCGTGTTTGTACATCCAGGAATATGCAAGCACACCTCTCCATTGCAGTTCTCGAAATAGAAATAATACGCAACAATATGGAGTTCCTCGAATGTAACCTCGTCTTGCCGATACCGGTGGGCGTGTATGTGTGTGTTTGTGTGCGTGTGTGTGTGTGTGTGTGTGTGTTGTGTGTACAGCGTGTTGTTTCAGGCAGATCTCAAAAGAAGACTTCACAGATGCTTGAACGCCGAAGCGCTGGAGTTCGGTTAAAACCATCGGCTCGGGATGATGGTGGCTTCAATTATGCACGCGGCCGGCTTCTCCGGAACGCCCCGAATTCGTCGGAAGTCGGAGGATTCGAAGTGAATTCCTATTTCGAAGTCGCGTTTGTTTTGCGCGGTTCTGTTTGGTTGCTGTTTAATTGATCGCGTTGCAGATTGGTAAATCTTATTTATTTGGCTTATTCCACTCCGGTGGGTGCAGTTCTTTACATTTTCCATGATCTCGTAATATCGATATTACCGTTAGTTGAAGTCGAATATTTTGCGATACCTTTTATTGAAAATGGTTGCGAGGGATGGAAATGAGTCATCTTACGGAATGGTAACTTACTTAATGGAGTATAAAGCTGCTGAAGGTACTTGGGTTTATACTCTGGTGCTAATCAAGGTAGACGTACCCACGGAGACCGAGGACGTACCCAGGAAGTATATTGGCAACTAACTAAATAATAAAAGCCTGAGAAAATGCAGGCTGTTATTGAAAGTAATGTTCAGGATATTACTTGACGATATTATTGAGTGAAATTATTCATCCAGTCAATCTATAAATACCGAATCTTTTGAATAATAAATACGTATTGCAGCGAAGGCAGCGTCCTGTCCCCAGTTGATATACCAAATAAATAGATAAACATTTTAATAAGCTACATCTTCCGTCGATGGCAACGTCCAGTTCTTAGCTGATACAAGAAATATGTAAATCGTCTCTAACAAAAAAGATATATTTTTCTTTCAATAAAAGGTAGCCTTCAGTCCTCAGCTGATTCATAAAGGAATTAAAACCGACCTGATCAGAAATTTCCTTCGAAGCCCAAAAACAAATCAGGCCCTCTTTAATAAAAAGATACTTGTGTCCTGTCGATGACATCTTCGAATCCAGCCTGGCCGATCCGTCGACAGTTTAAAGCTGTCCCTCTCAGAAGTTGTTGCCTCGGAATGCAGGAGCAGAGCTGAAGTCAGGGGGACCTCGGGATTTGAATAATGACGGCCCTGAATCAAAGGATAACCCGCCATTAACGACCCTCCTCAAGGAGCGGTCGTGTCCTTGGGGTTGGTCGGCTGGGCACGGTCGGGCGAGGGATGGAAATCACTTTTGCTCGCGGGGTATTTATATCTTTCATTCATCGTCGTAATCTAGATTGAATGCCCACTCCGGTGGCCGCGGCCTTATCATCTTTTATGGCGCCGTAAATTGCCCCCGACGTTATCGTCGTCAGGTGAAACGGCGATTTCTCGTATGTGGTTGTCGTGGAGTACACGCGCAGACACACACACACACACAGAGAGAGAGAGAGAGAGAGAGAGAGAGAGAGAGAGAGAGAGAGAGAGAGAGAGATTTGTCACGGTTTGTATGAATATCATGAGATACAGAAACAGACAGAAAGACGGGGAAGTGAATTTCGTGAGAGAGAGAGAGAGAGAGAGAGAGAGAGAGAGAGAGAGATTTGTCACGGTATGTATGAATATCATGGGATACAGAAACGGACAAACAGAAAGACGGGAGAAAGAGAGAGAGATTTTTCGTGGCAGAAACAGACAGACAGAGAGAAAGACAGGGAAGTGACTTGAGAGAGAGAGAGAGAGAGAGGGGGGGGGTGGGTATTCAATACAGGGAAGGAGACAGGAATATTAGGTGCGTAAGTACTTCTAATTAAGTAAGCAAAGAGAGAGAATCCTTCGAGTTTCATGCACTGTACATGGCATCGCTTACAGAGAGAGAGAAAGAGAGAGGAGCAAATTCTCATTCAATGAATATGTCTTTTAGATAGGGACAGAGACTGATAAAAAGAGCGTGTTCTTCTCCAGGTTGTCTTGATGTTTCAGGTCAAGAAAACAAGTTCATAATAATTGCAATCTGTATTAGGTTTTGGTGCGATCTCTCTGTCATCCTAGTTCCATTTATATCCTATTTTTTTTTAATGCACTTCAAGAAACCTGTTTTTTAATACATTAACAGAAAATACGTTTATAATTCTCATTCGTAATAAATAGCCCACTTGTTTTTTTTATACAAAAGCCTCTTTCACTTCAGTCTCCTCATGTAATATAAATGAATTTTTAAATTAAAATATTTAGAAATATGATAAATAAACAAATTAAATTGAAAATAAATATCAGTTTAATAAAAAGAAATGAAAATAAAAAACAAAGTTATTTATTTATTATTATTATTATTATTATTATTATTATTATTATTATTATTATTATTATTATTATTATTATTAATTTTGTACACTTTCCATGTAGAGGACACTAACTTTCTCAACAAGTTCCTCCCAGATTTAAATATCCTTATGTGAAGAACTAAAAGGAAGCGAAGGAATAAGACCAGTAAATAATATACAGAATGTAAACAATATAAACAAAGAGGAAAAAAAAGAGCTTGAACTGAAAATCGTGATTTGAGAAAAATAAGGCAAACGACACTTTGAAGTAGCTTGACGGCCTTGCATTAACTCACGACCATGAGCATCTGCGGCGGGACGAGGTCAGGGGTAAACGTTTCAAGATACGTTGAAACTCGTAAGAAAGGTTTGCAGAAAACGGGCCAATTAATGTAAATTCTTATTCTCCTTCTTCTTCTCCTTCTTCTTCTTCTTCTTCTTCTTTTAACTCGGACTGACCTCATTACGGAATCTGCTGCTGTTAAAGGTTGTGTATGGATGGGCCTCTCTCCAGAGCTGGTTTTAATAGTCGAGACACTGGAGTGCTCTGAGGAGTATCTCGTGCGGAATTATAGAGTTGTTTGCGCCGCTCTCTCTCTCTCTCTCTCTCTCTCTCTCTCTCTCTCTCTCTGTATTGTATTAATTTGATAGTCTCCTTGAAGGCGGAGCCGTGATTTTAACTTCATTACAAAGTGGGGAATACGGAGTTTCTTTAATGTGCGCGTGTGCATATATAAATATATATATATATATATATATATATATATATATATATATATATATATCATCCATATGCCTTCTTATTTATTCGGCTGTCTCTCGGGTCTCATTGTAACCCAGGTCTAGACCTTGATTGTAACAAATGCCACTCGCACGTGTCCCCTTCTAATCAGTCTTTGTTTTGGGGACGGTAATTTCAGTCCTTCCATCATGTGGATTTTTACTAGTTCTACTGTAACAGTGTCCCGTCCGTGCGGTTTCATTCTCTCTCTCTCTCTCTCTCTCTCTCTCTCTCTCTCTCTCTCTCTCTCTCTCTCTCTCTCTCTCTCTCTCTCTCTCTTTTTTTTTTTTTTTTTTTTTAGACGAAAATCTGATATTTTGTGAGACTAACTACCTATGCTTGCTTGCTCATCTTAAAAAATTAAATATCTAGAATTTTCGTGGTACTTTTTTTTTTTCTTCTCCCTGAACAGCAAATATTCTTTTTCTTTTACACTTGCGTTTTACATTTTTGTAGTTGTAAATCGTCATCTGCCCTAAAAATTTCCTCTCCACTCGTTTTTTTTTTTTCAGATCGTTTTACTTCTTTTAGTGTTATTCATTCCATGTTCTAAAGCTTAACCTTTCACCCCTAAACATTCCTCCTCCTCCTCCCCTCCTCCTCCTCCTCCTCCTCCTCCTCCTCCTCCTCCTCCTCCTCCTCCTCCTCCTCCTCCTCCTCCTCCTCCATGGAAGATTAGATTATTTCCGGTCGCCATCTGGTTTCCTTCCCCGTAATGGCAATTTTACCAGTAAATTAGGAACCACCCACGATTACATATATTCAATTTCGAGGGCCCAGGTCATCGTATTTTTAACGGATTCTGAGAAATGTTAATCGGCTTGTTTTAGTTTTTATAATGTTTCGTTGCCTTCTATCCGAGTCTCTCTCTCTCTGTTAACTATATTTCTCAAGCCATTTTCCGAAATCTCCTTGTTATAGATTGTGTTTGCTCAGTTGTATAATTATGGATCTAAAGTTTGTTTTCTCTCTCTCTCTCTCTCTCTCTCTCTCTCTCTCTCTCTCTCTTCTCTCTCTCTCTCTCTGTGGCCTGTTGCACATTGGTAACGTACAAAGTGCGAGACGTTCTATAAAATCCAGTTTGCCTTTTTTCGACCAAAGCAGTGAACTAGGTACTTGGTCGTGAGTCGAATATTTAGGTCGAATGAAAGGTATAGAAGAGAGAGAGAGAGAGAGAGAGAGAGAGAGAGAGAGAGAGAGAGAGAGAGAGAGAGAGGAAATATTTTGCATCATGGTCTACGTTACAATCCATACATCATAGAATGTACATAGCTGCTGAAATGGCTAGTATATAATTGAAAGCGAATATGTCATTAAGATATTATTAAACTGTCTTCTTCGGCCTGTCAAATTTCATTGTTTTTACTGGCCGGTGCCTCCGGCAGTGCCTCCGAGGGTAATGGAATCAAAACAGGTTTCGGGAATGCAAAGAAAACACGAGCTGTGCCTTCCGGAAGAGAGCGGGGGGGGGTCGTTTCGAAACCCTTCTTCGTGCGACGGGGGGGCGGAGGGAGAGTGCCAAACGAATTTTGGGCAGTCCCGGAACTTTGGCCCGGGTCTGTCGCTCGATGAATGGGAGGAAACTTTCTGGGATTCTCAGAGTGTCTGTGGTGGTGTGCGGATGTCATAAATAAAAAGGAATTAAAAATGAATCATTCTTGTTTTGGGGGATGTAAACGATGAGGGAAATATAAATATGAAAGTGTGTATCTCTCTCTCTCTCTCTCTCTCTTTATAAATATATATACGTGTTTATATATACATATATGTATGTATATGTATATACACATAATTTGTATGCACGTATACATACATACATATATATGCACATATACAGAGAGAGAGAGAGAGAGAGAGAGAGAGAGAGAGAGAGAGAGGAATATGGAACAAGGGAGAAAAAGGGTTCTTCTTTTATTAAAACTGTCTTGGAACTCTCTCTCTCTCTCTCTCTCCTCTCTCTCTCTCTCTCTCTCTCTCTCTCTCTCTCTCTCTCTCTCTCTCTCTCCCTATATATATATATATATATATATATATATATATATATATATATATATATATATATATATATATATATATATATATATATATGGATATGGATATCTGTATATAGACAGATATAGATACACACACACACACACACATTACATATATACTATATATATACTGTATATATATATATATATATATATATATATATATATATATATATATATATTTATATATATATATATATATTATATATAGCCATATGTAAATAGAGAGAGAGTGTGTGTGTTCTCCCTTGTCTATATATATAAAAGAAAATCTCCAACAACCATTCTGGAGTTCTTTACCTGCAAACTTGCCTATAAAATATCACTGCAAGAGAGCGTTAAATTTTTCTCGCGGATTACACGACAGTAAACTATTGGCGAAGTTTGGTCATCTTTTTTGTCTCAAGTTTGGGCTGGGCTGCTGCGCCTTTCGGGAGAGGTCCCAGGGGAGGTGCTGAGTGTTTGTTTGTTTGTCGACAGTCTCCTCAGCAAATGTAGTGTACTTGTTATTTTAAAATGGTTGTGTTTGTTTCCCGGGAGTCTTTGAATGGTTTTTTTTTTTTTACTTTAAGGTTTTTTTTTATTTTTAGATTAAGAGATTACCATAAAAACCGTAATTTTGTATTTGCTCTTATATTGTCTTTTGTGTGAGCAAAGTTGGCGTCAGTTTCATTTAATATTCTCCGCCTAATCTTTTGAAAATTAAAAAAAAAATTTTTTTTACAATTCCAAGAGACATAGTAGATTGTGGTGAATAGAAATTCATAAGAAAGAAAAAAAAGAATACTCACCTGATAAACTACGCAACAGTGAAAATGTGCAATTCTGATTTTTCGATCAATGCTAATGTCTTAATCAGTTCTGATGTAATTAATCTTCACGGACATGAATTTTATTTTACTTTTGGTATTAATGCTGTAAAAACTAAATGATTTGTGTAAAAAACTAAATTTCCTAGTACTAAAGCGATTAACGACTACCCTACACGGAGAGATAATACTTCACTTTAAGACGTTTTCCTGGCGTGGAATAAACCAGGAGACGTTTATAGATAGAATACGTAGTGTGGCTCCTTACTTTTGCCTTTGAACGAAGAAATCACGTACCCTTATATTAACAACTTTGAATGACGTTAGATTCCTGCGTTAGGGGTTACAGTAAAATTTCCAAAAGGTTGGAAATCTCATATCTTAAATTCCTGGTTATCTCTTCTCTCAACAGATGGCGCCACCCAGAGATCACAAGTTCTCGCTCTTCAGAACTTACTGGTTGGTCTGGGCTGTCCTCTTCCAAGCTGCCGTCCATGTGGATTGCCCCAGGGGATTCACAGCAAGGTAGGCTCGAAATTTATTAGGATTTCAACAGTTTTTAGTATGTTTTGTGTGTGTGTTTTCATCGTAGTGTGCTGTTTTAGGCTTTATCAATGCCAGCAACAGTAGTTGTAGTAGTACAAGGACAAGTCGAAAAAGCCAGTGACTTACCAGGCAAGTTTGTTCTATCGAGATTAAGCCAGTCAGCCTTGCACTGGCACGGGCTCTTGCTCTTCTGCAGCCCGTAACAAGTTTCTACGGAATAGAGTGTCCTTGTCTGAAACCAGCAAAGATGAAGAAATAAGACAAAATTTCATTTTCAGAAGTACTCATGGACAGAATCTAACATGCCAAGAAATAGATGGCCGTTGTCAGGTAGGCTCACCGGATTGATTCAATGGGGGATGTGAGTTGTTGGAAAAGAAATGACGAAACTGATCGACTTTCGAGGGATTTGCAGTACTGAATCTTCCCTGCAATCTTTATTTTTATTCCAAGAGCTTAGATCGAGAGTTGCATTTATGTGATGGAAACGTATAGTGACTAAAAGAGATGTGTATAGTGATTGAAGGGAATTTATAGTCAAGTTATTTTTGTTTCGGAATTACATACTATAAATCGTCTTTGTGTGATTTAAAGCTACATCGATGGAATGCATTAACAAGCACTAACTTAAATCAGATTCAAATGTATATCTGAAAATACTTTCACATTTTCTGTAATAGTACCATATCTCCTGTAAACGGTATGAAACAGATAGCAAATGACAACCTATCTTAATTTGCAATGTTTATGCATCCAATTAAAGAAAGAAAACTGGATTGTTTTCCAGGAGACTTCGAAAGTTATTTCCATACTGAGGCTAATAGGACGTACAAAACCCATTCTCGAAGAAAACAGGATGAAAAAAATTAGGATTTTGACCAGGAAGTTACAGACCTGCCTCTTGAAGGATTAGAGGCTTTTTATTATCAGAGTCGGGGGGATGGGTGGGCGGGGGAGGGAAAACGGAGGTTGAAAAGAGTTCCAAAGCCTAACTTTTGCATAAATATTTCATGTAGTCTAAGTACTTGCGTAGGTGAGTGAGATTTTAAGAACTGAAAAACCATGCAACTCTGTTTTGAAGTAGTGGGAGAACGGAGGTTGGAAAGAGTTCCAAAGCCTAACCTTTCCATAAGTATTTCATGTAGTCTAAGTACTTGCGTAGGTGAGTGAGATTTTAAGAACTGAAAAACCACGCAACTTTGTTTTGAAGTAGTGGGAGAGAGGAGGTTGAAAAGAATTCCAAAGCCTAACTTCCACATAAATATTCCATATTTTCTAAGTACTTGCGTAGGTGAGGCGAGAATTTAAGAATTGGAAAACCATGCAACTTTGTTTTGAAGTAGTGGGAGAACGGAGGCTGAAAAGAATTCCAAAGCCCAACTTTTACATAAATATTTCATGTAGTCTAAGTGCTTGCGTTGGTGAGGCGAGAATATATTTACTGTAAGAAGCTGCAAAACTACGAAAGCGTTTTGAAAGTGTAAATAATTTTAAACAATTTTTAGCCGAAATCTCTATTATTACACATAAATGGCATTTCATTTTTGACCTTGTATACCAGAGAGTTTGAGATTTATGAATGAGTCCCCCTCCCATCCTCCCCTCCACGTAAACCCAACAACAGGTTCCAAGGCTCTGGTAGTGAATGAGATTAACGTAACCCGCACCACACCTGCGGAACTTTTAACATTTGCGGTTTATGCGCGCGCCGCCATCCGCATGCAAATCCGAAGACATGATCCGAGCCTTGGGTGGGTAATGCAGATTTAAGCCAGACACGCAAATGGTTTTGCCATTCACATTAGCATATTTCGATAGCGACGGAAGTGATTCTCCATTTTTACGGGGTGAACGAAAACTGTGTGGTTTCAACTGCTTGTGGGGGAGTGCTTGAGTGCTGCTTGCAATGATAACTGCTGGATATTGGATATGTTTTAAAAGTTTCAATGATGTCTGTTGAATGTTGGGTTATGTGTTAAGCAGAAACAGGTTTTAGGTTTTGAAGAACAAAAAGACTCATGACTGAAAAAAATCCGAATCTTTTTAAATTTAAAACAGTAATTATATTAAGTAAATGGCTAGACTCTTAGACTGAACCCAGAAAAATTATTAATCATGAATTATGATATGTTACCAAACAGGTTTGGTTTTGAAGAAAAAAGAATCATGACTAAAAAATCCGAATCTTTAAATTTAAAATTATTGATGCCTAAATGGCTAAACCGTGAGATTGAAACCAGAAAATTAGTGATCTTAAATTTTGATTTATTACCAATATTTTTTATTCATTTTTTCACTCTCAGAAACTAACTGAACCGTATTCTGAATTTTTCTACCCTCTTGTCCATTCCTGTCCAATCGAAATTTAGTTGTTGCTAATATAGGGTAAATGACCTTTGTTATTGTGACGCCAATTTGATGTTAATGCTTTTGTCAAGTCCTTTGTGTTCTTAGAGATAGATCATTCAGTTAATGTAGTCTTTCAAGAAATAAAAACTGCACCCATAAATATAATAGTACAAAAAAAAACTTTCAAGAAATAAAAACTTATCAAGGGAGCCCTTACTTGTGGTATCCACAAAAAGGCAACACAAAACCCATTTCTCCACGGTGCTAAGTAAACACGCTTAATCCTTAAAACACACACACACACACACACGCACACACTCGCACACACACACTACTTCCTTAGAGTTGCGTATAAAACTTTTGTCTCTCTGGTGTGAATGAAAATCTGGATTAGTTTTTTTCTTCTTCTTCTTCTGAATTTCAGATAATATGGAAATCAGTACGAATGTTACATCCGGCTTGAGAGCTTTGTTAATGGAACTTGGTGGACTTTTGTCGTTGTGGGTATTAGGAAAGCAGTTGCTTCTCTTTGGGCCTTGTTTTCGGGGAATGGAAAATGAACATTAAATAGATAAGGAAGGGGGATATATATTATTTATATGATTTAAGGAATTAGGAATTTGTGTTTTTACTCATGTAATAACTAAGATTTGACTATAATAATAATAATAATAATAATAATAATAATAATAATAATAATAATAATAATTATTATTATTATTATTATTATTATTATTATTATTATTATTATTATTATTATTCAGAAGATAAACCTTATTCCTATGGAACAAGCCCACCACAGGGACCATTGACTTAAAATTCAAGCTTCCAAAGAATAAGGTATTCATTTGAAAGAGGTGGCAGAAGGCAATAGGGAATACAGAGTGACCAGATCAGTTACCAGAAAAGAAAAATAAGTCAACAAATAATAAATAAATAGATAAGAATGTAAGTAAATCCAGAAATACTCAAGTTTTCAAAGAGAAATAGATACGACTAATTAAATAGACAGTAAAGTAAAAAATAGTCTTCATCTTTTTTTTAAATAATTGCTAAGTCCATTATGGAAATTTATATAGGACATACCTCTTGTAAGTGTATTTATGTACAAAAGCAAATATATGTAGCCTTGAGAAACCTATATGAGTACCAAACCTCAACAGGTGTTTCTTGCTGTAAACTGCAATGGCATTAGACGTGGAATCTTACAAACCGATTTTTATGAAGTTTTGAATGATAATAGTTTTGAGAGATAATAATTAGGAACATTACTGACAGTATTGTAGTGTTTTGATACAAAACTTCGATCCGGTAAATCGAGGAAAAGCTACTCCGTAGGATTTTTGTACTGAATCCTATTGTTCTACTGCCTCCAAATATTATTGTTTTCTATTGCATGTCCTTTGCAGTAATTGGAGAGGCTTTTACTTCTTATTATTATTAATATCACTCTTCTTATCCCTGTTGTTAAGTGCCGGCGGAGGTAACCATTTTCTAGCAGAAACTTACACCTTTAGATGAGTAAGAAAATTTTAGTGCATTTTACTAACACTTCAAGTAGTGCTGAGGATAAATCGTTATCACTTACCACTGCGAAAAGTAAGAAGATCCTTCTTCCCTATTTGTAAATGACCAGCCATCAGAATATTCAGGTGCGACGCCATTATATAGTAATCCAATCAGTCATTCACCAGAACGTCACCGGGTTTCGAGGAAGTGATGAGCGGCGGTCTCTGCACCTTCCTCTCGATCGGGTCCCCCAGCTCAGAGACTTAATTTTGCTGAGCTCTTCACATTCGAATTCATGTGTGATTGATTGTCAGCGTAGAACCAGCATTTTCGACTCTGAATTGGTAATCCGGGCTCCCTAGTTTATTAATGGTCATGAATATGGAGGCGCTGGGCGAGGAATAAGGAAGGGTTAAGTTGCTGGCGCGTTTTATCGAGCGACTTAAGCTGGAAGCTGGAATGGAGCTGTGATCATAATTGCCGTCTGGGATGGATGGCATTTCAGGATAAGTTTTGACAATGGCTCTGTTTTTCGTTAGATTACCGAAGAAAATAAACATTCGTTAGGCATTGCAAACGATGTTAGCTTACGTAATAGCCTTTTTTTATTTTTTATTTTTATTTTTATTATTTTTTTTTTTTACGACGCTGAATGACTGTTGGCCTCAGCTCCTGGCCTTTAGCGCAAAATACTTTAACGTTCATCAGCCATTCAAAAAAAAATCTGGAAGAGTGAACTGCAGTATTTTGATACAGATTTTATTAGATTACATTCAGCGTTCACTGTGCTTTTTCTGTAGTACTATGTTGTATATCAAATGATTATTTCGTTGAAGAAAAAGGGGAGTAGACTCTTTCATAAACAAAGGAAGTTGTGGACGCACAACTGGCTAGCATTCACTGAAGGAGGAACGGGGGGCCAATTTAAAAGATATTGTAGCCCGAGTTTTTATTCATCGCAACGGTTTAAGATTCATTACGAAGACGAATGCGCATAAAAGCGATGTCATGAGATAAAGGAGAGAGTTCACGAGAGAGAATCGTTTGTAAAGGATCAGCTGAGAGATAAGTGAGAGACCAACAAAGGAAAACTACCAGAGAGAGAGAGAGAGAGAGAGTGAGTGAGTGGAGAGGTTAATGGCTTGCGTTTAAGAGATGAGGGCTAATGAGGGTTTTTTAGGAAACCTGAACAAGAAGTTCGAAGTAAAAAGGGAAGATGCTCCGGAGTGGAAGTAATTCGAGGAAGGGAAATATCAGGCAGAAAGATTTCTGGAAAAATGAAATTGAAATTATCCCGTAAAGGGACGCCGTTCTGTCGATGGCAGGAGTATTAAGAAAACTGATAATTAATATCTAATTCGTAGATTTAATCGTGGACAGACGCTTTACAGTGGCTGAAATGTTCGTAAGGAAAACCATACAACTTCACTTTCAAAATTTCACTCAGTAATCAAAGGAATTACCTTTATAATGAGGTTTCGTTTTTATTACGCAATTGCGTGACCGACTTCTTTCCGTAAGCCAGATTATTTGAAAGGGAGACTCCGAAGTAAGGGGAAATGCAGCAAAAGTCTCATTTCTGCGAATAGGTAATAAAAAAGGAAAGTTTTGGGAACTGAATGAACGTAATTTTGTTCGTCATACCGAGAAAGAAGATGTTCAGAAAGGAACTGGTAAAGGAGGGACTGGTGGCAGAAGATGCGGAGTGGGAGAACAGTGGGCTTTCGGGGAAGAAAACGATAATATGAATTCAGCGTTAATTATGAGAAATTCAATTAAAAGGTTCATTAAACTAAAGAAATATAAAAGGGCCAGGTTAAGAAAGTGGAACTTACGAAAGAAGTATGAGAAGACGAGATCACTGGGGCTCTAGAATTACAAAAAGAATCGTATGAACTAATTGGGAGTTATGTAAAAGTTGTCTGAAAGGTCTTGCAGGAATAATGGATAATGTCTGTATGACCTTGGTCCTTCATACGCCAATCTGGAACTGATAGAAACTGATTAAAAGAAAAGTATCGAGAGTATGTTATATCTGCCACAGAATTAAATGTGATTCGCAGACCTTGGTCCTTCATAACCCAATCTGAAACTGATAGAAACTGATTAAAAGAAAAGTATCGAGAGTGCGTTATATCTGCCACAGAATTAAATGTGATTCGCAGTTTCGGTGATGAAAGTACATTGTCAGAGAGACTCGTTCAGTGTAAAAATAGGCCAGTAATCAAGATATTAAGTCTTTACGTTTTTTTCTGATGAAGAACTGAGGTAATTTAGGAAGGAGACGAAGCGTGAAGGAAAGTTTTGGTCATAAGATCATTATTAAAAACATTATCACTGCGAGTGAGATTATATGGAAAACATCTACTGAGGCCCACAAAAATAAAAAAATAAATTAAAAGTTCGTGCAAAAGAAACTCGCCAGAAAATGCTAACAAAACTGTGAAGGGCTGTTGAGATTGAATGGATCTGGTCTGCCATAAAATTAAGATTATTATGAATAATGGAAGACTGGAGTTGACGGGTATAGCGACGGTGCAAATTTTATAAAGGGTTGCGGGGGATGAAGAAAGGGGAACGGCAGGAGGCTTGCAGAAGAAGGCTCTCACTGTATTTGAAACTTCAGAATGTAGGAAGGAACTGTTCTGCCCAAGTCGTTGTTGTGGAATTGAAGGTTGATTTTTTAATATTCCCAAAATATGAATTACTAAATAGAACTTAGTATCTGCATATCTTGGAAGTGAGAGTAATTTAAAACCAGGAAAAAATAATGTCCATGGCAAAAATTAGAGTAGTTTACTCTTCGCAACAGAATGGAAATAAGTACATTTTTAATATGTATATATCAATGGAAGTAAGTACATTTTTAATGTGTATGCCAATGGCAGTAAGTATACTTTAATATATACATATATATACCAGTGAAAGTAAGTATATTTTTAATATGTATACATCAGTGGAAGTAAGTATATTTTCAATATGAGTATACCAATGGAAGTAAGCATATTTTAAATATGTATATACCAGTGGAAGTAAGTATATTGATAAGTATATACCAGTGGAAGTAGGTATATTTTAATATGTATATATACCAGTGGAATTAAGTATATTTTCAGTATGAGCATACCAGCGGAAGTAAGCATATTTTAAATATGTATATACCAGTGGAAGTAAGTATATTTTTAATTAATAAGTATGTACCAGTGGAAGTAAGTATATTTTTATATGCATATACCAGCGCAAGGAACATGGCAAGACGAAGGTGCTCTAAATTTCCCAAAAAAGTTTCAGTGATATAAATATCAATATTCACATAAGATGACAGGAATAATTACTACAGATTAGGTTTCCTAGCACAGAAAAATAAAGGTATAACCTTGCTAATAATAATAATTGTCATCACTGTACATACCGTAGAACTGCATGCAAGCACGTATATGAATTATCATGTCATCATCCAGATTCTTTAATGTTCTTATCTGCTGCCTCAAATATATTTCCCCTCCTCTCTTTTCTCTTTCAGGTTTATGGCCA
Source organism: Macrobrachium rosenbergii (assembly GCF_040412425.1). Taxonomy (NCBI): domain Eukaryota; kingdom Metazoa; phylum Arthropoda; class Malacostraca; order Decapoda; family Palaemonidae; genus Macrobrachium; species Macrobrachium rosenbergii. The sequence goes on from NC_089755.1 coordinate 47,857,200, forward strand.
ACATGTGGGCCATGTTCGCCGTTGTGTTTTTGGCCATCTACACTGCCAACCTGGCTGCCTTCATGATCACGAGAGAAGAGTTCCACGATTTCTCAGGCATTAACGATACCAGGGTAAGAATTCTCTCTCTCTCTCTCTCTCTCTCTCTCTCTCTCTCTCTCTCTCTATCGATACCAGGGTAAGAATTCTCTCTCTCTCTCTCTCTCTCTCTCTCTCTCTCTCTCTCTCTCTAACGATACCAGAGTAAGAATTCTCTCTCTCTCTCTCTCTCTCTCTCTCTCTCTCTCTCTCTCTCTCTGTGTGTGTGTGTGTGAAATACATTGTGAGGTTTTATTCTTCCTACCCTCTCTCTCTCTCTCTCTCTCTCTCTCTCTCTCTCTCTCTCTCTCTCTCTCTCTCTGAAATATTTTGTGTTATTCTTCTGAAACGGATGCATATCGTAAAAAATTAGTAATAGGTAATATATGTTAGGGTTTATAATTATACAAGAAAATGAAAGCTGAGAAGAAAAAGGTCCTTTCCTTTTGGGAGTCACGAATTTCTGTTTTTGAGGCCAATTGAATTCTTACACAAAAAAAATCACCCTTCCGTGTATTTTTACTCATAAGCTGCTCCTGATGTCCGCCATCTGAGCACCTCGATAGCTGTAATCATCTCAGAGATATGGATATCTCCGGACTAGTCTTCTCTCTAAGCCTATTCCTAACTCACGTTAAAAAAAGTGGGGATCTTTCTATTTTTCTTTTTCCTCTTTTTTTTTTACGTAACGCCCCTGGCATACGTTCACACCAGAATCATATAGAATCGTTTTATTCCAAAGGAAAGGTGAGAGGTTGGGGGTAGGGTGGTGGGGGGTGGGGAGGCGCGTTTTATTCGTCCAAACTCGCCGTTACAAAGAACGGGCGTGTTTTCTCCGAAAATATTTTTACCTGGCTGGAAACTCCACTGGGCGGAAAATATGCTCTTTCATAATCCGTGAGTGAGAAAAGGAATTTATTCCTCTCTCTTTGGCGGGAACAATGGCCCCCGTCTCGGGAGAAACTAACTGGTGATATCGCTCTCTTATGTTGTAAACGAGGAGGCTCTATTGTTCTTGCCCAGGTGAGTAGTGGAATTGGGACAGGTGAGAGGAAGGTTATCGTCACCTGTGCGCCTCGGAAGTTTATCTCATCGGTTGAGAAATAACCCAGAGTTATTCCCCTCATCCTCATCCTCATCCTCCCTCCACCGTTATTCTGTTCGTTTGTGTCTTCTTCGTAACAGTTACAGTTTTGGGCGAACTTGGATCGTTCCGTATCGTTTTGTGAGAGAGAGAGAGAGAGAGAGAGAGAGAGAGAGAGAGAGAGAGAGAGAGAGAGAGGGTGGGTGGATGTTTTACCCCAGAAGGTCTGAGCGACTACCGTTGTTCTATCCTCCGGAGGTGGGTGGGTAGTGCCGTCAGTGCAGCTAACGCGGTGCACTGTAGGATTACTTAAGGTTCTTTGCAGCGTCCCTTCGGCCGATAGCTGCAACCCCTTTCATTCCTTTTATTGTGCTTCCATTCGTATTCTCTTCCTTCCATCTTACTTTCCACCTTCTTCTAACAATTGTTTCATAGTGCAGCTGCGAGGTTTACATCCTGCTACACCTTTCAAACGTTTTTACCGTCAAATTCCCTTTCAGCGCTGAATGACCTCATAGGTCCCAGAGCTGGACCTTGGCTTAAATTCTATATTCTGTTCTGTTCTGCTGTTCTATCGTTTTGTCCGCGTGTCTGTACGTCAGTGTGTCGCCCATGTCTACCTTGCTATTCCAAGTCGTCTTACAAACCTGAAGGATTTCAGCCAAAACTTGTTACAAAGGTTGATTACAATGCGCATTAGTGCATAATGGGGAGTTCGTCCATCTCCATTACCGAGAACCCAAAACTCCTGTCATTGTACCTTTGCAACGGAAGTCATATGGGAGAAAATTTGTTCCAAATGAGATGGAAGCTTGAAAACAATACAATATGTCGGTGATTATTGTAACTTTAAAGTATTACCGAAATTATTATGATAGTAACTATGGGTTTTGTTCACTACGAGGAGGCATTTGGCAGCGTTCGCAACCCGGTATTTTGGAAGGGTTAAAACTATCCATGAACGAAGAAATTGTAGCAAATAGTGGTGTGTCACAGGGAAAGGTTTTGACACTTTGCTGTTTGCCCTTTTCTTGTTTTTTATTGAAATAACAAATGGTCGGAGATGGAATAGTTTTAAATTGGAGTAACAATGCACTGATAGTGATTATGGCAAAATATCCTTATATATCATAGGATGATATAGCAAACTTGTTTCGTTTTTTTATGTATGATATTGGTCCGTAGTAATCTCTACATTTCTGGGCACCTTTACCTTCCTCGTTTCAGCTGGAAGTTACGTCATTGGGTTTTTACCAAACTTTTTGTATTCTGTCATAAATCGTTCCGTGATACAAGCAGATGGGGACTCCCTCTCAGTCCTCTCATCTGTGTGGAGGCCTCATAACGAATTGGTGATCTGTGGAGTTCCTTTTTTGTCTTTGTTGTTTGCATTTTAACGCCAGTTTTATTACGTTAAACTAATCTGTCAAGCTTACCTGTCATGGCTTCGATGTAGACCTGCCGTCCGTGGAGAATTTATTTTTGCCTTCTCCATTTTTGTATGTGCTTGACTCATTTTTCAATAAGTCACCCACTGATAGTGAAATTCGTTCGTGTTTGATTTCCACGAATTGTTATCCTATTAAATAAAGATAATTTAGGCATCACAGGAAATTCTCTCTCTCTCTCTCTCTCTCTCTCTCTCTCTCTCTCTCTCTCTCTCTCTCTCTCTCTCTCAAGGAGACTGGCGCGACGTCGGATAAGAAGGCATATCCATTCTGAATCCGTTGATGTGGAACCAGGCCAGAATTGCTCTCTCTCTCTCTCTCTCTCTCTCTCTCTCTCTCTCTCTCTCTCTCTCTCTCTCTCTCAACAGAGTGCGTGCAAGCGTTCAATACTTCAGAAAAGTTTGCACATTGTTGGAGCAAGTGAGAAATTTTCATGTAGGAGAGAAAGATTAAGCTTTATTGAAATACTTGATTCAAGATCAAACAGTATGGTGATGCATCTAAATGTACTTTATAACTTACTTGGTTTATTCATATGCAAATTTTCCATGTTTACAAAATACTGAAAAGATGCTTTTCGTTTAAAACTATATGTTCTCAAAACATGTTCATGGTTTTATTTATGTTTTAGAAGCCAAAATGGTCTGAGGTACATACCAATTCAAATGATTTTTTTCGTGAAAATTTGTGGTAATTTCTGTGTCCACCAGTTTCCTAAAATCTGTCGCAAACTTCACTGAGTCTCACGATAGATTATGTACCAGTGGAGTTTGATATTCCTTGGTGGTCACCCTTTCAGATGCAGACCAGATCCACTGAGTCTTAACTTCACTGACACTTAGACCAGCGGTATAAGGAAATGTCAATTTATTGTACTATTTTTTAGTTTTATCTCCGTTTTTTGGACAGACATTTTCGCTAACAAAGTAAAAAGAAGCTCTTCCGGACTTGCGAATATTTCCATCGGACATCCCAAGCCCTTGGATCTCAAACCCCAAGGGCGTCGAAGGATGAGTATGATTTGAATTGAAATTTCGGGAGAGAATAAAGTCTCGAAGTTCCTGCCGAGTTCTCGAGCGTACCCGTCAGCGATGTCGCAGCATCTCCTCCTCTCAGGCGACAGGAAATGTGACTTCGTCGATTATGCTTGCGCGGAGTTACTTCGTCCGAGATAAACTCAGTAACTCGCTGCAAATTCGAAGGTGGGAGATAAAGAAGAGGAGGAGGAGGAGAAGGAGAAGAGGAAGGGGATTAACGTAGGAAATGCGAAAAACGAAGGACGCATTTCTATTCGGGCAAAAGGGGGAAGAAAAACAGGTATCCGACAAAACTTCTCCCTGAAGAATCCAACTTCGGAAAACATTCCCCCTCCGATGTTGCAAGTTTTGCGACACGCCAAAAGACGTCCCTCGAGTTTTAAAGACTTTTCAACCTTGCCAAGATTACCACGGTTGTCTAAGGCGTCGAAGAAGGGGAGGGGGGAGGGGGAGGAGGAAGAGGAAGAGGAAGAGGAGGAGGAGGAGGAAGGAGAACGGAAGTCAGGAGATTCGAGGGTGAGTTGTAGTCGCCGGATACACGGCTTGCATGGTTTAAATTGAGCAAGCTTTCGTGGTAAGGTGTGAATTAGGAAGTCTAGTGTAGACCTCTGGACTTCTGTCTTCATAATATCCCACCACTTCAATGCCTCTCTCCTTAATCCCCCTCCCCCCCTTTCATTTTACTCTTTCGTCTTCCAAGCAACATAAGTCCGTGAGTTTTCGCTAACATACTATTCAATATATTTATATATATAATATATATATATATATATATATATATATATATATATATATATATATATGTGTGTGTATTATGAATGAAAGTAAGGGCTGGATCACTTACCTGAGGTAACTGTTATTAGTTGGGGGAAATTTGCAAAACACAGTTGTCGCATTTTCTTGCCGCATGCTCTCAGCAGCAGCCTGTAAACTGTCTTAGTCACGAAATGTTTTCGTTTCCCTTTTTGCTAAAGTGTTCATTTCTGTTCCGGTGTTGCAGGTTTATTACAACTGCAGAAATAATCCCTTAGAATATTCCTTTTGTTTCTCTTATGAGAAACCTGAGGAATTAAAATTTTAAGGGATTAAAATAGCCGCTAATAACGTGGTTCAATCATTTTTAGTTTTCTGAAAAGAAAACTATTGTGCCGTTTTTGTCTGTCCGTCCGCACTTTTCTCTGTCCGCCCTCAGGTCTTAATGAGTACTGAGTCTAGAGGGCTGTAAATTGGTATGTTGATCACCCACCCTCCAGTCATCAAACATATCAAATTGCAGCCTTCTAGCCTCAGTAGTTTTTGTTTTATTTAATGTTAAAGGTAACCATAATCGTGCTTCTGGCAACACAACAACACAAGCCACCACGGCCGGTTGAGAGTTTCATGGGCAGCGGCTCATACAGCATTATACCGAGACCGCCTAACGATAGATCTATTTTCGGTGGCCTTGATTATGCGCTGTACAGAAAACTCGATTGGGCCGCAGAAACTTCGGCAAATTTTGTATATGTTGTTTTTAAAGCTTGCGAATAGAACTGATCTTGCTAAGGCAAGTGATGCCTTCCCAACCGGAGTCCCGTTGGGGGTTAGTGTGCTCAGTGCACCTCACGCGGTGCACTGCAGGCATCACTCAAGTTTCGTTGCAGCGTCCCTTTGGCCTCTAGCTGCAACCCCTTTTATTCCTTTTACTGTACCTCTGTGCATACTCTTTCTTCTCTTCTAGTTTTCCAACCTCTCCTAACAATTGTTTCACAGTGCAACTGCGTGGTTTTCCTCCTGTTACGACATTTTTACTCTCAGTTTCTCTTTCAGCGCTAAATGACCTCATAGGTTGTTGATATATTCTTTAGAGTTTATATTGCGAACTTCATTCAGAGGTAGTTTACATGCTGTATATCCGGGCAAACATTTCTGAAAACAATTCAGGCTCGTTTCCTTAAAAAAAAAATCCATTGCACCTTTATGTACCTGTAAATTATTCAAATTTGGTGGGTCGTACCCACGCTGGAAATGATCGTAGGGTTAGCGACCTCATCCCAGAAGACCTTCGAGAATCGTAATATTGATACATCCTGGAGCCACCACATTTACGGGAAAAAATCAAATAAGCTAAAGATAGATAAACCCATTTGCTCGTATTCTGGACCCAAACGCAAAGTAAAACAAGTAAAATATGCGCCGAAGAGACTAAGGCGCAATCGAGTTTTCTGTACGGCCGCTACAGCGTATAATCAAGGCCACCGAAAACAGATCTATCTTTCAGTGGTCTCGATATAATGCTGTATGTGCCGCCGCCCATGGAACTTTAACCACGGCCCGGTGTTGGCCTATCCTATATCGTTGCCAGAAGCGCGATTATGGCTTACTGTAAACTTAAATAAAATAATAGCTACAGAGGCTAGAGGGCTGCAATTTGGTATGTTTGATGATTGGAGTGTGGATAATCAACATACCAATTTGCAACCCTCTAGCCTCAGTAGTTTTGAAGATCTGAGGGCGGACAGAATAAAGTGCGGACGGACAGACGAAGCCGGCACAAGTTTTCTTTTACAAAAAAACTAGAGATAAAAATGTAAAAAATCCATCGAAGGGGTTACGCTGGTTATGTGGTTGTGTGAAATTTATGAACTCACACAAACTAAAAAGATAAAAAAAAAATTTTTTTAAATCCATCGAATGGGTTATGTAATTCGATGTGAAATTTATGAGTTCTCAGCCCCGTGATGTGAATGTGAACTTGGGGGAAAGTTTAAAGTGCTCATCTAATGGAGTTTTCAAGTTTGGTTTAGCAGTCTTCCGGAAACATAATCGAATGCTGTACGTAGCTTGGGTCCTGGGAGAGGGCAGAGTTTGACTTGTCTATCCGTTATGGGCTGTCATGCCGAATGAGGTAGACGGAAAAAAAATGTTTTTTAGAGGGAGCGTGATTTTGAAAATTTTAGAAATGTCCTTTTGGATTTTCAGCGTTTTGTCTTTAGAACGGCTGTGTGTAAATGCGTGTGTGTGTGTGTATGTATGTATGTATGTATGTATTTTTATATATACTGTGTATGTATATATATATATGTAATACATATATATATATATATATATATATATATATATATATATATATATATATATATATATATATATATATATATATATATTTATATATGTATGTGTGTGTATGTGTACGTACGTATATATGCATACATACACACACACACATATATTATGTATGTATGTATGTATGTATGTGTTTGTGTGTGTTTCCAAGTGTATTGATGTGAGCGTCCATGAAACAAAGTTAAATACAGTGTAATTATACCCCACAGAAATGCAGCCATGCACAATTGACCATTGCCCCCTGAATATTTCAAAACTTTCTTCACCAAATGTAAAATGTAATTATCGTAATTGCAATTATGGCATGAACTATTAAGCGTAATCCCAACTTCACAACAACCCCGCATAATATCGGGTCATTTCGCTATACTTGATCTGAAATGGGATTCAGAATGTCCAAATGCTGAATATTAGAAATTCAGCATGAGCGGATTCCAATTGTTTGTGCTGTTTAAACAATAAACAGGCAAATACAAATGATCGTTGTAATTTTGCACTCTCGCATGATACCTTATTTTCCTTGAATGGAGATACAGGGACAACACAGGTTTAAATGGACTGTTGTTTAAATGATAATTGAAGCAAATACTGACAATCGTTGAAGACGTCACAGAATAGAATGACATCGGGGCATATCTGTAACTTCAGTACTTTGCTTGTGTCAGTCACTTCCTGCTTACAGTCAGTGTTTGTATTTGCATAACAATAATTTACTTCTATCTAGAAATCATATGTGGTTGACATCTTTCCTTCTACATTTGAAGATGGAAATGTCATAATTTCAATGTATTACTTCCGAAGTTGAAATGTGCTGAGATTTTTATGCTTTAGGCGTTAGATTTTAGATTTTGTAATGGAACGGTTATTTTTGTAGTATATTTTATAATTAAACCAGTTAACTTTAGGATGAATTCTTGAATTCGTCTTGAAGAAATTACTGAACTTTGCTGCAGACGCTCGTGATCCTGCGCATTGGGTTGTAGGTCACAATGAGAACTTAAATCGAACACGGGTGAGAAGAATAAACAAGCAGAGTTTATGTTAGTTAAATATATAAGAAATATATTAAAAATGCCTTGTAATTTTCGACAAGTCAGTCATGGTAAAATCACTTGCAAATCATCTAGATATGTAAATTTACACGGACATAATTGTGGATTTCTTTACCAATCTTATTATTATTATTATTATTATTATTATTATTATTATTATTATTATTATTATTATTATTATTAACCTTCCATTGTCTTTCTCAGACATTTCGGCAGCTTGGGAAGAAAAAACACGGACATAGAAAATGGGAATATTTCGAAGAAAAAATTGGGACAGAAAATGAGAATATTTCGGAGAATTCGAGTCAAAATAAACATGGCCATCAGAGCGTGTTAGATTTCAGAAGGGATAAACGGGCTTTCACAGCTCGTGTAGGTTTTATCTCCTTCCCCCATAAAGTCTAACTCAGTGAGTGTTTTCTCTCTCTCTCTCTCTCTCTCTCTCTCTCTCTCTCTTTTTCTCTCTCCTTTTTTTCAGTCTTTTTTTCACTGCCCTCTTTGGCGGTTCTAGTCTCCATTCAATTTTGACTTTGTCCTTTTCAGAGTTTATTTGCGTGTGTGGTTTCGTGAGCATTTTACTTGTTTGTTTGTTTGGTTATGCTGTAACTTGATGGTACATTCTGTATTCTCTTCCCTCAGTTTTTTTTTTCCTTTCTTTTTTACTTTATAGTTTTATGGGAGAGAATTTTGGTTTGTCCAATTGGCACTGATATTTAAGAGCTAGACTCCGGTAATAAAAGGTCAGAGTCGAGGTCTTTTAAAACTGGTAGATGGGCACTCGAAGCTGTTCTGAAATAATGTTATATATATATATAATATTATATAAAAACTTTCAAGTCTTTCCAGAGGATAGAATGGAAAGAGGCTCCGAATTCTGAAGCCGATCCCGGAAAGGAAGCTCCGAAGCCCCATTATCTATAAGCCGAGTGCTGAAAAGACTGCTTCTCCAGGAGCATTGTAGGAGTCTCCAGATTCCTGGGAATCCCAAAAAATTTTTTGCATTCCTGGGAAGTCCCAAAAAATTCTCGTGGCAGATTTTGCAACTAAGCCATGAGCAAGTGGCTAGTATAGTCGTACAACAAAATGAAAGTATCAGTTGCTTTTGGTTGTGCATTTATAGCAGCTATGATGTATTCCTCGGTGTTCGACGCCCTTTGGATGTCACTTGATGCCGAGGGACCCGAATTTGGTTTAACGAATTTGTATGACGATTGCATGAATGAAGTGAACGGACCCTGGAATTCACCAATGGCGGCAGGCATTGCTGCCATCGGTCTTGTTGTTGGAGGATGCATGGGTTGGTTCACTTACAGGAAGTGGAATCGTTTTGAAAAGGATATTGAGGAAATTGACGAAGACCTGGAGATGGAAAAGAGGACCGCCTGCTTCGGCGGGGGAGGGCAGCCATTGGCCGCCGCTGCTGGAGCCCTTCCGCCTGCTTCGGAGGGGGAGGGCAGTCACTGACCTCCGCCGGTGGAGCCCCTCCGCCTGCTTCGGCAGGATGGGCAGCCACTGGCCTCCGCCGGTGGAGCCCTTCCACCTGCTTTGGTGGGGATGGGCAGCCACTTGCCTCCGCTGGTGGAGCCCTTCCACCTGCTTCGGCGGGGATGGGCAGCCACTGGCCTCTGCCGGTGGAGCCCCTCCACCTGCTTCAGCGGGGGTGGGCAGCCACACTGGCCTCCGCCAGTGTAGCCCTTCTGCCTTTGGCGGGGATGGGCAGCCACTGGCCTCCACAGGTGGAGGCCTTCCGCATGCTTCAATGGGGATGGGCAACCACTGGCCTACGCCGGTGGAGACCTTCTGCCTGCTTTGGCGGGGATGGGCAGTCACTGACCTCTACTGGTGGAGGTCTTCCGCCTGCTTCGGTGGGGATGGGCAGCCACTGGCCTCCGCCAGTGGAGCCCTTCTGCCTACTTCGGCAGGGGTGTACAGCCACTGGCCTCCGCCAGTGGAGCCTTTCCGGAGCCTTCAGCAGGAGAGAGCAGCCACTGGCCTCTGCCGATGGATGCCTACCGCCTGCTTCGGGCGGGGATGGACAGCCACTGGCCTCCGCCAGTGGAGCCCTTCCGCCTGCTTCGGGTGAGGGAGGGTAGCCACTGGCCTCGGCCGGTGGAGCCCTTCCGCCTGCTTTGGGCAGATGAGGGCAACCACTGGCCTTGGAAGCGGAGCCCTTTCCTCCTGCTTCGGGTGGGGAAGGGCAGCCACTGGCCTCCGTCAGTGGAGCCCTTCTGCCTGCTTCAGTGGGGATGGGCACCACTGGCCTCGGCTGAAGTAGCCCTTCCGCCTGTTTCGGCGGGGATGGGCAGCCATTGGCCTCGGCTGGCAGAGCCCTTCTGCCTGCTTTGGACGTGGGAGGGTAGCCACTGGCCTTGGCCGGCAGAGCCCTTCCCCCTGCTTCGGGCAGGGGAGGGTAACCAATGGCCTGGGCCTGCGGAGCCCTTCTGCCTGCTTCGTGCAGGGGACAGCAGCCACTGGCCTCCATCAGCGGAGCCCTTCTGCCTGCTTCGAGTGGGGGAGGGTAGCCACTGGCGTCAGCTGGCAGAGCCCCTCCTCCTGCTTCGGCGGGGATGGGCAGCCACTGGCCTCGGCAGGAGGAGCCCTTCTACCTGTTTCAGCGGGGATGGGCAGCCACTGGCCCCGGCTGGCGGAGTCCTTCCGCCTGCTTCGGGCGGGGAGGGCAGCCAATGGTTTGTAAGTAAAGCTGAAATAATTCAGGACCAAAACCCAGTGTCTCTTTTTTTCACATGTGGTGATGTGTGGTAAACAAATCACCTGTTAAAATGATCATCATCATTTATGATATATATATGTGTATATATAATATACAGTATTATATATATGTATATATATATATATATATATATATATAGATATATATACTATATATTATATATGTATAATATATATACACAGTATATATGTGTGTATATATATATATATATATATATATATATATATATATATATATATATATATATATATATATTAGTGTTTTTTTTATTTATGTGTTGACTTTTTAAATTAAGTACCCTACTTCAATAGTCAGTCTCTCTGTTTTAATATTTTTCATAAATTTCGCACAAGTGTATTTTCTTAGATAAAAACCGCCTACCCATTAATGCCAGGATTTTAGCAAATCGGTCATGAAATTTTAAGCGAAAAAAAAAAAAGACGACCATCGTTAAACAATGATTCGTTGAAAAAGAGAAATGTCGGCTTCGAGCTCTGAAAAAATCTTATTTTTTGGGGCTCGATAAAATTTATTGGCAAAGAGAATTGCATTGTAGATTTTACAAAGTGGTTTTAGGGATTCCCCTCCGCCACTTAGGTTTTCAAAATGTATGCGGGAAAGGCTTGGTACAGAAGGGGGATTTCTTGTGATTACAACTATTGTAGTATTGGGTTATAACGGAATTTGTGCCTGTATATGCATATATATTATATATATATATATATATATATATATATATATATATATATATATATATATATATATATATATATATATATATATATATAATGTATAGTATATGTATATACATTATATATATATATATGTATATATATATATATATATATATATATATATATATAATGTATAATATAGGTATATGTATATATATATATATATATATATATATATATATATATATATATATATATATATATATAATGTATAATATAGGTATATGTATATATACATATATATTTATATATATATATATATATATATCTTCTTTCATATATATATATATATATATATATATATATATATAATGAGCAGTTAAGAAAATTTAAATGTTCTATGCAGCTTTGATCTGGATGTTGGCAGGTGTTCTGGTAGAATTCTAATAGTAGTTGAAAAGAAAATCATACTTAGAGAAATGATTCTGCAAGAGCTACACGCAATGCAAAAGCCAACACTTTAATAAAAACATTAATTTACAAAAGCAGAAAAAATGAACAAGGATGCCCAGCCTCATTCCTCGCCCACAAGTCGTACATGGAACACTAAGTTTACCAACTTTCTGAAATTTAGAAATATTTAAAAAATTATGCTTTATTTGTTGATGGGAATGTTATCTGCCATGTATGTGAAAAGTAAAGACTCTCTTGAAATTCTCCTACTGTCATTTGCGTGTTCAACTAATGTAACTGGAGCAGCTGAACTGCTAACGTTGTCTTTCCTTCAATGATGGTAATCCATCTAATCTAAGTAATGTTCAGAGAACCCCACTTTATTACCCCTATTTTTTTTTTTTTTTTTTTTTTGAGGCTAGATAAAGGTATTAGGTTGCCACTTCCAGTAGCCTCTTTGAGTTAGAAATATCTAGTTTAGCTAGTAATGACTTTTTTTTATAATTAACACAGGGAAGTGATCAGCTTCTCAAGATATTCGTTCCATTATTTTGATACTAAGCATGCATTCTCTCTCTCTCTCTCTCTCTCTCTCTCTCTCTCTCTCTCTCTCTCTCTCTCTCTCTCTCTCTCTCTCTCCATGTAGCGTCAGTGTTCCAGGTAATTCATGGCACATTTATATCCGGTTTCAGTAATGATTATAGACTAAACTGGTATGCAACAGAACTAAAGATCAAGAGAAAACTACTCCTAGAGAGAATGTTCTGTGATCTCTGGTGTTCATTCAGAAAAAAAAAAATTTTCTAGCAATAGTGCAAAGCCTAAGTTTTGTCTCACAAAGTTTTCAATATCCTGGAAATGAGCTCCTTTTTCAGTAGTTTTTTTTTTTTAAGAATCTAGGTACGTTTATTTAGGAACTGGTGTAACAACAAATAGTCAAGTGGATACAATCTCATTTAAATCAATTCGTACCGTTCTTAGCTTTGAACCGAACCTCCAGTGGCAATTAAGCACTGACATTAGTGAGTATGTCTTTGTAGTGTTCGGCAAGAGATCTCCTGAAATTTATTCATCTATCTCCTGTAATTAATTTTTCCAATTTTCAGTGTTCATGGTTGTTTTTCGTACAGTTTTTCATGGCAAAAATGTGTACACTTATAATGAGAGGATGTTTCCACTACTTGTTGGAGTTTGTATTTTAATCTACAGTAAAGGGATGATCTTCATTTATATTATATTTATATTTATATTCCCATTTTAAGTTGGGTGAAGTGTTGCAATGTCGTTGATTCATTTTTGTTATTCCCTCCATGATTATTATTTTCACCAAAGGATTGAAGTTCCACTTAAGCCTATATCACTGAATGACAGAAGCATATCTCAAGAAGGGATGAACGGATTTTGATAACCGTCAATGAAAACAATGTACGACTATGTAGACGATTCATTATTGAACGTCGATGACTATCTGTGGTCATGAAAACCATCTTTCTCAGTTTGACAATACAAAACGGATACATCTTTTTCATATCGCATTTTATTACGAAACGTTAAAGGAGAATTTCCTGCCTTCAGGAGAATTTCCTCCCTTCAGGAGAATTTTTGTCCGATTCGAAAATCCCCGGAAGGAGGCTTCCCTTATGTCTTAATATTTCTTGTCATGCGAAGAAAAACGGCGGTGACCAGAATCTTTTTCTTGTAGGGAAGGAAATATATATATATCGCAACATTTCCAGTCAGCGCGAGGCTCGAAAAATATAGTATTCCTCTACCCACCCCCACCCCCTTTGCTTTTACGTTCTTCGTTTTTATTGCTTCTCGTCTCTCTTTTTTTCTCTTTTCTTTTTATTTTACCCCGTTCTTTTATTAGTCAGTGAAGGGAGGTGAAGAGGTGAGAGTTGCGAGATAGAATTTTATTGCAGTAATAGTGAGGGGTTTCAGGAGGGATTACCTTAACTTGCGAGCAGTGTTCGGGTCTCATTGTTTATTGCCTAGGTAAGAATTCGGTCTCTCTTATATATATATATATATATATATATATATATATATATATATATATATATATATATATATATATATATATATATATATATATATATATATATATATATATACATACATTATACATATATATAAACACATACACATATATGCATATATACATGGGCTATGTGATGTCATGGTCACTTTTCTACGTGACCACCAGATTCATAATCCATAAATAATGGCTGTAATTATGTGGTTTAGTTCTGCTCCTTCGCCCTTTGTTTGTCGCCCTCCGTCAGTCATTCCATTCCCATTTCATGTTTTTATTTTGAACCTGCTGGTCTGTAGGTGACGAGACCATTACAATGTATATGTATATATATATATATATATATATATATATATATATATATATATATATATATATATATATATATATGTGTGTGTGTGTGTGTGTGTGTGTATACAGTGTGTATATATACGTATATATAAATGTATGTATATGTGTATGTATTTATAAGTGCATACGTACACTGAGAAGGACAGATTGATAAATAAGATGAGATTAAAACAAGAGGGCTGATATCACGTCTTTTCTTTCGATATTTTCCCAATATATTTATTTGCTGACGAAAACAAGTAGAATGCATTTGCAGCATTAAATAAAGAGGACTGGTAAATATATATACAGTATATATGTATATATATATATATATATATATATATATATATATATATATATATATATGTATATATGTGTAGTTTTTGTTTTTCTCCAGCTTTATTGTACGAGTTTTCTTTGAGATCTGCTATTTAACAAAGTCTCCTTCAGAGGTCTGTGATCTACCCCAGTCATAAAAAGACACCTGTGGTATACACACATATTTCTCTCTCTCTCTCTCTCTCTCTCTCTCTCTCTCTCTCTCTCTCTCTCTCTCATTATGCGCTTCTAAGCTCACTCACCTCGCAATTTGAGTGACCAGAGTTCGATTGTCGAACCGGACGACTAGGAATGGCTGGAACACTTTCCCTAAAGCCCCATTATACCTCAGTCGACCTCAACATTGAAATATATAACTAGTCGTTAGTCGATCGTTGTGGGTGGCAGCGAGGGAAAAGAGAAGAATAGTGGAAAAACGCCAGCAGTGAGCGTTCATTGCCCCTCAAAATTGTGTACCGTTTGAAAAGGAGGCCCTCGACAAGGTAACCATCGCCTCGGCGGGGTGAAACCTTTTGTAAGATACTAAGTGTTATTTATGCAAGTTATTTATAGTAGGACCTCGACAAGGTAATGATCGCCCGAGGGGCGGGGTGAAACTGTTCTGCGTAAGATTGTGAGTATGTTACAGTTGTTGACCTGACTTAACTTGCAATTTAATCATGGGAGGACCTCGACGAGGTAATCCTTGGCTGTCCGGGGTGAAACCATTTGTAAGATACTGTGTGTGAGTGAGTGAGTTAGCACTGTTGACCTGACCTTTCTTGCAAATTATTTATGAGAAACACCTCGACGAGGTAATCCTTGACCCTCTGGGGTGAAACCATTTGTAAAGCCCCGTACACACTATGCATCATGTATCAGCCACGTGATGCAGTAGTGGTGTTGAATAAAATTACTAGCGGCCAAACTGTACTGCAACACTGCTCACTTGTTCTCCGGCCAGATTTGACAGTAAAGGCGTTACATGTTCGAGAAGAGAAAGTTGAAAGGGGATATACAGAGTGCGATTAATGGATTAAAGGGAGGCAAATATCTTTTACCTTTCCTTGTCAAGGTTCTTCAAATGCCTTTTACACTTATTATTCAAACATTCAATGTATTGTAACCTTTGATATAAGCTAGATTTATATATATATATATATATATTATTATATATAGCATATATATATATATATAATATAAAATATATATATATCTTCCCAATCATCCCAGCCACCAAACACTCCATTTTAAAGCTGGAAAATACAACAGTGTAGAGTGTTGGTCCTTGTCCATTCAAGGGGTTTGGCCGGTGGTGGGATCGAGGTATCGGCGCTGGAGCTGAGTAGAACGTCCTACCACTCCGACTGCTGATGCATCACTGCGCAGGCTTTTGACATCGGTTCGCCCCATCAACACGTTAGTGATGCGGCTTTGTGTTGAAAAAGTGGTTTTTCAACACATCCGTTCAACACTGCGTGCATCATGATGCATAGATACTGTGTGTATGTGTGTGTGTGAGAGAGAGAGAGAGAGAGAGAGAGAGAGAGAGTGAGTGAGTGAGTTAGTACAGTTAACCTGACCTTCCTTGCAAATTATTTCTGGGAGGACCTCTTCGAGGTAATCCTTGCGAGTTACTGATTGCCGTATTTTAACATAATTCAACATCTTCCTACAGCTCCAGTACCCGTCGACGGTGAGCCCGGCCTTCAAATTCGGGACCGTGGACGAGACCAACTCCGCCATGGTGTTGAAGCGGCATCACCCTTTGATGTTCAGCTACATGGTTCGCCACAAGTACAACAGAGACAGCGTCCAAGATGGCATCAAGTCCATCAAGAAAAAGTAAGTCCGGTTTCTTTCTTTTGTGTGTGTGTGTGTGTGTGTGTGTGTGTGTGGTGCAGGGGATGTAATTTGTACAGAGACCATGTGATGTAATTTTTATTGAAACCAGGTGACGTAATTCATATAGAGACTAGGTGATGTAATTTGAATGAGACTATGTGACTTAATTTGTATAGAGACCAGGTGACGTAATTCGTATAGAGACTAGGTGATGTAATTTGAATCGAGACTATGTGACTTAATTTGTTTAGAGACCAGGTGACGTAATTTGTATAGAGACCAGATGATATGATTTGTATAGATATTATGTGACGCAGTTTGTACAGAGATAAGGTAACGTAATTTGTATAGAGACCAGGTGATATTATCTGTAGAGAGACCAGGTGGCATAATTTGTATAGAGACCAGGTGATATAATTCATATAGAGACCTGGTGATATAATTTGTATAGAGACCAGGTGATATAATTTATATAGGAGACCAGGTTACGTAATTTGTATAGAGACCAGGTGATATAATTTATATTGAGACCAGGTGATATAATTTATATAGAGACCAGGTGATGTAATTTGTATAGATCCCATGTGATGTAAAATGTATAGAAACCAGGTAACGTACTTCATATAGAGACCAGGTGATGTAATTTGTATAGAGACCAAGTGATGTTCTTTGTATAGAGACCACGTGTCGTAATTCGCATAGAGACCGGGCGATGTAATTTGCACATTGACCAGGTTTTTCCTCATCAAAGGTAAGATGTAGAATTCACATTTGTGTTTTTGTTATGTAACTCTTGCAAAACACGGTGCTTGGCAAGTGACTGTTTAATTGAGATTATGATATGTGCCTACTTTACTTTTTTCTCTGACGAAGTTCGTATAGAATGTCAGACGTATAGGAAAGGTTTTTCGTTTGATAAGGAATTTTTAGTGTCTTTCGTATTGAAATTTATATCATTTTCTATCAACCATTTGGTTTTCTTTTTATTATGAGAGAGAGAAAGGCCGGCTTGTTACAGATTTTTGCGGTCTTCCAAGAGGAGAAGAATCAAAGTACATTAAAACTTAAAGATTATTGGGTACCATTATCCTTAACTGCTGTAGGTCCGAATTTGTCCAAATGTTAAAAGGGGTAGTACCAGTCCATTGATGTTTCACATATATATATATATATATATATATATATATATATATATATATATATATATATATTATAGTATATATATATATATATATATATATATATATATATATATATATATATATATATATCTCTTATTCCACTGAGCATTTAAAGATATGATGCGTGTAAAGTGTATGCTTGCCATTACTCTTTCCCTAACGCTTCCTCCACGTTTGTTTACTAACAAAATAACGTTTGTTAACTCTCATCTCCAAAGACATCGTCTGAGACAGTTTCTCCCCAGTAATTTATTTAAGTATTTTTTTTTAGTGCAATGTCAAAGTTGTCTAAGATATACTTCTACGTCTTATGTAACGTAATTTATGTATTCACAAAATGTTTCGTCTAGCGTAGCGCCTTGTCATTTGCAAACTTCGGTTTTGCTCCTTGCCATAATTTTCTCTGTATGCAAATTAGCTCCGTGTGAAGTATCTTATAAACCGAGTAGGAAAACGAAGCAAGAATATCGTGGCATAATTTGCGTGTATCTAAACATGAACTTAGATCCCTAGACATTGTTTGAGTGGGTGAGCTAAGACTCATAATTACGATGTAATTGTAAACTCATGAAATGAAATATATGATTTTTTTTCTGTCATCTGTCATTTCCCTTGCCGGTGTATGAAATGTTTGCGTGTGTGTGTGTGTGTGTTTGTATGTGTGAGAGAGAGAGAGAGAGAGAGAGAGAGAGAGAGAGAGAGAGATTGCCTTTGATTCGCAACTCCATCATAAAGACCTCTTCCTCCCATTAGACCGTACGACAAATGCGAACTTCATGCCCTCGTAATCTCTCTATAGGGAATTTCACCTCTCCTTACCTTCCTTTTTTTTCAAACTTTGGTCTTGGCATACTTCCTCGAGAACATCTTCTTCTTCTTCTTCTTCTTCTTCTTCTTCTTCTTCCTCCCGGGCAATGAAACGAATTTCTCTCGGGGAAATAATGAAGAGTTTTGCCAAGAAGAGGAATTATTATCGACGGGAGACCCATTGAGCATTAACCTGGCCCCCTCCGTCAAAGCCATATTGCGATTCAGCATTTCCGCCGTCTGTTGACCCAGTTTCCGCTGGCGTCGTCGGTCGGAAAAAGGGACGTCGTCGTCGTCGAATGTAACGTCCTTCCTCCTCCTCCTCCTCCGTCGGGAGACTGACAGGAAGGCTTGAGAATTCTATTGGAAGGATTTTCAACATACCGCCAGTACGTATCCCTTCTCCCTCCCCCCTCCCTGCTTCCTGCTCCTCTCACCACCGCCACCCCCACCACTTTTGTTATCACCACCATGTGATGTGGTTCCCTCACATCATCACCAACACCGTGTGATGAGGATCTCCGTCACCACCAAAACCACGTGATGAGGATCTCCGTCACCACCACCATGTGATGAGAATCTCCGTCACCACCACCATGTGATGAGAATCTCCGTCACCACTACCATGTGATGAGGATCTCCGTCACCACCACTACGCGATGAGGACTTTTACTACTACTTTGAAATGAGGACTTGCCTCAGTATCACCATGCGGTGAGGAATTACATCACCTTGTGGTGAGGATCATCACCAAGCATCATCATGCTCGTGTTTTCCCTTTACTTTTCTTTGATTTTCCTTTATCTTGATTCTCTTTTTAATATCTGTTTCTCTGCACCTGTCTTTAACCTCCTTAATTCTTATAAAATATCCATCGTTTTATTTATTTTCCCAACCAGATTCCTCTCACCTTCCGTCCATCTTTTATCATCATTGCCACTCTCTCTCTCTCTCTCTCTCTCTCTGTATGGGCCTTCATACCGTAGACGCATTGTTTTCCTGCGAGACTGGATGAATCAGTTGGCATCCTCAGAGCACCTGGTTTATCTCAGACCTGCTGTCTTTTTCTTTTACCAGAAAGTTGTGCCTCGAAGGTTTTCGTTTCTAATGTCAGACTTGTTTTTGTTGGTTTTTAATCGACATGCGCATTATAGAACTTAACTAGAAATCCGTAAGGTTGTCAATCACTCATTATATTAATATACAATGAGTTCATACTTAAACTTTTCATGTTGATTTTTTACTCGACATGCGCACTATAGAATGTAACGAGAAATCCCTAAGGTTCGCCAATCACTCATTATATTAATATACAATGAGTTCATCGTCAATCACTCATTACGTTAATATATAATGGGTTCACATTCGACCTCTGTACACTTGAATGCATACTGAACGATCTGTAAGAATTCTGTTGCTAGCTGAAGTAAATTCAAGGATACTTCTATTCAGAGTAATGCAATAACTGTAAATGTCAGAGAAAAGCGGATTTACCCAATACAGTCTGTGGGCGCAATTTCCTTAACACAGAATGAAGAAGAAGAAGAAGAAGAAGAAGAAGAAGAAGAAGAGGGAGGAGGAGGAGGAGGAGAAGAAGAAGAAGAAGAAGAAGAAGAAGAAGAAGAAGAAGAAGAAGAAGCGCTCTTTGTGCCGCATGTCTTTGTACTCGAGGTGATACTTGTTGCTCAACAGCTTCGGGGTGGTTAACGATCGAGCGAAAGGTTGGACATGCACTTGAGAGAGAGAGAGAGAGAGAGAGAGAGAGAGAGAGAGAGAGAAAGAGAAAGAGAGAGGGAAAAGCACTCGATAAGTATTGTTTGAATTTGAACATCTTTGTATGCGTGATAAAGAGAGAGCGTTTTTGTATACTTTCAGTATTGCAGCTTGTTAATATTGCTTGAGTTGGGGTGAAAGTGAAGCAATGAAAATAAAGAAAGTAGCCCTCGTAATGCAATTCAAATTGCGTGGCGTTTTTGTGAAGCTTTCCGTATTGTAATTGCTAATGTTGCTAAGTGAAACGATGAAAATCATCTGAAAATGTGCGTAATGTGAATGAATGCATTTATTCGTATTACGTAAGAGTGATTTGTGACTAAAATGAGCTGCATTCATGTTAATTTTGTTCTTGTTTCAAGTGCCCTTGCCGAGTGGCAAAAAGTTAGTATAAGCATATATAAGCCATAAAAAAAGAAAGTCGTTAAGAAAAAATAAAGGAAGTTCGGTACACACCGAGACCTGACAGATGCCAGACTTGGCCGAGTAAGTACATCCATCATTGACGCAGTCATGCGCACACACGCCAGTGGATTACGTCTCACGGTCGCTCTTGGGGAAAATAGCGGTGAAAATGGTGTTGGCGGTGATGGTGGTGGTGTGAGATGGTGAGATGTGTTCAGCAAATGGGGATGAGATGAGATGAGATGTTGAACGATGCTGCACATTTGAGATGAGATAAAGTGTTAAATGATGCTGCACTTACAATGTCTTTGGACGGGAAATGGTCTTGCACAGGATGCATTCTATCCATCATGTTTTCTATCCCTCCCCTCGCCACGCCCCCCACCCCGCCCTCATCCCTCCCTCTCCCTGCCAATCTCCCCCCACCCCCACCTCCTGATGTGTATGCCATCCGCTCATCAACTTTAAAAATCTGGTCTCAAATCATCTCTCTCTCTCTCTCTCTCTCTCTCTCTCTCTCTCTCTCTCTCCACCGACATTTCTTCCCTACGCAACGTTGCAAAATGATGCTTTCATCCAAATAAAAGCTGCTCTCTCTCCAGGTCGGAAGTCAAAGTCGATTTGGTCCATTTCGGCGACAAAAATAAAAATCTCTTTCAATCACGTATCTTTTCTGCATGAGAGAACCCACCGTCGTCTCCTCTCTTTCTCCAACCTTCCTTTTTTTTGTATTTTCATGTTGTCATGTTTTATCAGTTTCGTTCCCCTTTTTTATTTCTGGAAGGTCGTGTCCCATTTGTGTTTTCCTTCTCGCTTTGCACAGAAGGTCGTGTGTTCAGGTTTAGTTGTTATACAAGGGATTTAGGAGTGTGCTCTCCACCTCGTATGCGTGTGAGAAAGAAGATGGGGGGAGGGAGTGTGGGTGGTAAAATTCGTGCTCCTAGTTGAAGGGGGGGGGGGCAAAGATTTACTGCAGGGGTGTGACTGGATTTTGCTAGGAGTTTGCCAAAGAATCCCCGTTTTTAAATCGCCGGGGTTATGTTGTACAAGTGTATGCGTGTGCGTATATGCGAGTAAAGTATGATTGTGTTTGGGATTTAATCTATATTTTGATATTCATGATACAGTCCTCCTTTCGTCCCGGTTACGCATATTACTGTAATTTGATTGTATGTAAAATCTCGTAGTAGAATGTAATGTGAAATGTCAGTAAACACCAGACAATTTTTATGAAAAGTGAAAACTTGTTGAAGAATGTATAGACGAGAGAGTGGCTGGTTTAGTGTGAAAGTGGCTTCCTTTTTTTTATTTTAAATCATAAAATCTCTATTATTTTTCAAGAAATAGGTAGGTTTTCCTCCATCCCATTACATCATATTGTTTTGTGGGGGGAGGGAACTACACGCATAACATAAGCACAAAAGCGTCCTTTAGAGAAATATCCTTGGAATAACATTAATGAAAAAGGTTAGGAGCACGTGTCATCCAATAGATAGCGGTTCCTTTCATCCGGGAACTTCGTTAGAGATTGTAAACACGAGGCGGGAGGAGAAAATTACTTGGTGTCTCTGTGAGGGGTTCTTCCGCGGTCTTGCAAAGAGAGAGAGAGAGAGAGAGAGAGAGAGAGAGAGAGAATATCTCGCGAAGTAACAAAAGAGAATTTATATCTGAAGCTTGTTTACCGGAAGAACGCGGACAAAGCGCATTTCTTGTAAACGTTTTGATATCGTGTTTACATAATGTAGCGCCCTTCTCCATCAAAGGTTTTTGTAAGTGAGACTGAAGCGTTAGTTTAGAATTTGTGTCGGGGAAAATTATTATATTTGCGTGAAAGTGGCGTTTTCATTTGCGTTGTGGGTATATTGTGTTCGCGAGCGTCGGCGTTTATTGAGAGAGAGCTGTTGCATTCATTGACGAGCAAACTTGTGAGTTTCCTAAACGAAAACGTTACAGTGATTTTGGTCATTTCAAGTAACCTAAAAGAAAAAATAAAATAAAGGTCTATCATTTCGAAGTGAACTGCTTAAGCATGGTATGAAAATGATGTTTTTCTGAATAATTTTAAATATCAAATATTTTGTAAAAAAAAATAATTTTTTATTTAAAAAGTAAATCCCTTGCTGCCGATACTTCGGCTCTCGACGAAATCGCCTCAGTATCAGGCGATTTTCCAGTTTCTCTTTTTCAAGTCGAGAAAAATATCGTCATCACTTTATCAGCAAAAAGCTAAAAGAGAAAGAGGTGGCGTGAGCTTCCTGCCCTAGTATGCCTGAAAAACATTATAATTGACTCGTGAAATTGCTTCCCTTTTTTCCTCTCGTCAGTTTTTATTTCTCTCTCTCTCTCTCTCTCTCTCTCTCTCTCTCTCTCTCTCTCTCTCTCTCTCTTTCTCTCGTGAATGACGTCATTAATGAGCGCCGCAGCCGTCTACATTCCTCATGATCGAAATGAGGTGATACCCATGGTTGTCTCTCTTTGTATGTATGTATGTATTTTTATTTATGTATGTTTTAATATGTCTGAATTCTATCATAAAGAGCCAATAAAAATACTTTCACATTGTGATCTATACATACATCCATACGTACAATGCTTGTCACTATTCGCTAATTTTTTTTCTTTCCCGAATTGCATAGACTTGTTTATTGTCCAAGCAAAATCTTTCAAGAATTACTGAGAAAATTCAGTAATATTTCATTCCTAGTCGAATTTCTCAGTTCTTGGATTATATTAGGTCTGCTGTATGTGATATTCATTTCGGGTCAAAATAACATCAGCCTAATACCAGTATAGCCATGAATTTTTCCGGGTAATCAAGTTTGATATAGGAAATTATTTAAGCTATATAGATGCACGCAGATCTTGATAAACTCCCGCGTCAGTGTCAACCAGATATGAAAGACTTAATATTTTACACGATTTTTTCCCAGTTACAATATGGGGGTATTTCTTACAGAAAATATTTCTTTAAATATGGTAAGGATTTACAGAGGTTATACAGTCATTAAGGGTGTGCTCATTACTAAAAAAGTAAACTGTTATACATACAGCCTGTAACTGTGCGCTGGTTACAAAAGCTTGATTCTGATTTTGAAAAGTAACGCGATTAAAAATTTTCATTTTACAATTCAGTTTTGACTCGTGATCGTCAGTCCAGCGTAGACTCTTTCCTTGTCATCAGCTGTCACAGACTTGCGTAGGCAGAGATGACGTCAAGGTTGATGATTTTTGTTCTCTTTTTTTAAATTTTTTTAATTTTATTATTTTTTTTTGGCATTACTTGATCAAATATATATGAAGAGGGAATTTCATCCTGGCCTGTAATGGAAATTTCCTTTAAAATGAAATAGTGAAGACATTAGTTTTAGTCATAAATCATGAATCGATCGAGTTTTCTTGATAAACTTTAGGGTGAGTCTTGGCTTATTTCTCTATCACTCTCTTTCTCTCTTAGCTGTATGTATACACAGAACAACTCCAGTTCCTATTAAAGGTAAATTAATGGATAGGTGATATTCTTCAAGAATCGTTAAAATTTTATACATACATACATACATACATACATATATATATATACATACATACACACATATATATAAATATTTATATATATACATACATACACACACACACACACACACATATATATATATATATATATATATATATATATATATATATATATATATATATATATGTATATATATATATGTCTTAGCCTTCATAAAACTGTAAGTGTAGCATACAGGTTTCATTTATAATACTTTGACCAATGGAACAAAAACCCTCGAAATATTATTAAACGGTTACGATTTTTATGATGAACGAGAAGGAACAATTTTTTTGATAAACGTCTCGAACAAATTTGGCTAATAAAATAATGCCATAATACTCGGGTAGGCCTACTGCATACCTGGAGGCTACCGGATTAGCTTTATTTTCCGAGAGGCAGAATAACATATGATGCTTTTTATTTTTTTTTATTTTTATGTTTATTTATTTATTTATTTATTTATTTATTTATTTATTTATTTATTTATTTATTTATTTTTACATTTTATAATTAATTTACTCCAGTAGAAAGTAACTGTGAGGTTAGTTTAACTGTTATATTATCCATTTCTCTCCTCTGTAATTATTGTATTTTCTTTCCCTGTCATTATTATACTTTCTATTTCTTTCCTTTGTAATTATATTTTCTGTTTCCCTCTTCTGTAATTATTATGTCTATTTCTCTTCTCTGTAATTATTTGTATTTCTCTCTCTTTAATTATTGTAGTCTATTTCTTTCCACTGTTATTATAATACTTTCTATTTCTTTCCTCTTTAATTATATTTCCTATTTCTCTCCTATGTAATTATTATGTTTTCTATTTTCCTCCTCTGGAGTTATTGTCTATTTCCCTCCTCTGTAATTATTATGTTTTCTATTTCTCTTCTCTGTAATTATTGTCTGTTACTCTCCTCTGCAAGTACTGTCTATTACTCTCCTCTGTAGTTGTTATATTTTCTAAATCTCTCCTCTGTAATTATAACATTGTCCATTTCTCTCCTCTGTAATTATTGTCTAACACTCTCCTCTGTAATTATTATATTTTCTATTTCTCTCCTCTGCAATTATTACATTGTCCATTTCTCTCCTCTGTAATTATTGTCTAATACTCTCCTCTGTAATTATTATATTTTCTATTTCTCTCCTCTGCAATTATTACATTGTCCATTTCTCTCCTCCATAAGTATTGTATTTTCTATTTCTCTCTCTGATTATTATATTTTTCGTTTCTTTCCCCTGTAATTATTATATTTTCCATTACTCTCCTCTGTAATGCATTTCATCCTCATTCTGCAACGTGGAAATTCATTTTGTCTGTTTTTCTCCTCTGTAATTATTATACCTTCTATTTGTCTCTTCCGTAATCCATTTTCTTCTCATCCTGCAACGTGGAAATTCATTTACTGATATACAACGAGTAGGTTTAGGTTTTGATAAAATAAAAAAAAACTAAAGTATTTCAGCCGGGCAGGCCACACGTGTCATTGTTATTCTTTAAAGTCAACAGGT
>NC_089755.1:47890120-47895120 GCF_040412425.1 Macrobrachium rosenbergii
CTTACCTTCGTAAGAACTTTGTGTACCCCGTTTTCTTAATTCCTACATATAATTATAAAGATTAGTTAAACAAAAAACAGGCATTCCTTTTATAATAAAAATTAGACTTCTCTTAAATTCAAGGGGATCTCTACTATGTTAATTATTCGGGAAAATTTAGACAGATATCAGTAGGCCTACATAACATCCGTTAGGATAATGCCGTCAGTGCACCTCACGTGGTGCGCTGTATGCATTACCTAAAGGTTATTTGCTGTGTCCCCTCGGTCATTAGATGCCCCCCACATTTTAGCTTTTATTCTAATAATAATAATAATAATAATAATAATAATAATAATAATAATAATAATATCCTTTATTTCAACTCGGAGGTAGACTAGGTAGAAACAATACAATACACAATATCTTTCATTTTTCTGTCCAGCCACTCCAATTCCTTTTTTTTTTCACTCACGAGCAATGAATGGCTGAAAATGCCCCCTCCCCCCCCACACAGTGCTTGGCATTATGGAAAGATTTTTATAAATGATCATCATCATCAACCGCCTGGACAAACTATTTCATTATTAACAACTGCGTTATATATTAATTGTTAATTTAGTCTTCAAGATTTTCAGTAGTAAGAAAACCAAGTTTGTAAACTCAAGAAGGCCCAAACATATCTTTTAACCCACTGGCTTTGTAGAATTTATATTTTGAAAGATTGCAATTTAATTGACAAAATATAAAAAAAAAATTAATAAGTATGAGTAAAATCAAATCTTTCTGGCCAGCCTTGTGAAAACTGACGATAATCAGCCGAGCGGTCTGGTAAAACTATTTAAATAACAATAATAATAATAATAATAATAATAATAATAATAATAATAATAATAATAATAATAATAATAATAATAATAATAATGTAGAATTTATAAGATTCACAAACATCTTTTACTACGCAGGTAAACGAACCGTGTGTGAATTCTGTAAACATGTCACAGCCATGTAGCTCAAACAGCGTGAAGGACGCAGTGCGACGCCATTTAATCTCATGGCTGAATTGACCAATCAGTCATGTTTGTTCTCAAATGAGCGAGCGAGTTCAAACAACTCGCTGTTTGCCGGTCGGGATTGGTCTTGCTTTTGGGGGTAACATTCCCACGTAGGTTTTATTTAAAGAGAGCCAATGATAAGTGAAAATATAAACGTTTTAAGACCGAACGGAAGTCGTTTTAACTACGATGGAAAATGGACCATGAAAGATTGTATTCATCTACGTTCTGCTTACAAAGCGGATGCGGAAAATGGAACGTTAAAGATTGTATTCGTCTACGTTCTGTTAAGTATTAAAATCTTGTTTACGGAGCGGAAGCAGTACTCATAACCTTGGCTGTGATTTCAGATGAGGAGAGAGAAATAGCATTTTTCGGTAAACGCAACTGTAAAAAAGAAAAAATTTAATAAGTATAAATTAAGGAAAACATTAGCTTTGAAAACTGGGATGAATAGATTTCAGATGAGGAGAGAGAAACAGCAAGTTTTGGTAAACGCAACTGTAAAAAGGAAAAAATTTAGTAAATATAAATTAGGGAAAAATTAGCTTTGAAAACTGGGATGAATAAAGAAATGTTGTTATTGACAAGATTTGCATATCCGTTGTAGAATTTAAAGACAACTGAGCCCCTTTTATGGACTCTCCTTGAGCTCTGTAGAGGGATATTTTCTTAAATGAGGGGTGAAATTGGAACGATTTAAAGTTAAAGAAGTTGGACAGCCAAGAGGGAAGGGGCTAAAGGGGAAGGATTAAAATTAAAAGCCAAAGTATTGCAGCTAGGCAGGAGGCCGCTCTGAAGAATCTTTAGTAATGTATAGACTGAATCGTGAGGCATACTGTAGGCGCTTCCCTTTCCTCCCATACACGCATGAGAAAGATATATTTATTATATGATTCATTTGTGTGTGTAGGAGCAGGTACGCAGACGCATATTTCCCGCTTTCCAAAATATTGTACACATCCATCTTTCAAGATGATTAAATCCCGTAGGGGGGTTAGTGCCGTCAGTGCACCTCATGCGGTGCACTGTAGGCATTACTTAAGGTTCTTTGCAGCGTGCCTTCGGCCCCTAGCTGCAAAAACTTTCATTCGTTTTACTGTACCTCCTTTCATATTCTCTTTCTTCCATCTTACTTTCCACCCTCTCGTAACAATTGATTCATAGTGCAACTGCGAGGTTTTCCTCGTGTTACACCTTTCAAACCTTTTACTGTCAATTTCCATTTCAGCGCTGAATGACCTCATAGGTCCCAGTACTGGGCCTTTGGCCTAAATTTCATATTCAGTTCAATTCAATTCAAGATGATCAACATTTGAATATTTCCCTTCAAGAGTCATCTTCAAGGAAATATCTGTCGTACTTTATTCATTCAGTGACCTCATCTCAACGACTCACAGAGCTGTTAATCAAAATATCGACAACTTCCTGTCAGTATGAATGAAAATGAGAGAGAGAGAGAGAGAAAAAAACAAACAAATGGAAGGAGTTCGACCTCTCACTATTTTTAGCAGCACCAGATAAAGCAAGGCCAAGGAACCGGAAATATCATCCTAAGAATTTGCATCTGAAAAGCTCTTCAGTGGAGGAGTTCGCGAGCGCGCACGCCCCCAGATAGAGAGAGAGAGAGAGAGAGAGAGAGAGAGAAAAAAAGGAGGTGAGTTGAGGTGGGGAAGGGGGAGGGGCGAAGAAGAAGGGGATGAAAGGGGTATGGGGAAGGGGAAGTGGTGTGAAGTGGCCATCTCACATCAGTTTGGAGGGTTTGGGTGCCAATAACGAGAGAGAGAGAGGTCCGGCCACCTCCGATGCACTTTCAGGCACTTTGCAGGCGGCCTCTTTGAGGCCATGCAAATGAAGGGATCTGGAAGGGAGGGGGGTTGGAAAAAGGGGGGATGAGGGGGAGGTATTGCCATAGGGTGGTAATCCACCACCATCTCCCTCTCAACAGCCTCCCCGTCTGCCTACACTCCACCAGACACTCATCTTTGACGACCTCTGAAGGGAATATTTTTTCATTTTATATTGATATAGATCCATTATTTTAACTATATAATATTCAAGAACTGAGTAAATTTACCGGTACCTACAAATCTGTCTATCAGGTCCACCCGCCCCTTCGAATTCCAAGGTTATAATTTTGCTGACGAAGCAACTGCCCTCTACCATACGCTTCTGTAATCCTGAATTGGGTCGTATGACCTTGACCTTGTTCAACTTCCGATTGCTTCGAGACACGGCAAGTGCAGGTCTTTCCTTTTAGTTTCATAGTCTGCTCCCTCATCTTTTATGATAACTCCATTACAGAGTTTGTAAATCATTTGTTATCGTATTAAAACCCGGATTTATGTTTCGCTAGATCTGTAAGTTTGTTGAAGTTCGATTGTCTTTCAGTGTCATTTTTAAAAGTTGCCAAGTTGCCTCTTTTTGGTCTTTCAGTATCATTTTTGAAAGTTGCCAAGTTGCCTCTTTTTGGTCTTTCAGTATCGTTTTTGAAAGTTGCCAAGTTGCCTCTTTTTGGTCTTTCAGTATCATTTTTGAAAGTTGCCAAGTTGCCTCTTTTTGGTCTTTCAGTATCATTTTTGAAAGTTGCCAAGTTGTTTCTTTTTGGTCTTTCAGTATCATTTTAAAAAACGTTGTCTTTAATATAATTGTCCATTTAGTTAACATTTTAATGTTAAACAATATTATCTGTAAGTATAATTGTCCTTTTAGTTAAAATTTTCATTTTAATGGATGCCGAATGTTTTTACCTTCCAGCGTTGTCCATGTGTCAGACAGATTACAGATTCCACCAATATTTTATTTTTAGTCTTGATAATATTTAATAAAAAGCTGAAGTGCGTGGCTCTAGCATTAGAATATAACGTAAACCTCTAGGCTATGATTGTCACATCTTGGACACATCTCTTACAGAATCCAACAGTATATGGTTGCTACATTAGTCACAAATATGTAACATTTATTTGACTTCTCCTTCCCAGGATCAATTGAATTTCAATATTATGTCCTCTTTTCTTCTATTTGTTTCTGTGGTGTAAATCTCTGTGCAGTTTTCACAAAAAATGCCACACCGAAGTGGTAATAATTTTACTGCCCATATTTAGTTTTCTGTAAAAGGAACCTATATATAGTGCCGGCTTTCTCTGTCCGTCCGCACTTTTTCTGTCCGCCCTCAGATCTTAAAAACTACTGAGGCTAGAGGGCTGCAAATTGGTACGTTGATCATCCACCCTCCAATCATCAAACATTCAATTACAGCCCTCTGGCCTCAGTAGCTTTTATTGTATTTAAAGTTAAGCATGATCGTGCATCTGGCACCGCTATAGGTGCCAACAACACAGGCCACCACCGGACCGTGGCTGAAAGTTTCATGGGCCGCGGCTTCAAGTTTCATGGGCAATGGCTGTTCAGAAAACTCGATTGCGCCGAAGAAAGTTCGGCGCATTTTTTTACTTATTTCCTAATGTTTTTTTTTTCTTTACCATTTTATCAGTAGCCATTGCCAAGAGTGAAGGTTTCATAATCGTGCAGTGGCAACGTAAGAGTTCAACAGCGCACCGGATCTCTTACCGGTAGGTTGCCGGGCAACGATAATGAATAATAAAATCTTGAGATTCATGGGCCGCGGCTATAGTCAGCTAGATTGACGATTTCAGAAATAATTATCATAAAACCGCCGATTAAAGTCTCCTTTAATCATCATTAGATGCCGATATTGGTGTATTGTGTTTTCATGGGAATTTTGGATTGAAACGACGACGGTAATAGCATTATTTAATGAGAGTATTAATACGTGCTTTGTGATATTCATGATTTTTTTTTTTAACTATTACATTTTAGAGGGTAATACATAAGTTATTTTTCCGTGTGTAGATTTGCCATAATATCAGATCCAAATGGCGCAATCCCTCCCTACTCTCTCTCTCTCTCTCTCTCTCTCTCTCTCTCTCTCTCTCTCTCTCTCTC
>NC_089755.1:47900120-47935120 GCF_040412425.1 Macrobrachium rosenbergii
CTTTTGTAAACAGAGTAAGGAAATTGCATTTTTGCTGTCAGTGACAACAATAATAAAGTAGTTTTCTCCCGAATTATAAAGAATTTATCAATTAAGACTCTACGTATTGTTAAAGCTTAATTATCTTTTTGTAATATGAATTGTATCACCTTAACGAAGAATTGTTCATTCTTTCACTCTCTGCCATCCTCTGCGGAAGTGTGTGTGTGTGTGTGTTCGTGTGTGTGTGTGTGTGTTCGTGTGTGTGTGTGTGTGTGTGTGTGTGTTCGTGTGTGTGTGTGTGTGTTCGTGTGTGTTGGTTGGCTTCCTGCCTTATTGTCTTCGAACAACTTTACGACGCCTTCCATGTTCAACATTCCCTCGTCGTTGTCAGCATTCGTCTTACTCTCCTTCCTCGTCCCCTTTGTTCCCCTCGTTTCCCCATTCCCCTTGGCCCCCCTCTCGCTCCCTTTTCGCCCCTTTCTCGCTCCCTTTTCCCTTTCTCGCCCCCCTCGGAGGGCGACGAAACAGCCCACCTCTAATAGAACCCGAAGTTAATGTGGCAAAGTTTACGATCCAGCAAGTACGATTTTTCTGTGTCAGCTGACGGGCTCAAAGCCTTTATGGCATCCTAAAAATCGACCTTCTGCCGACTCGTGCCCCTGAAGGGCTCTCTGTTGACGGAGGCGCCGCCGACGGCGACGCTGAAGGGATGACCTGACAAACGGAGGACGGTGATGGGAATAATAAAGGGATGATCTGCCGATGTGATGTTTTATTATATTTAGGAGGAAGAGGAAGAGGAGGAGAAAGATGTTGGATGTTTTCCTGTGGTGGTGGAAACTGCCCAGGTCAGATTGAGAGAGAGAGAGAGAGAGAGAGAGAGAGAGAGAGAGAAAGAAAGAGAGAGAGAGACCTTATAAAGGAAGTTAGGAATTATAAACTAAAGAGAAAGAGAAATAAGGAAGCCACCCGAGAACGGGAAATGAGAGAAGAGGGGAGAAGAGAAAAGGAGAAAGAGAGAGAGAGAGAGAGAGAGACACTTGTAAAAGAAGACGGAAATTGAAAACTAAAGAGAAAGTGACTATGAAAGTATATTTGAAAATTATAGAGGTTTATGCTATTGTACGTGTGTGGGATTGCGTGTAAGGAGAGAGAGAGAGAGAGAGAGAATAATTTCTTCAATTTTTTAAGCATGCCTGTGTCTGATTGTTAACAGAGAGAGGTGGAGGCTAGTGTAAGCAAGGCCTAAAGAATATTTGAGGCCTTCAGGGTAAGGAAGTATAACTTATTCTCACTGCGAAGACGAACCATCTATGGTAAAAGAGCAATTATTTCAATTGCTCTGTGAGTAAACCCTCATTATTTTATCTGTGGAAGGATGCTTCCTTGAGACTCCAATGAAGGCTAAACGACAGCCTTTAGGGGGATTGAATTCTTCGCGTCCTAATGCTTATCGGATTTATTCTTCTTGAAACAACTGCATCTCTTTGATGTGGCTTTGAGTAGTTTTGTCAATCTCTTGTTTTCTCTTTTTATGGACATTTTCTTGTGTTATTATTATATATATGTATGTATGTATATAACATATATATATATATATATATATATATATATATATATACAATATATATATATATATAGATATATATATATATATATATATATATATATATATATATATGTGTGTGTGTGTGTGTGTGTGTGTGTGTGTTTGGTTTTTGGGGAAGGGGAGAATGAATCATATTCTTAGCTGGACACACCAACATCAGTATCTGGCCTTGAGTTGGGTAATAATCATGCCATAACTTACTGAAGGCTATTAATTCCATTGACAAGTTTTGAAGTTTCCAGTCTCAAGGTTTTAAAATATCGTTCGCAGAAATTTTACCAATTAAGTTTTGGAAGTTTCTTAAGCCTGATGGTAATAAATTAGTACAACTTCCAGTAAGTCTTACTTTTTTTAAGTGGTCAAAATAACCTTATTACTCTCTTCTTTTTTTCGGGGAAGGGGTGGGGTCCTTCTTTGTATATCCGTATTCTTTAAACTGATCTTGTTTGTTGCAAGTTTCGGTAACGCCTGTTTTTAGTTTTCTGTAAAAGAAAACTATTATGCCGGCTTTGTCTGTCCGTCCGCACTTTTTTCTGTCCGCCCTCAAATCTTAAAAACTACTCAGGCTAGAGGACTGCAAATTGGTATTTGATTATCCACCCTCCAATCATCAAACATACCAAATTGCAGCCCTCTATCCGTTAAAATTAGCCATAATCGTGCGTCTTGCAACGATACAGGATAGGCCACCACCGGGCCGTGGTTAAAGTTTCATGGGCAGCGGCTCATGTAGCATTATACCGAGACCACCGAAAAATAGATCTGTTTTTGGCGGTCTTGATTATACGCTGTAGCGGTGTACAGAAAACTCGATTGCGCCGAAGAAACTTCTGCGCATTTTTTACTTGTTTTTAATAAGTAATGGCGTTAAAATTACGTCTTTTGTCCGTGGGTAAGACAGTTATTTCTACACGAAATAATTAGGAATATATAACCTCATTTATCTTTATGCTATTGCTAACCAAAATTTCAGGCGTTCAGCATTAGAAGGGGGTCTCGCCCCAATTATTGAAAATTGGGTTTTCCGCCCGATCAGCTCTAAAATAATCGCCATTTTTTTTTTTTTTTTTTTTTTTTTTTCAAAAAAGGGGGTTGGGTTGAACTATAATTTTTTTATGCGTACTGTTCTATTCCTGATCGCAAATACTTCATCTCATACAAAATTCAACTTGGTATCCTGAAATATAAAGAAATGAGAGCAGGTTGAATTTCCAAAACTTTGATGGTTTATAACTCGAAGATTTTTTTCTGTGGCGAGAAGCGCTTCTAATTCTGAACGCCTCCTTAAAGAATTAATCTTATAAGGTAATGTTCATAGTAGATAGCAATGGACGTTCTTATGAAGAAAAGGGCTTCTTATACCAACACCTTTGGATTCACACCAACCTTCTGTGTCTGTCAGGAAATGATGCCCAATATTAAACAATTCCGAAATTATACCCATTGGTAAAACGGCTCTGAAGTGATGTCTGTTGGTACACAATTCCAAAATGATAGCTAGTGGTAAACAATTCCGGAATGATAGCCATTAGTAAATATTCCGAAACGAAGTGAAACCTAGTGGTAAACAATTCCGAAATGGTAGCCATTAGTAAAAAATTCCAAAATGGTACCAGTGATAAATAATTATGAAATTATACCTATTGGTGAACAATACTAAAATGATACTTTTTCGTAAAAAATGCCAAAATGATACCTGCTGGTAAAGAATTTCGAAACGATACGTTTTGGTAAACAAAATGATACCTGTTGATGAAAAATGCCAAAATTTTGCCTATTAGTAAAGAGCTCCGAAAATTTTTTTACTGGTAAACAATTCCGAAAAATTTACCTAGTGGTAAACAATTCCGAAAAATTCACCTACTGGTAAACAATTCCGAAAAACTTACTTACTGGTAAACAATTCCGAAAAATTTACCTGCTGGTAAACAATCCCGAAAAATTTACCTAGTGGTAAACAATTCTGAAAAATTCACCTACTGGTAAACAATTCCGAAAAACTTACTTACTGGTAAACAATTCCGAAGAATTTACCTGCTGGTAAACAATCCCGAAAAATTTACCTAGTGGTAAACAGTTCCGAAAAATTCACCTTCTGGTAAACCGTTCCGAAAAATTTACCTACTGGTAAACAATTCCGAAAAATTTACCTGCTGGTAAACAATCCCGAAAAATTTACCTAGTGGTAAACAGTTCCGAAAAATTCACCTTCTGGTAAACAGTTCCGAAAAATTTACCTACTAGTAAACAATTCCGAAGAATTTACCTGCTGGTAAACAATCCCGAAAAATTTACCTAGTGGTAAACAGTTCCGAAAAATTCACCTTCTGGTAAACAGTTCCGAAAAATTTACCTACTGGTAAACAATCCCGAAAAATTTACCTACTGGTAAACAATTCCGAAAAATTCACCTATTGGTAAACAATTCCGAAAAATTTACCTACTGGTAAACAGTTCCGAAAAATTCACCTACGGGTAAACAGTTCCGAAAAATTTACCTACTGGTAAACAATCCCGAAAAATTTACCTATTGGTAAACAATTCCGAAAATTTTACCTACTGGTAAACAATTCCGAAAAATTTACCTGCTGGTAACCAATTCCGAAAAATTTACCTACTGGTAAACAATTTCGAAAAATTTACCTATTGCTAAACAATTCCGAAAAATTTACCTACTGGTAAACAATTTCGAAAAATTTACTTGGTGGTAAACAATTCCGAAAATTTACCCACTGGTAAACAATTCCGAAAAATGTACCTACTAGTAAACAATTCCGAAAAGTTTACCTGCTGGTAAACAATTCCGAAAAATTTACCTACTGGCAAACAATTCCGAGACGTTACCCAACACTAAGCATCTTCGAGACTTCTCCGTTCCGCAGAGAACCATTCCAAGAGCAAAGCCTCCTCCTCCTCCTCCTCCTCCTCCTCCTCCTCCTCCTCCTCCTCCTTTCATGTCTCCGAGGCAACAAAGATCACGCTGAAGGAGGCCAGCCAGCAAAGGGCGCCGGCGGGGCCCTGCTCTTGACACCTTTGATACAGAGCGACGTTTGCTAATACCCTCCTTCAGGAGTCTTAGTCTCAACGAGGGCGTGATAATTGTCCCTTTAGTTGAGCTTAATAGAGTAGATGTATGGGCAGTGCGGTCTGGGTCTCAGGTTCCCAGGGGGAATTATGGTCGTTATGGGGTTCTCAGTGGGTTGGAAGAAAGGGCAAATGTCTTGTCTAGAGTGAAGGCGTTATGATTTCGAGCCTTGAGTGGCTTTAAATATGTCTAATATTTTTATTTTTTCCTCGAGTTAAGATGATGGTTGTTGGGGACTCAGAAGCTTTGAAAGTTGCCTTTTTTTTTTTTTTCTATTCAAAGGGCTTTTGTTTTTTCCAAATCTCTAAATGCCTTGAAAGATTTTCTTTTCCCAGAAGAAATTATTTCAGTTTAGGGTTCTAAAATAAGTATTTTCATAAGCAAATCAAAACAATTACTTAAACAGTAAAGCCACTAGTAAAAGTATTTCTTTCTTTATGCTTTGAAACAGTGGCGTTTTCAAAGCTTTCCATTTCTTTCGAAATAGTAATCAGAGTTGTACGACTAAAGAAGTGGAATTTTAGAATGTCAGCTTGAAAATAATTTGCAGTGCCGTTTATCCACGACCGGCCCATAAGGAAGAAGATGCTGTGCAAAGCGTTATGAAAAGAGGATTGAAGGGGATGCGGCGATCTAGCAGTAATTGACGTCATTTATTATCAGGCAACCAAGACAGCATTCCTCGTAATGACACGACGGCGAACCACTCGGAGATTCGGAGGTTCTTCAGAGGTTCTCGCTTCAGAACCGGACTGAGTTGCAACGAACCTTGTGCTTTTTTTATTTTATTCTTTATCTTTTTGTTTCATGTAGACATAAGCAGTGAATTATTCTCCCGGTAGTTAGTTGATTGTTGTGGGTCTTAGCTTGTTGGAGAAATGCATGTGGATAGCAACCTTATCTCATAGTACACCTGTTTCAGCCATCCTCCCTTGACAGCCGAATGGTTATCGACGTCGACTGAAAGTCGTCGATACGTATTGTCGGGCGTTCGAGTCTCCCAGGTGTCGAATCGATTATCAATTACAATTCCCCTTCGGTGATATTCCCGAAGTAGGGCAAATTGGATATTAAACAATATTTATAACTTGATGTTTGTGAATAACAAAATGTCACGGTGATGCTATGTATGAATATGTGTGTGTGTGTGTGTGTGTGTGTGTGTGTGTGTGTGCCGCGCTCACGCATGGGTCTTTTCTCTCCTCTTGGGGTGGCGACGCCGACCAGGAAGGTAGCGAGTGCCTTCCGGTTCTTCGCAAGTCTTTTAGAGATGCCTTTTCCTTTACTCCCGACCAACGCTGATATACCTGTCCTAATCATAAGAGAGTGGGAGAGAGAAAAAGGGATTACCAGGGTTGTTTTTTATGGTGAAGCTAGAGATTGGGGAGGAGGGATTTCCTCCTTTACAGCAAGTTCCCCCCCCCCACAAGTGGTAGGTGGGGATAGTCCTCAGCAAATGAAAAGGAAGGAATAGAGACAAGATTTTGTCTTCCTTTAAAGACTCCTCAAGTCTCGAGGAAGATGTGGAGATTAGACGGTAAGATTGGGATCTCTCTCCTCTCTCTCTCTCTCTCTCTCTCTCTCTCTCTCTCTCTCATGTATATATATATATATATATGTGCGTGTGTGTATACATATATATTATATGTGTTTATATATAGTATGTATTTATTAGTTTTCAAAATAAAAGAAGGACATCAGTAATATAAGGAATTAAAAAAAAACAATAACAAAGAAACGAAAAGCAGAAAGCAAAGGACTAATTCATTTCTGTAATAACTTGAGTGCCTATGTTGCTCAAGCCTCTCTCTCTCTCTCTCTCTCTCTCTCTCTCTCTCTCTCTCTCTCTCTCTCTCTCTCTCTCTCTCTCTCTCTCCGAAGAGTAATCTTGATTTTTCTGCATCACAGCTTTACCCCCGATACCAAATGACAGGTTTATAACATGGCGTCTGCTCGAGGATCAAGTGGAACTAATGAGATTTTACTGCAGGGCGTTTGCACCTCTCTCTCTCTCTCTCTCTCTCTCTCTCTCTCTCTCTCGATGGTTTAAGTGCAATGGTGGACGTTAGCTGGAAAATCGGCAATAACTGTTCCTCTCGAAGCGATTCTCGAAAGATTTGTTCATCTCGCCATGTGCATCTCGCCAGTGGTTGATTTTATCCGAAGTCCATCTTTTCGTGAATTAACTGGGGCCATGTCTGTAGGAGGTAAGTTATTTTGGCAGTAATGTAAATAGTCGACGTCCTTATTTTCTTGAATTTTCTTAGAATTTTTTTATTTCTCGAAGTGATTCCCGTGCATCAAAGTGAATCGTTTCTTGGAGTAATTGAAACTTTAACTTTCTGTGATGAATGCATGTTAATTCTCTTTGATAAATACAGATGGCTTCTTCGTGATTTGTTGATGATTAGAAAATGTAACCCTGAATTATTCGACGTTCTGATCGACGTGAATGACTTGAAATGCCATTTTCTTTTAATAAATGTTCGTAATTGATATTGCAAAATGAAGACGGTTTTTCTCTTTGAGTTATAGATGTCGAGTAACATTGTGTCTACAAGAAAGTATCCCCTCAGTGGTTGTAATGTTATCATATTTTATTCCTTCCACGATTTATCTGCATTAATCTTCCTTGAAATGACATTTGGAAATGATTAAAATTATATTTATATATAAAAGGAAAAGTCTTGCTAAGAAACTGGTCATTTTACTGCTTCCTGTGGGGACTGGTCATTGGGGTTTAAAACGCAAATGCTTAGGAATACTGCCATATATTGTTTCCAGTGAAAGACCTTTCATTAGAGATTAGGAGAACGGTCATTTAAAACCTGACCTCCTCCACTGTGGAGTGAGGTCAGGGAAGCCGAAATGGAAATGTTCAGAATTGCTGAATGTCTTGTAACAGGAGATTGGTGGTGGCGTGTATAATGGACGAGTGTCGACAATACTAACTTATAAATAAACACTTTCAGGGCTGGCTTTTCTAAGGGTTTACTTGAAATGGTCATTGTAAAATTTAATCTAACATAATTGTACTTGTAGATTTGTTTTTCCAAAAAAATACTTGTGTTTCATCGAATTTAAAACGAAATGCAGATATCAGATAGCGCTCTCACTTCCTTAAAAACATTACTTTTTCTTATCTATTTTCTTCCAGTTTCATTCGCATATTACTTTGAGTAGATTGTCTTAATATTTGCTAGATTGGTTTTTCAACAACGCCAGTTATTATTATTTCACACATTCCGATAATCCATGTTCATTTTAACGTCCATGACCGCGGCTGTTGTGACGACTTTTTTTTATATCGAAATATTCTATTGTTCCTTTTAAACTTTATAATGTCGTGTATTTTAAAGAATCTTTCACCATGACGTATTTCAAAGTATTGTTTTATTATTGTTTTGTATAGATCTTCTACTGCACTCGGCCTTAATGTTTATATAATTTTTCCTTAAAAGATTTGTTTGTGCTCCTCATTCAATTAAATCTTTTCTGTAAGATTCTATTGCTCTCACAATTCAGTTGCATCTTCAGCGTTGCTTCTTCTTCTTCTTCTTCTTCTTCTTCTTCTTCTTCTTCTTCTTCTTCTTCTTCTTCTTCTTCTTCTTCTCTGATATAAGAACTACAGTGTTTAATATAAGAACATTTGTCTTGTCTTCCAGGTCCCTTTTCTAATTGCTCTCCCGTCTCACCGCCGTGTTTGTTTCTTGTGCCACTTTCCTGTCCGGTTTTGTAAGCTTGTCCTCAGAAGTGGGTCGTCCTCCTCCTCCTCCCTCCTCCTCCTCCTCCTCCTCCTCCTCC
Organism: Macrobrachium rosenbergii; assembly: GCF_040412425.1. Lineage (NCBI taxonomy): Eukaryota > Metazoa > Arthropoda > Malacostraca > Decapoda > Palaemonidae > Macrobrachium > Macrobrachium rosenbergii. Next base: position 47,908,601 of record NC_089755.1, read on the forward strand.
TCCTCCTCCGGGGCGCCGCTCCCGACACCCCTGGCATCTGGCTGACCACCCTTTCACTGACCCCTCTGCCCTGTCGTCTCTCCCTATCACCTAAGATCTCCCCTCCCCACCTCCTACCTCACTAAGCAGATGGAGAAAGATTGACTCTATCCACTTATTTTTATTCTTCCTTTTTTATATCACGGCCGTATGTAAACAAACCAGAGTAGGAAGTGTGTTTGCATTTACTCAGGTAACCGAACTGCTCTTTATGGGGCATCGTGACTTTATGAACCATTTACTTCTCTGCTATGGGACGTAAAAAGTGAGAGTGGGGTGGGAGGAAGAGGAGGAGGAGGAGGAGGAGGAGGAGGAGGAGACCTCTATCGGCAATCTAACTCTTGTATAAATATCGACACAGGCGAGGAGCTTTTCTCTCTCGGCTGGACCCTTCCTTAGTAAACACTCGAAACTTCACCCTTACCGGTGGTCGTTTATGTTCTTATTATCTCTCTCTCTCTCTCTCTCTCTTCAAACATCAGCACACACATACCACCTTTGAACGCCAAGGTTGGAATTTATGAAGGGATTGTTGAGCCAGCTCTCCTGTATAGAAGTAATGTGTGGATGTTGAATGTAAATGAGAGAAGTAAGACTGAAACTGTTGAGATAATTTTTATGCAGTAAATTTGTAGCGTCAGAAGAATTTCAAGGGTAAGACAGGACGTAAAAGAAATGGTGAAATGATTGGTGTAGGTCAAAGGAGGGACCATTGGGCTTTTAGATGGTTCAGTCATGTGGAAAGAAAGGAGGATGTCTGGTTGACGCAGACGTGTATAGTTCAGAAGTGCTATGATTAAAGAGGAGAGGTAGACCTGAAAAAAAGTTCTGTGTAGATAGAGCAAAAGGATCGTTGGAACGGAAGAACTCAACATTCAGGAAGTGTAAGAGGACGTGAAAAATAAAGGTGAGTGGCGTAATGTGTGAAGGGGGATGAGGACAGTGTGATGTCGATGAGCGTTTTGCGTAGGTGAATGAAGTGGTTGATGTCGTTCAACTTACTTTTTTTTATACAAGTGTTCATCCACGATTCAGCTGTTAAAGTAAGAATGTGTCAGTGGTTATTGTTTTATGCTCTTAAAAGGGTTTAATATATATATATACATATATATATATATATATATATATATATATATATATATATATATATATATATATGTACATATATATATATTATATATATATATATTTATATATGTGTGTATTTATCCTGTACATTTAAAAGCATACATGCATAAATATACACACACACACACATTCATAGAAACATGATACGACCTATAATGCTGACTTTCAAAATACCACAAGAGGAGGAGCCCGAGTAGATGATGACGGGAGATTAACATCGTTGATGCGACTGAAAGCTCCAGTTTAATCTCTCCGTCTGGATGGGAAGGAGGGTGAGGGTTTGGGGGAAGGGGAGGAGGGGGAAAGTTGAGGAAATGAAAGGAGGACTTCCAAGAAATGGAAGCACTAATCCTGACAAAGGGAAAGCTCCTGTGAAGAGGCGAAGTGCTTGCAGCGTCTAAACAACATTTCCGAGTCTAGGTCTCCGTCACGTTTCTGGAAGACTTAGGAGACGTGTCTCTCGAAGACTTGTAGGAGACGTTCTTTTATCTTGGGGTCTCTCGGGTCTTTGTGCTCGCGTCTGAATTATGACTGTAATGATAAAATAATATAATGAGACGGTAATTTTAGCAATTCTAGAAGTTGTGTGATTTCTGATTGGATTTTAGGTTGATAATTTTAGTGACTGTCAATTTTAGGTTTTTCATTGAGTGAACGAATCAGTCATTGATTGATTGATAAATACGATTAGCTGGCGTCACAAAACAAATGGTCATCAACGCCGATTCACTCCGGACTGTATGGCTGGAGATTTATCCATTCGATCAGGTCACCCTGTTTGTAAATTCACGTGCTCTTAGTACACATGTAATGAAAATTATTTACTGATTGCTGATTGGCTGATTGATTAAGACGAGTTACTGGTGTTACAAAACCAGAGGTCATCGACGACGCAATTAGGTCTGTGTATATATATATATATATATATATATATATATATATATATATATATATATATATATATATATAGATATATATATATATATATATACATATATATATATTATATATATGTATATATATATTTATATATATACACAAATATAAAGACTATGTAGGCTATGTGCACTGGTAAATTTAAATGATGTACGTATAACTATTGTACCAGTCCGGTATTAGCATAAGTATATGATGCCTGTTAGCATAATTACATGCACGTTCCTCCAACTCCATTATCCAAGGAAGAATTTTCCTCATATCGCCTCCTTCCGCCCTCTCTCTCTCTCTCTCTCTCTCTCTCTCTCTCTCTCTCTCTCTCTCTCTCTCTCTCTCTCTCTCTCTCAGTTCTCCCGGTATGGAGGAATAAGCTTCACGAGACCTTATCCACGTAAACCAGACTGAGAGAGAGATTTTGGTATTGTTTTATATTGTTCATTTTTCCCATATTTCGAGTTATGTTCTGCGTTTTAAGGAATTTGTAGATATGTTTGTATTTTTTTTAGACTTTGCAGGTTTTATAATTTTTTCGATATTTTAGGTTTTGTATCATTGTATTTACAGTATATATATATATATATATATATATATATATATATATATATATATATATATATATATATATATATATATATATATATATATATATATATATATTTTTCTAATATTTTGTAGATCATATATGTGTGTGTGTGTATGTATATTCTAATATTTTGCAGATTATTCTTCTTATTGCATACCGTGTATATATTTAGCCTGATAAAAAAGAAAAATGAAAATAACAAAGAGCCTCATCCGTTTAACGAGGTCAGGATATATGAGGCTCTGCCCCTCATAATTTTGAAACCATTTAAGTTGAAAAATTATTTAGGCCTCCAGTGGCTGTATAGGCCTGCTCTGTATGGCGTGGTCTGGACATGATAAGTGATGTTAATTTGTTCCAGAACGGCTTATTAACACTGCTGTTGCCGCTGCTCTCCATATGTATGTAGGTGTGTGTGTGGTTTTTTTTTTTTTTTTTCGAAACAAAAACATTCCCATCTACGTTGGACATTTTAATTGGGACCTGTCTTTTTTTTTTTTAGAGAGAGTGACGTATATTGACAGTGCGTTTCCGCTTTTTATTCCCCCCTTTTTCTTCTCAATTTTTTTTCTCTTTTTTTTTATTTTCTTGACTCTTATCGGCTTGAATTCGTCCGCTAGGACGGTTGCTGAGCAGATTATTATTTCCTTAAAGAGAGACGTGAACTCCCGTGCATTTCCAGTAGCCCGTAATTCACTCTCTCATTTATTCTTATTGCGTACACGGTATGCAGTAAGAAGGATATTCTACAGAATATTAGAAAATCTAGTATATGTATATGTATATGTATATGTATATATATATATGTATATATATATGTATATATATATATATTTTATATATATATATAATATATATATTATACATATATATTATATATATATAATATATATGTATATAATGTATGTATATATATATATACAGTATATATATATATATATATATATATATATATATATATATATATATATATATATATATATATATATATATATATATTATATACATATGTATATATATATGGTATATATATATATATATATATATATATATATGTATACTGTATATGTATATATATATATATATATATATATATATATAACATATATATATATATATATATATATATATATATATATATAAAATTTACTCAATCATTGTTTGCACCAGACCGCAAGGTTTGTGGCATGTTCCAGTGACCGAGAGGCCAAAATATAAATTTAGTTACCACTTTCATATTCCTAGTAAATTTCAGCATTGGGAATAATGGTAACATTCTACCGATACCTTTACAACATTAAGCTAATAATATTTAATTATCATAGTTTGCCGCTAGCTACGGCGTTCTGTTGCTTAAGGTTATTTTGAAAGCTTAAATCGTTTCAGGAAATTTCTTACATGCATAAGATTTTTCAGTTGGATTCGAGAATGTTTAAAATAGCAAATTTTAACAATGGGTAATATTCTCTCAGATATTTCTTTTTTCTCGGCGTGAAATCTCCCGAAACAAAAATCGTTATCATATGTTACGAAATTATACCAATGTCAGATATCAAAAATGCTAAACTGGTGATAAATTTGGATATTTCGATAGTCAGTCTTTTATCATTTGCAGCTACGTAGATTTATCAATATAAGGAGAAGAATAATTGCATACTAATTATTTCGCTAATCAGTTAGAAACGCCCACAGGGGTAACGTAACCGACATCTGGAAATTGTATGGACGAGAAGCATTCTAAAATTTCAGCACCCATAAATCATGTGGCTCAAATAACTGCATCGATGACTGAGCATGCTATGTTAACAAGAAACATTTTGAAATACATTGTTTAGTAAACACCAGAAATAATATAATTTTTTTGCGCTTTCCGTACTGATATCTGTGAATTTTTCATAAGTATACAATTTAAAATATAATGGAATAATTATAATATTTAAATATAATATTTAATGGTTGTACCAATATCTTGAGAATTTTTTATCAGGAAAAAATATTAGAAAATAAGTTTATAATGATTAATAAGGAAATTCGAAAATAAGCATATAATGATTAACAAGGAAATTCAAATAAAAAATTTTTTTTACCCAGTTAACTGTACAAACGCCATCAGAATTTTCTTCAGAAGTTAAATGTTTCGATGACGTTCATTTTGGAAACTCCGGCCTCTTTCGGAATTTAATTCCAAAAGAAAGAGTAGAATAACATTTGACTAGTTAGCTTACCTACGTTCATGGACCAGGTCCATCAGGGAACCATTAAGAGGAGACCCAGAATCCCTTTAGAAGGAAATGGGAGTCCTCTGTTTCCGGGGCAATGAAGAGAGAGAGGAGAGAGAGAGAGAGAGAGAGAGAGAGAGAGAGAGAGAGGGTGGGGCAAAGGGTTCGGCCAAATTTGGGACAAGTGACCATCTTCTTTTGTTTGTTTAATTTGCCAATACTCTTCGGATTTTGGTTATTGTTAAAGTACAGTCGATATACTTCGCTCTCAGCATGTGTGTGTGTGCGTGTGTGTATGGGTGTGTATGTTTGTGCATGTGTGTGTGTATGTATACGAAGACTAGTCAGCTTAAAAAGTTACTTCGTAGGTTAATTCGTAATCAAGACGAAACAAGTAAAAAATGCGCCGAAGTTTCTTCGGCGCAATCAAGTTTTATGTATGAGCCGCGGCCCATGAAGCTTTCAGCCACGGCCCGGTGGTGGCCTTTCCTATAGCGTTGCCAGACGCACGATTATGGGTAACTTACTTTAAATAAAATTAAAAACCAGTGAGGCTAGAGGGCTGGAATTTGGTATGTTTGATGATTGGCGAGTGGACGATCAATATATCAGTTTGCAGCCCTTTTGCAGAAAACAAAAAATGACGAGGAATTTTTCTTCCAGCTAATAAAACTAAACTGCTAACTTGAACTGAAAAGCCTTGAGCATTTCAATGAAAATTAAGTGATTTTTCCCGTTATTGAAGAAAACTTAGGTTCTAGAATGGTTTCTGAAGTTCGCTTCCATCACGTTAAATTATGTAAATGTTACCCGTCCGGTATATCTACAAGAAATTTAAGGATACACAAGTATATATTGAGAACTGCCTTCAAGAACTTTTTTATTTTATTGAAGAGCATATGAGCGTAGAGAAAATCTTTCTGACATGGCGACAGTAAAAAACCATTTAAATGGAAGATTAAAAACTGTAAATCTTGGAATACAATTTTATATTCGATCCTATTTCGCAGAATAATGATTGAAAGCGGTTTTTTTTTCAAGCGGTACTGAAAGAGCATTTCAGCAAATCTGGGAGCGTTCCCAACTAGCTTAAATTAAGTAGCCTTTTGAAAGGAGTTTAGAGGAGATCTCAAGAGATATTTTCTTTTATGCTCCTTTCGGTTTAAAATATTGATGGGAAGCGTGTGTGTGTGTGTGTATGTGTGTGTGTGTGTGTGTGTGTGTGTGTGTGTATGTACGTGTGTGTTTGTTTGTGTTTTTTTTTTATACAGTTCGGGAATTGATTATATTTCTCCAAAATATTTTTGAAACATAAATTGTGTTGAATTGATCTGATCTTAGAAAAGATATCATATATATATATATATATATATATATATATATATATATATATATATATATATATATATATATATATATATATATATATATATATATATATATATATATATATATATATATAATATATATATATATATATATATATATAATATATATATATATATATATATATATATATATATATATGGATATTATGGATATTATGGAGTCCGTTGTCCAGAGATGTCTAGTGATTTAAATACTTGCAAAGCTTGCGGGAGGGCGAAGTGGAGAAACGTACAAAACGTGTTGAGCCTGAGCTGACCTAATTGGTGAACTATGTACGAGGTAGGTTGCCGAATACTAGCTGATATCAGAAAGGTAACACGTATTTGCGTTTTCCATTTTTCGGTAATCGTTCTTGAATCCATATTATTATTATTATTATTATTAATACTATTATTATTATTATTATTATTATTATTATTATTATATATGATCGATTTATTTAAATATATATATATATATGTATGTATATATATATATATATATATATATATATATATATATATATATATATATATATATATATATATATATGCATATGGTTATCAGTCCTTACATGGTATTATTTTTTATTTTTTATTCTTCACGTGCGTATATGAAGGCCATGCATTTGTTACGGCTATCTCAACATATCCTTCTTCTTCTTCTTCTTCTTCTTCTTCTTCTTCTTCTTCTTCTTCTTCTTCTTCTTTTCCGTTTGATCGAAACACGCCACGGGACATCAGTCTTTCGTCGCGTTCAGAAGGAGGAGGAGGAGGAGGAGGAAGGAGGAGGAAGGGTTTTCGGAATAGCGATGATAACCGAGAACATCTAAGTCGTTTCGGTCTGCGGCGATAAAGATGTCTGACAGGTCTCCATAAAAGCCCGCCATAAATAGTTTTACACACGGAGCGTCTCCTGTGAATAAGCGATTATATCGATTTGCGTGAGTCTGTCAGGAACTGCCACCCATCGGGGAAGCCGATTTACGACCCACACGGGGCGGGGGGTGGGGGGGGAGTAGGAGGCTGTTGACTAGCGCCGAAGGAGATAAATACTGCAACAGTCTGCCTTCGGGATGCCATTGAGGTGGCTCTGGGTTTTATCTTATTTGCTAGTTGCGCTTCGCTTCTTTTTTTTTTTTTTTTTTTACCGTTGGTGGTGTTGCGGTTTTTTGGTCTCTTCACCTTTTTAGGGGGTTTTCTTAAGATGAATACCACAGCAGTCTGTCCTCAGACAACATTTAGACTGATAGTTTTGCGTCATTTGATTTTTATACGCATGTTGGTGCTATCGATCATTGCTTTGTTTGTTAATGTTGCATCATCCAGTTTTTGCTCAAAAGTAAAAGTATCGTGAAATCAGAATGACCTCTGAACTGGGATTTTTGTGTTTCCTGGGTTGCTTCCTTTAATTTTTGTCCAGGTGGAGGTGGTATTGCGTCATAGCTTTTTTTTTTTTTTTTTATCAGAGAGATTGTTTCATTTATATTTTCTATCGAAGCGACTGTTTCATTCGGTTATTTTACCTGAGATGAATAATATAGTCTACCGCTATATACTTCTACAATGGGGTTTGAATTTTCCATATTGACTGGTTATTAGTTATATATATTATCTTGGTATATTGCATATACGTTTACTTTATTGCATGGATTGCAGCATTTAATTTTTTATTATAAAACTAAAACCTTAGACCACCATCAGAACACCTTTGGAATGGGTCTGTTATTTTTCCCCAGTGATAAATTTACATCATTTAATTCTTTATTAGTGGTGGTGTTGCGCCATTTCCTTTTTCCCTAGATTATTTAGTTTTTTAATCAAGAAAAAAAAAGTAAAAAATGCGCCGAAGTTTCTTCGGCGCAATCGAGTTTTCTGTACATCGTATTTGACTAATCAAAGCCACCAAAAATAGATGTATCTTTCGGTGGTCTCGGTATAATGCTGTATGAGCCGCGGCCCATGAAACTTCAACCACGGCCCGGGGGTGGCCTATCCTATATCGTTGCCAGAAGCACGAATGTGGCTAACTTTAACCTTAAATAAAATAAAAACTACTGAGCTAGAGGGCTGCAACTTGGTATGTTTGATGATTGGAGGGTGGATGTTCAACATACCAATTTGCAGCCCTCTAGCCTCAGTAGTTTTTAAGATCTGAGGGCGGACAGAAAAAGTGCGGACAGAATAAAGTGCGGACAGAAAAGGTGCGGGCAGAATAAAGTGCGGACAGAAAAAGTGCGGACGAACATACAAAGCCGGCACAGTAGTTTTCTTTTACAGAAAACTAAAAAACTAAAAGCAGTCTACAATGAGAATACCTTGGAAATTTGCTTTCATTTTGTACAGTTTGTAGTTTTGACTCAATTTTCCCGATTGTTGGTAGAGCAATACTGCTTTTCTTAGCTCGTCCATTGCATTATGCAGGTTTTCCAAAAAAAAATAAACGATACAGTATGCCATCATATACCTTAGACCTTGTTTTTTTGCACTTTGTAGTGATGCATCATAATTGTTTTTATTTGCTGGTATTGTATGTTTCCGCTTCTTCATAAGATGATATATGTCTTCCACCACAAAACTTTACTTCAATGTAAAGCTTATTTTGACATTGTAAAGCTCTGTTGTCTTGAAGTTGATTTTTCATTGCAAAAGTCCCGTAGTGATGTTTTCCTTGAAAGGATCATCTATTCAGCAAAAGACTTAGAAAGGTAAAACTCACCTCTACATTAAAGTCCTTTGAAAATTATTTATTTAGGTACGTGGAGCACACTGCAACAATTTCGTATTTTAGAACTGTTGTCAAAGGGAATCGAAGCCTATGTAAGAACTTTATTACAAAAAAATGCAAATAAATTTCTTTTTTAAATTGTCAAAGGGAGTCGAAGCCTATGTAAGAACTTTGATGAAAATAGGCAAATAATTTTTCTTTATTCTAGAAGGGAAACGAAGCTTCTATAAGAAATAATAAAAAGGCAAATAATTTTTTTTAGAATGGAAACAAAGCCTTTATAAGAGCTTTAATAAAAAAAAAGGCAATTTTTTATTGCAAAGAACTTTAATAAAAAAGGCAAATACATGTTTTTTAATTGTAAAAGGGAAACGAAGCCTATATAAGAACTTCAGTAAAAAAAGACAAATAATTTTTTTATTGTAAAAGGACTTAAATAAAATAAGAACTTTAATAAAAAGGCAATTAAATTTTTTTTAATTGTAAAGAACTTGAATAAAAAAGGCACATCAGTGTTATTTTTAGATTTGTACAAGGGAAAAGAAGCCTACTTGGCAACCACGGACTCAATCCTCTTGCGTAACGCAGCGGAGAAGAGAAAGAGCATCATTAGTGCTTCGTTAAAGAGATCTGCTTAAGAGGATGCAAGGAGATAACGGCAGGAATCCTATTTGATCCCTTTGTTTTGTGAGCATGAATGCCGACGGCATATAACAAGAGGAGATCAGCTGCTGAGTATAAGCATATGTATGTGTCTGTGTATGTATGTATGTATAATATATTACATATGTATATATATAATATACATATATGTATACATATGTATAAGATATATATATATATTATATATATATATATATATATATATATATATATATATATATATATATATATATATATATATATATAAGCATGCAAAGTATTGACTTTTTAATATATACCTTATTGAAAAATACAAAAATAATAATGCATGTTCTTAAAGCTTTCAGAAATATCCAGCAATTGGAATAACATCTTTGTCGAAATAATGCATGACTTTGAACAAGCTCTTTAAGTGCGATGTTACTCATATATAACTTAAGAATGGTATACTTTTATGGAACGCCTTTACTGCAGTTTTAATAGAAACACTGAACAGTGAAAATTATTGTCAGATGGTTCCAAGTTCTTGATTTTCATAAATTCAAGAAAACGGAAGGAGGGATGGGTTGAAATTTCAGTCAAATGACGAAAATCTCTGAAAGGATATTTGGGAAAGTTTAGCTGAGGTCATTATGATTGTCGAACTAACTTACAGCAGAGAGAGAGAGAGAGAGAGGGAGAGAGAATCTTAAGACTTTCAGAGAGTATTGTAATGTCGAGGAGATTTAAGTGAGTTAAAAAAAAACATTAAATAACATTGCTTAGTTTTCTATGAAAAACATTAAAATATATACGATTTAGGTAAAATAGAAATTGAATTGTTAATCATTTTAATTAACAATGATCGTACATTAAAGTAGAACTTGTCAACATCGAAATCATTTTTATTAACAAAGATCACACATTAAAAGTAGAACTTGTCAACATCAAAATCATTTTCATTAACTGAGATCACACATTAAAATTAGAAGTTGTCAACATCAAAATAATTTTTATTAACAAAGATCGCACATTAAAGTAGAACTTTTAACATCAAAATCATTTTTATTAACAAAGATCACACAAAGTAGAACTTATCAACATCAAAATCATTTTCATTAACAGAGATCACACATTAAAAGTAGAACTTGGCAACATCAAAATCACTTTTACTACAAAGATCACACATTAAAGTAGAACTTGTCAACATCAAAATCATTTTTATTAACAAAGATCACACAAAGTAGAACTTGTCAACATCACGGTTATTTTCATTAACAAAGATCACACATTACAGTAGAACTTGTCAACATCACAATCATTTTCATTAACAAAGATCACACATTAAAATAGAACTTGTCAACATCACGATCATTTTTATTAATAAAGATCACACATTAAAATAGAACTTGTCGACATCACAATCATTTTTATTAATAAAGATCACACATTGAAATAGTACTTGTCGACATCACAATCATTTTTATTAATAAAGATCACACATTGAAATAGAACTTGTCGACATCACAATCATTTATATTAATAAAGATCACACAAAGTATAACTAGTCAACATCAGTTATTTTCATTAACAAAGATCGCGCATTAAAGTAGAACTTGTCAACATCACAATCATTTTCATTAACAGAGACCACACATTAAAATAGAACTTGTCGACGTCACAGTCATTTTTATTAACAAGATCACACATTAAAATAATACTTGTCAAAAGTACCTAGAGAGGAGACTGTCAGTCACCCATGAAAGGTAAAAAAAAAAAAAAAATCGAAATTTGCCTCGCGATTCAGACTTGCTTCCCCTTTATCAGAAATCCCGATTCTCCATTTTCGAGAAGATGCTATGCGAAATGGAGTCGAAAAAAAAAAAATTCTAGTTCTTTAAAAACCTCTGACGATATGTAAATGCAGAAAGGATCAGCTTCTGTCAGTTTTTTTTTTTTTTTTTTTTTTTTGCGAAGTCACCGCATACATTATAATAATTTACGTCATGACTTTTCATATGAGATCAGAAACTGGAATGGAGTCCCTAATAAGTTTGCTCTCTCTCTCTCTCTCTCTCTCTCTCTCTCTCTCTCTCTCTCTCTCTCTCTCTCTCTCTCTCTCTCTCTCATTTCATATTTTCCAGCTGTAGTTTAATCACATTATCTATAATCTCGTTTTTTCGCTATGTAAATGTAATGTGTGTATACACGTTTTATATATGTGTGTATACTTATATATATACATATATACAATTGTACGGATGTATGTGTTTCTTTCCATGTGCCGTTGTTAATGAAATTTACATGATGAGCCTTAACTGCCTGAAGGGCCTTGCAAAATGTTTGTAAACATGGTGGCCTACTTAGTAGATATTATACCCAATGGTAGTATTAAGAATTTATCTGGTTTTAGAGGCCAAGCTTTGGAACTCCTTGTGAATCTGTTTTGGTTATTATTATTATTATATTATCATGATGTTGATGATTATTATTGTCATTATTATTGTTATTATTATTCCTAGTTTGCTTATGCAGCTGGGTACAGTGCAAGAGATAAATTTGTCTAGGTCCAACATTTCGACATCGGCAAAAAGTTTGGCCTTTCATTTTCACGTTTATTTTAAGGCGGGGTGTTTTTTTTTCTTTTTTTATTCTAAGATACGTTACTACATTTAAACCCATTAACACAATTTTTATCCTTTTTCATTTCAGTAACATTCTTTATTGTACATCTTAATTAATTTTTTACTATTGTCATACTATGAATATATATATTTTTTATTGTCGTAAATCTCCTATTAACACAGTTCTTTGCCATTTCGTTTGTTCAAGTAACCCCTGGTTAATTATAGAGTAATGTTATTCACCCGTCTCTTTCTTCTAATTACCTTTTCCGCCCTAATTTATTAACTGACCTCTTTTGCCCTAATTTATGTATTCACCATTTTTGCCCTAATTTGTTCATTCACCAATTTTGCTCTAAGTTATTCATTCACCTTCTTTGCCCCAATTTATTCATTCACCTTGTTTGCTCTGAATTATTCATTCACCATTTTTGCCCTAATTTATTCATTCAGCTTTTTTGTCCTAATTCGTTCATTCACCTTTTTTGCCATAATTTATTCATTCACCTTTTTTTAGCTCTTAAGGTATTTATTCACCTTTTTTGCCCTAATTTATTCATTGACCCTTTTTGCTCTAAGTTATTCATGTACCTTGTTTTGTCCTAATTTATTCATTCACCTTTTTTATCTGGGTTATTCATTCACCTTTTTTGCCATAATTTATTCATTGACCTTTTTTGCCATAATTTATTCGTTCATCTTTTTTGCCCTAATTTATTCATTCACTTTTTTGCCATAACTTATTCATTCACCCTTTTTGCTTAAAGTTATTCATTTACCCTTTTTGCTCTTAAGTTATTCATTCACCTTTTTAGCCACTAAGTTATTTATTCACCTTTTTTGCCCTAATTTATTCATTCACCTTTTTTGCTCAAGTTATTCATTCCCCTTTTTTGCCCTAATTTATTCATTCACTTTTTATGCCCTAAGTTATTAGTTTACCTTTTTTTTATCAAATCACCCTTATATGTATAAATACCTGTTTGCAGTTATTAAACCCTTTTTCCTACCTTTTCTATATCGTCACTGATTAGTCTATATTTTTATAAGTATTTACCTGTGTCTAATTATATATCACAGCTTTTCGCGTCCACTCCCTTTCTATACACCCATTTATTATCTATACACCCGTTTATTATTTTCTATACACCCATTCTTTATTTTCTATACACCCATTTATTATTTTCTATACACCCATTCATTATTTTCTATACACCCATTTATTATCTTCTATACACCCATTTATTACAATATCTCTTCGTGTTTCTCTGTCCATGAGTAATTATACCTCACGCCCCTTCACCCGAGGTACTCGCTCGTGCCTCCCTTTTGCGCCTTAACTCTTGCAGAAGCAGCAGCAGCAGCATCAAGCAATTGCAAGCACTCGTTAGTCCGCTTAACTTTGTTAAGTAGCGGCAGTTTCTCGAGAGTTTCGGCCTTTCGTGTTTCATGGATCCTGTTATTTTGAGCTTTGTTTCCTGGAAAGCGCCGCAAGCATTCGCATTAATTCACTCGAAGACATGACGCCGCGGGCAGTCTCTCTCTCTCTCTCTCTCTCTCTCTCTCTCTCTCTCTCTCTCTCTCTCTCTCTCTCTCTCTCTCTCGTTCTCTCTCGTTTTCAAATTTCCCCATTCGAAATGATGTTTTAAGCTGATTTGCCGAGTTGCTATTTAAGTTTTATAATAACTCTCTCTCTCTCTCTCTCTCTCTCTCTCTCTCTCTCTCTCTCTCTCTCTCTCTCTCTCTCTCGTTTTCAAATTTCCCCATTCGAAATGATGTTTTAAGCTGACTTGCCGAGTTGCTATTTAAGTTTTATAATAATTCTCTCTCTCTCTCTCTCTCTCTCTCTCTCTCTCTCTCTCTCTCTCTCTCTCTCTCTCTCTCTCTCTCTCTCTCGTTTTCAAATTTCCCCATTCTGAAATGATGTTTTAAGCTGATTTGCCAAGTTGCTATTTAAAGTTTTATAATAATTCTCTCTCTCTCTCTCTCTCTCTCTCTCTCTCTCTCTCTCTCTCTCTCTCTCTCTCTCTCTCTCTCTCTCTCGTTTTCAAATTTTCCCATTCAAAATGATGTTTTAAGCTGATTTGGCGGCAAGTTGATATTTAAAGTTTATAATAATCTCTCTCTCTCTCTCTCTCTCTCTCTCTCTCTCTCTCTCTCTCTCTCTCTCTCTCTCTCTCTCTCTCTCTCTCTCTTTCTCTGTCGTTTGGAATAATTGTAAACTTTACTCCCAAATTTTCCCATTCAAAATGATGTTTTAATCAGATTTGGCAACTTGGCGTTTAAGTTTATTCTTGATCCCCCTTTCCCCGTCTCTCTCTCTCTCTCTCTCTCTCTCTCTCTCTCTCTCTCTCTCTCTCTCTCTCTCTCTCTCTCGTGGAATAAATTTAAACATTACAATAAATTTCCTCCAGCGGATAATGTTTAATCGGATCTGGCAACTTCAAGTTCATTCTGAATCCAAGTTCGACGAAAACTTCAGATGTCAGAAGTTAGACTCGAGGACGCATCTCATCCCGGGAGAGAAAATGAGGTCATTTGTCGGGAGTTGGTGATGTCAGGCTGATGTCTTGACGTCCGAACCTTTGTTTGCGATTTTTCCTTCGCTTTCGGTTATGTCTTAGGTGAATTCCTTGCAGAATTTTCACTCATGTTCGTTCTCTATGCGAGGAAGTGTTTCTGACTTCAGCTTCAATTGTGTATTTATTTTTTTATATTTATTTTTTTTATATTTATTTATATATTTAATTTTATTGGGTTTCAGAAGCTTGATTCATAAGTCTTTTTGACTTGTAGATGTTTGTAAATTCAATTTAAAATATAGCGCAGCTTAGAGCTGTGGGCTACCTATGTCTACTCATATACCAGGGCTTAAAAACAAGCAAAATTTATGTGCATAGGCGTTTGCGCACGCCCGTTTTTCTACCAGCCTCTCTTCCATAATTTTTTGGGGGTCTGTGTGTGTCTGTAATGTTACTCCATTTTTGTGTCAGTGCACTCTTCCTTTAATCCCTAAAGTGGAAATAATTTCTTTGGATATGTTTTTGTAAGGCCTTGTTCTTTTGTCCGTTTGCATGTCCCTCATTCTCTAATTTGGAAATAACCGTGTATGAATGTATGTGTGTATGTGTGTGTGTGTGTATACGTGTGTGTACGTCCTTCGCGCCCTAAAGTGGAAATAAGTCTGAGAAGATAGGCGTGACGTCGTAATAGCTTTCATTTCCGACTCTTGAAAATATAGGAGAGCGTGTCGCTGCCTCTAATTGCAGACCTTCTTTGTCCTTGTTTGGACGTTATTAGTGAGCTCCCTTGACCCTCGCTCGCCTACCTGCCTGCCTGCCTGCCTTCCTGCCGGCCTGCCTTACTCTCGCTGTGCTGAAGCACAATTGCCAGTTGTTTTGGAGGTTCTTTGGCGGCTTGAATATAACGCCAAATCCGTGTTCGTCTTTGAAATTTGATGTATCGTTTTTAATATTGATGAGCGAGAAATATTGTTCTGTTTTATGTAGAACATTTTTGGAGGCTTGAATATAACGCCACAATCCGTGTTCATCTTTGAATTTTGATGTATCATTTTTAATATTGATGAGCGAGAAATATTGTTCTGTTTTCTGTAGAACATTTTTGGAGGCTTGAATATAACGCCACAATCCGTGTTCATCTTTGAATTTTGATGTATCATTTTTCATTTTGATGAGCGAGATATATTTTATTTTTTGTAAAACCTTTTTGGAGGCTTGAATATAACGCCACAATCCGTGTTCATCTTTGAATTTTGATGTATCTTTTTCATTCTGATGAAGGAGAAATATTTTATTTTCTGTAAAGCCTTTTCAACCCTCTCACTCCGCGTGGTCATCTGACCGAGCGAAGGTCATTGTAGTTTTGATGACAAAGAAGCATTATTCTATTTTCTCTAAAACCTTTTCAACCGTCTCACTCCGCGTTGTCATCTGACCGAGCGGAGGTCATCATCACTTTTATTAATTTTCTCGCCAGATGGCCACATCCGCCGTATCTCGCCCTGGAAGACTTTCCGCCTTTTTGAAAGATGGACACTTGCCGGCGTCGTTTTTCAGAGGCATTTTCCGCTTTCCAAACAAGCGGAATGCCCGGAGGCCCTCCTCCATTCATTCTGCTTCCGGGGCATTACCTGCGTCATGAGCCCCGTGCTTCATCCTCTTTCAATTGAATGAAGCAGAATGGACCTCCCATTATTTTCGCAACTCCTCTTCCGACCCACGCTGACAGACGCGTGGACCCTGTTGGAGTTCTTCAGACACTTTTTTTTTGGAGGGGGGAGGGATTTGTTCGTCTGGTCGTGAATGTCCCTCTTTTTGGACCAAATGAGGCCGCAAAGGGGTCTTATATGAATGACGTCATTGGTTTTACGGTTAGAGATTTTGTTGAAACACTTTCGTTGTTACTGAGATCGTGAATGTTTCTCTGAGTGGACCCAGGCCCCACTAAGTCTTAGTGGGTCCTAAGTGGACCGAAATAACGAGGAAGTGGTGTTACGGAGGACACTATGACGTCACGGGGTTCTGTTATAAAGAGAGTTTTTGGGTGAGGAAAGGGGAAATGAGGGTCAGGCAATAACTGGAACGAAACCGAGGGAGTGGAAAGTGTCATTGGAAATATGTGATGACAAATAACTTTGTCATAATACTATCAAAGTTTGACAGTTTGGTTTATGCCTCAACATCATTTTTTCTTTTTCTTTTTCTTTTTAATTATCCCTGAAATTATATAGGTTTTGATGGAGGGTCTGCATGAAGAGAGGTGAGAGGAGTTTTAATGATTCTGTTAATAAATCTTCCATGAAAGTTAGTCGTAGAAATTTCTCTCTCTCTCTCTCTCTCTCTCTCTCTCTCTCTCTCTCTCTCTCTCTCTCTCTCTCTCTC
Source organism: Macrobrachium rosenbergii (assembly GCF_040412425.1). Lineage (NCBI taxonomy): Eukaryota > Metazoa > Arthropoda > Malacostraca > Decapoda > Palaemonidae > Macrobrachium > Macrobrachium rosenbergii. The sequence continues at coordinate 47,925,750 of NC_089755.1, forward strand.
TCTTGTATTTTTGTATCAAATTAAGAACTGTTTCTGTTAGCATTTATCTGATTCAGAATTATCAAAGACGTTGGCATCAGAAGCCTTATGATTTCTGAACTCTCCACCAGATGGTGTTTTAATGAATATGTAATTCAAGATTTATAATTAGTTTCGTTAGCTTTATATGTTCTTAATAGTTGTACTGATGTACTTATGTGCTTTTGTGTAATTTGGAAATATTGAGTACAATAAAACGAGGAGGTTTTATGTTTATTATATTGAGTGCAAAGACTGCAATGTAGATATGGTTGAGTACGGGTGAAGTTCGCCTTTTCATACTCTTTTAGTTTTCATATGTGTCACCAGCACAAATATATATTTTTAGGTGAGTTTTTTCGACATTGCTCTTTGATTGAATGAGGGTCATTGCTTGTCAATTGCACACCAAGTGGTCACAACCACCATATCTCATTCTGGCAGACTTTCTCTGGTGAAAGACACACACACACACACACACACACACACTTGCCAATGTTGTTTTTCGTGTCTACTGCTTTGCAAGCAGACGGGACGCCCTGAGGCTATCTATTCATTCTGCTTTTGGTGCATTGCCTTCTTGATGCTCCTCATTCTTCATTTTCTTGCGAGTTAACGTGGCAGAATGAATATTCCAATATTTTATTTGATATTTTCACAGATTGCCCCTCCCGTTTTGAAACAAAGACTCTACATTTCTTTGACATTTTTGGGGAATTCCTGGGGTCATGAATGCCCTCCTTTGAGGGTTACTCTGACCTCATGGGGTTCAGAGGTTTTTGGATATAGGGGTGAGACACACTGAGGCTGCCATCCTTGGCTGTTATGTGGGTCCTGCACCAGATGGGTGTTTAAGCGAGTGCACTATGACGTCACGGGGTTAAGAGGTAAAGAGAGGTTTTTTTTGAGGTGTTAGAGACACTGTTAAACGGATTGGAGACAGTTTCGTTGGAAATTACTGATGAAAAAGGGTATTTTTTTTATATGAATATCCATTACCTTTATTTTATGGATTGTTTGTGTGTTTGTTACATTAAGAACCTCTCTCTCTCTCTCTCTCTCTCTCTCTCTCTCTCTCTCTCTCTCTCTCTCTCTCTCTCTCTCTCTCTCTCTGTGGTTTTATTTCGTCCGTACATAGCGGTAAACGAAATATGTGCATAAATTCCGCTTGAAATTCCAGGTCATTTTTTCACTACTCCCACACGATCGAGATTTGGAAACTCTCTCTCTCTCTCTCTCTCTCTCTCTCTCTCTCTCTCTCTCTCTCTCTCTCTCTCTCTCTCTCTGGTTTTATTTTGTACGTACATGGCAGTAAGCAAAATATGTGCATGTATTCCCCTTTAAAATTCAGCTCGTTTTTTCACTACACCTTCAGTTGTCACATTCTCTCTCTCTCTCTCTCTCTCTCTCTCTCTCTCTCTCTCGTAATCGTTGTCCGGAGTGTCAATTGTCAGGGGAAATGTCATGGGTAGGTTGCTGCGAAAAATACAGAAGATATAAAATTTTTTTTTTTCTTTTTTTCCATGTCTTTCGAATCTGAACCATTTTTTCGAATTTCCACGGAAAAAAAATAGGCAGGAGTCATATTCGCAGATGATATCGATCCGTGATTTTTATTTTCGACTTTCAAGAATATATTTGTGGTTAGAATTGCAAGTATTTTTCAGCACTGTAAAACATAAAGGACTCAAGTGTCATATCTCTGCATTTTTCATCTTTTTCTCAGTTTTTCCTAAAAGTACTATAACTTGCGAGCGCAGCTTTCTCTTTCACATTTATTTCCTGTGTTTGAACGTGTTCAGACGAACGTAATAGTTCCAACAGGTGCGTTAAGGTTCTTAGGAATGGACGCCGAAGTTGATTAGCAACTGTAAAGGCCGGGCACCGAAGTAATTCTCTCTGGTTCGGGTTATACGTCACTTCAGAATTTGTAAGGGAAGCCCTGTACCTAGACCTCTGGCTGGACCTCCGTATAGCTCTTTATCATTGTAGTATTATTACATCGGTTTGATGTTTGGCGTTGCGTTTTGCTGGACGGAATTCCTTTTGAACAATTACGTGTTATTTGTTTTATGTCTGTGATAAATTTAAATATTGTCTCTTAGCCGTATTGATTCACTTACTATATATATATATATATATATATATATATATATATATATATATATATATATATATATATATATATATATATATATATAATATATATTTATATATATATGTTATACATATATATATAGTTTTTTACCAGTCACCTGCAATTATTATTCAAGGAAAACCTGACGTTCATATAGATTATTCAAGCATGCAAACAACATAAATACATGCATACACATATATATTATATATATATATATATATATATATATATATATATATATATATATATATATTATGTATATAACATATATATGTGTATATACTGTATTTATACTTATACATATGTGTACGAGACGCATCATCCGTCACAAAGTGTACATTCTCTCTCTAATGTCATTCCAGTTCAGCTCCATTTATTTACAAAAAGTACTAACATATAGGTAAAGGATTATACCATCTTCCTGATTTTGCAAAAGATTCTGCACGAGTCGTTTTTCTTAAACTTTTATCCGTGAAATAGCTTCCTGCTTCGATGTTTGAATCTTGGCTGTTTATTTTACGATAATATATTGCAATAGCTCCCGCGAGCTTGCCGCCGCTCGTGTTAGGTAAATTTTGCAAGCTGCCGAAATTCTCTCTCTCTCTCTCTCTCTCTCTCTCTCTCTCTCTCTCTCTCTCAAATACACTTTATTCTGATGCCTGTCGCAGTGTGTGTGTGTATGTGTATATATATATATATATATATATATATATATATATATATATATATATATATATATATATATATATATATATATATATATATACATATATATATACATATATATATATATATATATATATATATATATTTATATATATATATATATATATATATATATATATTATAAACTGTAAATAATATAAACATATATATACGTAAAATATGTGTGTATATATATATACATATATATATATATATATATATATATATAGAGAGAGAGAGAGAGAGAGAGAGAGATTTGTATGTGACGGCGCGCCAATTTGTATCATTTCAATATGCACGTAAGTCGAGTGGATGTATGCGCGTATGTGTATGTGTTCGTGTACGTATGTGCACACTGGGGCCAGGGGAGCTCATCTGAACATCTCCCAATCAGTGTGTTTCACCCCCCATTACCGATATTTGCGTAGCACCATCACCTGATAACGCTCGGGCGCTGTCACTTGTTCACAGTTCCCTCAAATCTTTTCCCACCGCCGCCTTCTCCCCGTCGTCCCCTGGGATGATGGCCTTTTCTGTCTGACTTTTTTTTTTTTTTAAAGGATTCTTATTTTTATGAAGATCGAAGAGAGGGGGAAATATTAACGGAGACGTCTCGGGAGGAAGGGAGGGAAAGAGGGCGGGAAAGAGGGAAATAAAGAGGGAGGGAAAGTGGGAGAGAAGGAGGGAGAAAAAGAGGGAGGGAAAGAGAGAGAAAAGAAGGAGAGAGAGAGAGAGAGAGAGAGAGAGAGAGAGAGAGAGAGAGAGAGAGGAGAGGAGAGGAAGGGAAAGAGGGAGAGAAAGTGGGAGAGAAAGAGGGAGAAAAAGAGGGAGGGAAAGAGAGGGAAAAGAAGGAGGGAAAGAGAGAGAGAGAGAGAGAGAGAGAGGAAGGGAAAGAGGGAGAGAAAGTGGGAGAGAAAGAGGGAGGGAAAGAGAGAGAAAAGAGGGAGGGAAAGAGAGAGAGAGAGAGAGAGAGCGAGAGAGGAGAGGAAGGGAAAGAGGGAGAGAAAGAAGAAGAGAAATGGGGAGGGAAAGAGGGAGAGAAAGAGAGAGAGAAAGAGGAGAAGAAGGGAATGAGGGAGTGAAAGGTATGGTAGCTGAGAGACATACAAACAGACAGGTAGGTAGGGAGGGCAGGAAGTCAGTGGGGAAGGTGTCGATGAGACATGTTTTTTTTGGGGGGATGGGGGTGGGGAACTGATTACATTGGTCTCATGGAGGAGGTTCATAGGTGGGGGGAAAGGAGAGGGGGGGGGAGTGTATGTCAGTGGCTCATCTTGCGGAAAATCGACGAGAAAAGGAATTCTATTTTTAACGTTTTCTCTCTTGGAAATTCTCGACGACGACACGAGGTATCGGAAATTCTCTCTCTCTCTCTCTCTCTCTCTCTCTCTCTCTCTCTCTCTCTCAAATTGCTTGTCAAATTATTGGGTTAATGCTTTTCGTTTCCCTTTATTTTCTCTTGTAAAGAATCGCCTTGATGATCTTTATTTTGAAAAATACGATAAAGAATGCATTTTTACATTAAATATACGAAGATAAAAAAGTACTTGATAATATTATCTGGAAAGATAAACAAAAAAATTATTCATGAAATAGACTGCCAATCAAAAAAGTTAAAGACAGTGATCGACAACTTCAGAAAATGATAAACAGAAAACAATACTTATCAAAAAAGTAAAAGACAGTGATTGACAACTTCAGATATTGAGAAACAGAAAACAAACCGTTGATAATGTCAAGTTGAACACAATAAAAAGCAAGACGGAAGATAACGTAGAGCGAAAACAAAAATTAAATTAAAGACAAAAAAAAAAAAAGTCGATGACGATTAGCAAAAGAAGAAGTTGGTAAAGAAGAAAGTTCTCGATTCAATCAAGTTAAAGAAAAAAGAAGAAAAGAGAAGAAAAATAAAATGGTTGATAACGTCAAAGTTGAAAATAAAAAAAGAGTGAGAGAAAAAAAAGGACTCCAATACATTACGCGAAGATTTAAGAAACGAAGGAGAAAAGAAGAAACTTGCCCTCACTTTTTCCTCAAACTTCGGAGGAATCTTCCCGTCGGAGGAGATCTGAAGATTCCCGGAGAATTATTGACAGCTCTATTCAAAATGCCGACGTATTGACAAACGAAAGGCATTATCGGTGCTTCTGAAACACCGACAATGAAGCGGAGAGGCCTTTTAAGGTATACACATTTGGGTTGTTAGTGCAAATCACGACGTGGGTTTTTTTTTTTTTTTTTTTTTTTTTTTTTTTTTGAGACAAACAAAGCTAATCAGTCGGCAAAGAATTCGGTCGAGATGCCTTCGGGTGCTTCGTGCAAATTAAATCAGGGTTGCTTTTGTTTTTGTCTTTGTTTGTCTTCGTTTTCTCGTAAGCTTTAAACCAGACCTGTAATTTTTTTATTTTACTTCGTTAATCTTAGTTTTCTCTGGACTTGTACACGTAGTTCTTTTTAGTTTTTTACTTCGTTAATCTTTGTTTTATTCTTAACCCTTAAATCAGCAAAGACTTTGGACTTGTAATTCTTTTTTGTTTTTGTCTTCGTTAGTCTTCGTTTTCTCCAGAGGTTTCAATCAGCAAAGCGTTCGGACTTTAATTCCTTATAATACTAAAGGATTGAACAAACAGTGAAGGCCCTTACTTCCCCACTGTTATACTGGGACGTATTTTACTTCATCAGTCTTTCGCAATTTTTTTAAAATTATACATACAAATATTTTACAGGAATATCCCCCTACGTTGAAGCATAGTCTAATGAGATTCCCTTGATGTTAAGAATTGTTGTGTCATAGCACCCGCTTTATTCGTGCATTTTAACTAGTAAAGTATGATTTTAAAATGCTGTTGTCTTTAGGTAAAGTGCTTAGAATTACCGTCTGGAAATATATTATATGAATCGATATTATATGTCTCGAGAGATGCTTATCTTTCTCGCTCAGTGAGTGATACTTTGTAGGGAGATTAAGCAGTGAGTTTATTCCAACTTGCAAAGAAACCTTAATCAACACGAAAACATTATGTGCCCTTTATACACGTACCTTGCTACAGGTTTCTTAACTCTGAAATAAACTCAGTTTGATATTTGTTGGAAATAGGTACAATCATTTGCACGTTTCTCTCCAGACTTTCATAAAATGGTGTACCAATTTTCATCGCCGGCTTGTTTTTGTTTTCTCCTAATTTATTATTACGAAAGTAATAATCTAATCTCAGTTATTACTTTCGTTACATTTGAATATTCTTCTTATCTATGGTGCATCTCTATAATGTGACCGGAAAAATGAGTAAAAAGTCACAATAATGTAAATGAGAGAGCTTTTTACTTACTATTCTTTTTATACTTGTGACACTGAGAGTAAATGAATCTTTAACCTGGGTTGGGATTTTTTGCAAAAGATCCTGCAAGCGCTGATAAGATTGGCGACAGTGGGCGTGGCTACGTGTTATAAATCATCATTGTTGAGTCATTTTCTCATTCTTGGTGAAGAAGGGGCACTGTTCACTCACACACTTTGCTGGTATTTTTAATAAGATAAACTTGTGTTCCATTCTTATTGTGCATTTAGGGAGGTAAAAATGTATTAGTAGATTGTAGTTGGTCGGAAAATTGAAAAGCATTGTCCACTCGCACATTTTGCTAGTATTTTTATTAAGATAAATCTATGGATCCCTCTTATTGGGCAATTGGGGAGATGAATTTGTAATAGTAGATCATAGACGGTCAAAAAATTAGAAAACAAGGAAGAACAAAGTTCCTTGTATCGTATTTTAATTGCAATATGAGACACTAATGGATAGCAAATGAAATGACGTAAGGATTTTTGTTATGTATTAGTCCCCACCCTTCTTTTCTTACAAGACTTAGTGCAATTTCTATCGTAAGATTTGCAACATTAAACTTTTTTCCAGAGGCTATTTCTGCCCTAACCCTTGTAGTGATGAATAGTTATAGCTATTCACATGAGTTTTCGGTGGCTGATGCTGTACAGTATTTATTATATTAGGTATTATCATTGTTATTATTGTAACGAGGATGGTCCCGTGTCGTCGTTGGCGCATTTATAACGAAAGCGATCGGAAAACGAGACCTTAAGGAGAAGTTTAAACACTGGTCGAGTAAAGGCAAATTTTGTTTATCAGTTCTGACGTGGCATTTTCATTGATAAGGGTGAAGAGCTTATATCCACGAAGTTGAGTACCCTTAAAAGAAAACCAGAGGTGAAAATAAACAAAAAAATAAATAAATGAAATGTAAGAAATAGTATGTAAAAATATGGAATGCAAAAGAGGCAGCGGTCATCTATCTCCCACGGCATCATTAATCTTGGGAGATGATTTTAGGCAAAGATCGCCCTTGTCCGCCCCTGTGCTCAGCTGACGCTTACGCCGACGTTGAGGCTCCGAGACTTGAATGGATGACCTGACTTGACCTGAAGGAAATAGTAAGAAAATGTATTGTGACCATAAAAGTGAATTTTTACTGTTTACAATATGTCTTGAAACATGTTTTAGGTGAAAGGTTAAGTCCTCTCTCGCTTACCGTCATCAAAATCATAAGTCACAAAAGCTTATCTCTTTAGATGCTCAAGGTGATTAATTCTTACAGGTTTTTTTATCCGTAACAGTGACGTTTATGGTAATGATATAGTCTTAATGGAACTGGCAATGCCATTTGCTTTTTCTATTTTTGAAGATGGGAAAGTAACTCTGGTAATTCTCATGGAAGCGTCTATGATATTTTCCCTTCATTCAAGTCTATGATATTTTATGACATTCACAAAATACGTTCGTGGCGTCCGCAAGATAAAATAATCATGCGGTCCCAAAAATATATACGTGGCGTTAGTGAGATAAAATATATTTTCCTTGGCAAGTGAAAGGTCGAAAGAGATTGCCCCGTTTCGTGGAAGAACTCTTAGGACGCATTTAGTCCAGAATACATTTAGGTAAAGTTAATCGGAATCCCGGAAAATACTGAGCACTGGTGGCCCAAGTATCTTCTTGTTTAAGGTTTAGAGCGCCAGTATTTCTTTACGTTGATTCCTGTGACCTATTTGTTTCTCGGATGCTGTTTTCTTGTATCTCTGGTCATTCGTTGATTCAGTTTTTTTCTGTTTTTATGTTGCGATGCTTCTCTTCTTTCATAATTTTTATTAATTTTGTTAATAAATTTTGTTCTCTCGTAGTTTTCCAGGCGCCCGCATATCAAGTTATCGGATATATTTACACATTCGTAGTGAGTTTCCTTAGAAAAATAATAATTATTATGTTTCTTCTCACCCCCATCATAACGTCATGACTGCTTTTTCTATATTTACCAGAAAGAATCGTTTTATAGAATCCCTTCAATCAGTCTTTTCAATGTTTGAGAATTCCCATTGCTGTAATTAAATGCCTCATTTCTCATAATGTTTTCGTATTTTATCTCGACGATCTCTGAAATTCAGAGGAAAGATTCTCAGGGCTGAGGGAGAGAGAGAGAGAGAGAGATTATTAATAAACTTAAACATCAAATTGCCAAATCTGAGTAAAACATCATTTCGAATGGGAAGAAGGATAATTGGAGATAAAGAGAGAGAAATCACCACACCACAAAATGCGGTCACGCAAAAGGGAGAGAGAGAGAGAGAGAGAGAGAGAGAGAGAGAGAGAGAGAGAGAGAGAGAGAGAGAGACCCAAAAAACACAAAAATACGGTCACGCAACCAGGATAAATAGACAGATAGAGAAAGAGAGAGAGAGAAATAATCAAAACCACCAAAATACGGTCACGTAAAAAAGGAGAGAGAGAGAGAGAGAGAGAGAGAGAGAGAGAGAGAGAGAGAGAGAGAGAGAGAGTCCAATATTCAGTTCCTCAACATTTTGCCGTCTGTAATATACTGTGAAAATTCCGAGGACTTTTTTGGAAGGGTGCCAGATTTTAAATTTTCCCTCGGTACGAGTTTCACACTTTATGAAAAACCTTACGAGGTAACTATAAGCAAGTTTGCAAGTTCTCTCTCTCTCTCTCTCTCTCTCTCTCTCTCTCTCTCTCTCTTCTTGCGTGACCTTATTTTGTTGTGCCTTTGAATCTCTCTCTCTCTCTCTCTCTCTCTCTCTCTCTCTCTCAATTTGTCCTTTTGCGTGACCGTATTTTTGTACTATTGAATCTCTCTCTCTCTCTCTCTCTCTCTCTCTCTCTCTCTCTCTCTCTCTCTCTCTCTCTCTCTCTCTCGCATCAGATTTATTGTGTGTTGTTGTGCGAATTGATATAACTTAACTAAGTAAAATGAAATCGTATCTATATCGGAATATACGAATAGCGGTCCTCCCACATATAATTATTCCAACGCCGTGAAAATAACAAAAGTGAGATGAAGCCACAAACCTCATCAATTGCCATCTCAGCAGCTAGGAAGAAGCTGCATTGGGAAGAACAACTATTTGCGTGTAAAAGTATTTTACGTAAGGGGAAAAATAGATCGCCCTTTACCTTACTCATATTTTGACAGGTGAATAATTGTATAG
>NC_089755.1:47940120-47950120 GCF_040412425.1 Macrobrachium rosenbergii
GCCTGCTAGTCGGCGACTCGGAAATGTCTGTCTGCGATTCAGCGACCCGCAAACTCTCTTCTCTCTCTCTCTCTCTCTCTCTCTCTCTCTCTCTCTCTCTCTCTCTCTCTCTCTCTCCAAGGAAGGGGATTGAAAAGGTGGAACCCTTCGGAGGGAAATGACTGACGGATGATTGATTGATTGATGGACTGACTCGAGACAAAAGGGAGCGAGTGAACGTGAAGTGTTTTTGGGAGAAGCTGCCGCCTGGGGTCGTGTTGGGAAACAGCGCCATCTTTTGATTGGAGTGAATTTCTTTTTGTGGGATTGCAAGAAACTTGGGTTTTTTTTTTATATAGACCGAAAGATTAATGATGCTAAGCTGAGCGCTTCCTGGATGATCCCTAGAGAGGGTTGTGTTTGTTGATGATAATGATGATGATATGATGATGATGATGATGATTATTAGAAAGAACCTCTGCCAGCCGCAAAACCAAAACAAAAATCTTTAATCCTCATCCAAATTTGAACTGAATCCATCTGACTCTAATTTTTTAAAACAGCCACTCCATCTGACTCTCATTTTTTCAACGCAGCCTAACCCTCCAAAATAAGTTATGCAAATCCATCAGAAATTTTTCTAGACAGACAAACTACAGTAGAGAAAACCTAACCTCTTCCATCTGAGCGTCCTGAGGAATAATAATAATAAATATCCCATTTAATTTGAAATCTAAAGGCTTGTTCACCAAGAGTACCCAACAAAATATCAGGGAATATCCGGACGGTAAGCGAACCGTGTATCTTCTCTCGTAAGAGGAGAGGATTTCTTTAAGGCTCTGATTTATGCCAGAATTAGTTGGTGGCAGTAATGCCTCCCCCTGATTGATCTGGGATTGGTAGACGAAGCATACGCACTGTTTTACCCATCCTTCTAATAGGGGATTCTCTTCTCTCTCTCTCTCTCTCTCTCTCTCTCTCTCTCTCTCTCTCTCTCTCCCGCATCCAATTGGAGATTGCCGTATGATGCCAAAGTTTACCTGGGGTATTTTTCTACTTTGTATTTATATGAAGAAAATACGAAATGATATACCGTACATAGTCAGTTATCTAGCAGACTTAAGGCCTGGAAACTGACACGCGAAGTAAAAACAATATAGACGTATTTGAGGTTTAGAGGAGCCGTTACTCTTTTATTTTTTATTGCAGGAGGTCTATTTTATATTTATATAAAATTTCCTTTTGAATATAAACCAACCTCCATGGTAAATTTTTGTGACAGGTAAGATAATAGTTTGGGTTGATATTTTATTTCTTTCTTCTTTTTTTACCTTAAATTTGTTTTGTGTGTGTTATATTTGGTAAATATACTTTTGTGTAGACAATTGACTTATTTCGTGACGACCCAAGTTCTTATTAACGCTGGTCTCTGGTTTTTATTATAATAATCATTGTAATAAACATGAAAATCAAGCCGTTTTATATCAGTGACGTACGACCAATAATAATAATAATAGTTTAAAACCAACTTTTGTGGCAGTTGGCAGTGAATAAAACACTAAAAAATCATTAATTATATGTACATGATTTAAAGAAACTCGAATAAAACATGCTACAGAGAGAGAGAGAGAGAGGGAGAGTGCCCTGACACTGAATGACTTTTGAATGCCTTTTATAGAGCTCCATCCACAAACTTTGTACCCAAATACAGTTCATAAAAGCCGTAAGTGTATAGTTATAGGTAAACATCTGTGGACTGGTCCTTCCGCTTACATACTAAGTAGTCTCTCTTTACGGGCTGCTCTATGAGCAAGAGCCCGTGCTGGCATAAAGCCAGCTCTGTCAAAAACAACAACAAGCATTCCACATATTTTTATGGACACCATCCACAGGCCCTCGGCATCCCGTGACGTCATCGTAATAATTTGCGTTTGCTTCTTCCACTCCTTTCTTATTAGGAGTAATAATATTTATGTACTGTCAAAAATGACGATTTATAAAAGATGAAGTCAGGACAGCAAATCCTGACCTAGAGACGTTAAGTACCGTCCTGAATTTGGGACTGCTGTAGTACCTTCATTCTACCTTCATTCTGCATACTTATTCATATTTCATTGCTGAGCCATATGGTTCATTATCCTTAGGCTATTAAACGTAGAAAGAATGTTAGCATTATTATTATTATTATTATTATTATTATTATTATTATTATTATTATTATTATTATTATTATTATTAAATAAACTGCAGTTTTTCCTTTCAAAATTATCTGTTAGAGTGATAAGCTCAGGTTTTGGATGGAAATGAATAATACATAAATACTGATACAACAGAACAAACCGTGAGACATGACGGACAAGAAATTCACTTTTGATTTAAGAGACAACAAGTGTATTTAAATTGTTACTTTATATTATGCTCACGGTAAAGCTTTCTTAATAAGTTACATTGTCAGGATAGGCCATGTCAGAGCCTTGCGAGTTAATTTGTTTGTGTCTGTTGGTTGCTTAAACAACTTTTTTATATAAAATATTCAGTACTGTTGTTTGCCTCTCTATTGCTTAAAAAATCATATAAAATATTCATTACTATTGTTTGTGTATTTATTGCTCAAAAAATCATACAAAGTATTCGTCACTATTGTTTGTCTATTTGTTGCGTAAAAATATAAGTACTCGTTACTATCGTTTGTTTATTTATTGCTTTAAAAATCATATAAAAGAGTCATTGCTATTGTTCGTCTGTTTATTGCTTAAATATTATATAAAATACTCATTACTATTGTTTGCCTATTTATTGCTGACAAATCATATAAAATATTCATTACTATTGTTTGTCTGTTTATTGATTAAAAATCATAAAAAATACTCTATCATTGTATGCCTATGTATTGCTTAAAAATCGTATAAAATACTCATTACTATTGTTTGTCCATTTATTGCTTAAAAAAATCATATAAAGTATTCAGTACTATTGTTTGTCTATCTATTGCTTAAAAAATCATATAAAATATTCAGTACTGTTGTTTGTCTGTGTATTGCATAAAAATCATATAAAATATTCATTACTATTGTTTGTCTATTTATTGCTTTAAAAATTAAATAAAATGCTCATGACTATTGTTTGTTTATTTATTGCTTTAAAATCATATAAAATGCTCATTACTATTGTTTGCCTATTTACTGCTTAAAAATCTTCTTATCCACGGAGAAAAAACATTGCTTTTACAAAACAGCTGAGTTACCTCACATGTGTGTTGCTCGAAGAACAAAGACACTACTTGGGGTTCACTTTCCTAACTCGACGAAACTTTTGTCAACTTTACGTGTACTCTGAATCCGCTTACAAAAAAAAGAGAGAAAATAAAAACACTTTTTTTTTTTGTTTTGAAGCACAATTGCGAACGTCTCGAATATCGGGAAGGGGACAGGTTTGGCAAGTCTGGTTTTGGGATAAAAGGAAAGATTCTCGTGTCACATCTCTCCTTTCCCACAGGGGTGCTGCCTTCTCCCTCCCTAAATTTCCCCCTCTCTCTCTCTCTCTCTCTCTCTCTCTCTCTCTCTCTCTCTCTTTTAAATTCATTCCTCGGCAATCCAAGTTGAAAAAGTAAAAGAAGACGAAGGACCCTTTGGGGGTGGTACAAGTTTTGAAGAGAAAGAAAAACAGATGATCCATCTCAGCCTCTCTCTCTCTCTCTCTCTCTCTCTCTCTCTCTCTCTCTCTCTCTCTCTCTCTCTCTCTCTCTCTCTCTCAGCGTGGTGGCATTCCGAGTTAAACTTCGTAATTTTATAAAAGCCGAGGTCTTTGTTTTCGGTTAACATTCTTTTTTGTTTTTTGTTTCTTTTGGACGAAATTGATTCCCTTTTCCCTTGCCGAGTTGAACTTGCATTTATTTCTGTCTTTTCTCCCCCGATAGATTCCATTTCCTTTATCTTTGAAAGAGTGCAACACTTTCAACATTTTCAGAATGCAATTTGTCTTCCCTCGAAGCTCCCCGAATATCAAATTCGCAAATGCAGAAAATCCTCCTTTATTCCTCCTCGTTCTCTTGTGACAATTCCACATGCGGCAAGAAGCATGTTGCCAGATTTAACCCCCCAGGAGATTTACCTCCTTGGCTGACGTCCCGCAGATTGATTGATCGTCTTATCAGCCGGCGTAACGACGTCAAAAAGGTCATGGACGCTGGTCCTATGGAAACATGCTAATTGTAACGTCCCTTGAGAAAAGAAGGTGAAGTTTTCATGCTGAATTTGAAGCGTCGAGAGGTATGGATACACGTCACGAACGAACTGTAACATCTCTTGCGAAAAAAGTAAAGTTTTCTTCCTAAATTTGAAACGTCCAAAGATATTTTCCCGAAGATGACGTCTCTATTCGAGGAGGGCTTTAGAAATTATCAAGGTGACTGAGAACTGAAAGGTGCCTTTGTTGCCTCCAAGTTATTGAAGCCATTCTGCATGTCCAACCATGCATAAAGCTGTCCCGTTTTTTCAGTGCTTGCCCTTTAACAAGGGAGGAGGAGATTTGCCCAGAATTTACGATGGGTCGAGAAGAGACAAGCCCTCGTGACATACTCGTACACGTGCTGGGGCGCGCACTCGTACATACACACACACACACACTCATATATACATATGTGCGTGCCTGTATGTATGTAAACAGTTGACACATTGTTTTCTTTTCCATACGTGCTCGTGTAAGTATCATTTGTGGATCGATAACCAGAGAAACCTCAGTAATTTTTATCACCCACGCATTGAACTTAAAATAAAGTTTATTAGCAAAAATCTTTGCTATATAGTAGCAACAAAGATTTAATATACAGATAATAACTATATTGTTTAATAAGAGAATGAAGAATGACATAAGAACTTTGTCTGGAAATATGTTCCCTCAACCTTAACCTTGATTGTTTATTTGTAATTTAGATTTCCGTTCAATGACTCGTTCTGTTTTATGATAGCAGCCTCTTTTTAATAGAGTCACCTCTATGAATAGTTTACTTCACTACTGCAGAATTGATTTGAGCACGGTGCTTAGAATTTTATGGGGTTTATTTACATTTGCCATGAATCGAGCGCGCAAGCGCGCAGGCTTATTTTTTAAAGAGTTTTGACGTTGGAAGTTGCAGCATAGCATTTGACGTGTCCTTATGGGTATGCAACTTGCATAAAGCTCTTGTTTTGTGACATTCTCAGTTCAAGTCATGCGTATACGAATGCAGATTAGAGCACACGTGCGTAAGATTCTCTCTCTCTCTCTCTCTCTCTCTCTCTCTCTCTCTCATCATAACACACACACACACACACACACACAGTAAAAAAGTTGGTAACAATTTCTTTCTGATAACTCTCGCCTTGCAAATGCAAAGTTTCTCAAGAGCCCCTATCACTTTTAACGTCTCTTTTTTCTTTTTTTCTCTCTCCCTTGAGTGCCCAGTGAACCCGTTTTAAAATCCCCCAAGAAACTCGTAATGGCACCTTTAATGTTTTATCAAGGTGTTCTTAGCTTATCGAGAATCACATCGCTATTGGTTGATTTTGCAACCACAGGGTGTCATTGCAGTGAAATTCAATTGATATTGTTGTACAACGAAAGGTATAGTTACTGTATATGGATTTTAATGTAAAACAACATTCTCTCTCTCTCTCTCTCTCTCTCTCTCTCTCTCTCTCCTCAAATAGGTGTGGAAAAACGTTTTTCCATTTAATGTAATTATTTATCACTTATATATGTGTAAACTCACGATGCTTGCGCGTATGCTTGGTAAAATCACTTATTTAAATTTTCCCTTTTCCTGATTTGGAATGGTGTTTTAGATGTAGAGGCCAGTGAGAGGGGCCAGTCAGGCAGGGAACACAAAAGTAGGAGGAAGAGTCCAGAGTTGAGCGTAGAGGGAGGGAAAGAAAGATTAAGTAATTTCAGTTTATACTTAGCTTTTATTTAATTTATGGAATCTGCGAGACAGTGTAGAAATGTTTTTAATTTTTCAGATGTATTTTACGTCGAAATAAACTGGGGCGTGGGACATGGCAACACTGCCTATGATTGACATGTTTTGTCCTAATCCTGACCTCATATCTATCCTTTGGCCCTGACTTCTTATTTAGACGTCAACCAACAGTCACCTGAAAATTGTACCGATGTCAGGTTATTTTCAGAATATGATAAACCTGACTCGAATTTCATTGCTTCATACATTTAGTGAAAGCTACACATTTCCCGTACCATTAGACTTTCATACGTTTTTATTCACACCATCTCCTCTGGGGTCTTATTGTGACCCATTCTCGCTCGTAAAAGACACGCCAAAGTCAGGGCTTTGCCCATTCTCTAGCCTGTTATTGTTGTTTTTAAGCTGGCTATAAGCCAGCACGGGCTCTTGCTCGTAGAGCATCCCGTAATTCTCTGGCCAATTATAAAAATACGTTTTATCTTTTTAGGATTTTCGTCCTTTTAAATTGTCAATTAATGTAATATCCTTCATTCCTTGCAGTGAACTAGATGCCTTCATCTACGACGCAACTGTCTTGGACTACCGGGTGGGCCAAGACGACGACTGCCAAATTCTAACGGTGGGGTCTTGGTACTCGATGTCCGGTTATGGCCTGGCTTTTCCCAGGGGCTCCAAGTACCTCAGTCTCTTCAATAACAAGCTTATGAGCTATAAGGATAATGGTAAGTCTCCTTTATGTTTTAATATTTATTTAATTCAGTTTTTATTTCTTTTTATAATTGAGGGAATGATTCGGTTTGAATTTTTCAAAGGGCCTGATAGCTAGATGCAGAAAGACCATCGAAGAATTTGGTTTGTCTACACAAAATAGGTCCGGTTGCAAGAGTCTTGAGTTCTTACTCAGACAACAAACTTTAATATATATTATGGCCTACTTTTATGGATTCCTCAAGGACTGCGAGATTAGTGTATTGCCGATTTAGTTTCATTTAAATTTACAAATGAATTTATTTCTCATTATACATATCAGATTTACAATTACAGTCAAAATTGTAAATTCTCGATTAACATTGAAAAGGCTTAGCATTTTCTCATTATTTTTACATCTTTTCACTCTGTTATTTGTCTTCATGATGAATCGTCAGTGTTCCTCGTTAACCCTTCCTTTAGTTATATGTTCTACAGTTATTATTGTTATTATTATTATTATTTCCAAACCCAAAAGACTACTGTATATGAACCTTCATGGCAATCATCCACTGAGCAGAACTCCCCCTCGTGAAAAATGTATAGACAACGACGAACGGAGTAGAATCGAATGCATATAACAGATAAAAAAGAGAAGACGCTGAAACGTTCGTAATTAAAACTGATAACAGTAAACACTTGCAGCCTTTCTCGCCATTAAGACCGTCTCCTGACCCCTTTCCTTACTGTTTATCGACACTACATCAGAGATATTGCTTCGGAGAATCCCCTTCGTACATTAACGTCTGAAAGATGACTTGTTGTTTCATAGTGTGCTCTGGTTATTGCGCCGCTGAATCCATCGATAGTTATGTTGATATGCTGAAGTTACGCGTCTGGCTTCGTGTGGAGTTGGGCGTTGATCTGCGTAGGTTTTTATGTCCCGTGGTTAACTTGCGGGTTTTTAAATCTAATATGTTTTTGTGTCTTGATTAACTTACGGGTTTTTAAATCTAATATATTTTTTTTGTCTTGGTTTACTTATGGGTTTTTAAATCAAGGATGTGTTTATGTCTTTGTTCACCGAACGAGTGCTCAAATTAAGTATGTTTGTATCTTAGTTTCACGAGCGGATTTTAAATCAAGTATGTGTTTATGTCTTTGTTTAACGAACTGGTTTTTAAAGCAAGTGTATGCTTTTAACTTTGTTTCACGAACAGGTTTTTAAATCAAGTATATGTTTTTGTCTATGTTTCACGAACGGATTTTAAATCAAGTTTGTGTTTATGTTTGTGTTTAATGAACGGGTTTTTAAATCAGTGTGTGTGTATGTCTTTGTTTAACGAACGGGTTTTTAAAGCAACTATATGTTGTTTAACGAGCGAGTTTTCAAAGCAAGTATATGTTTTTATCTTTGTTTCACGAACAGGTATTTAAATCAAGTATGTGTATAAGTCTTTTCTGACTTATAAATTTTTAAATCAGATATGTTTTTGTCTTTGTTTAACGAACGGGTTTAAAAATATAGATATTTTTGTCTTTGTTTAATTTACGGGTTTTTAAACCAATCTGTATTCTTGTCTTTGTTAAAGACGAAGTTTTTAAATCTAATTCGTTTGAAAGCCTTTGGTAACTTACTGATTTGTTTAAATATAGTATGCTTGTATTAGTTTCCTAACTTACTGGGTTTTACTTCGGGTATTAGTGCTTTATGTACATGACAATTATACAGAAATTAAGAACATTGTCACTGGTGGAAGTTTATTTTGTGCACGTTCGTGAGTTAACATTGCCCTGGATCAAGTGTCTTTTTGTGTTAAATTTTTTTCCTGATTCAAGTCAAATCTTAATATAGTCAATATTTAACCCTCCATCATGTGTGTGTGTGTGTGTGTCTGTACATAAATATATATAATGAATGTTTCTTTGCGTCTGTTTGTTTTTGCCGTGTTGTAGGGTTGTGCCCGCCCTTTCACAACTCCTGAAACACAATCTGTTTATTTTATTCTTCAAAGGACTCTTTATTGGTCTGTTTGCTCTGCCCTTGAAGGGACTCGAATGACAAAAATCGTATTTTCACCCGGGTTTACTCAAGCCTTGTTTGCTGTGGACGGAATTCCTTGAATGTACGTTTTCTCTGAAATTTACATCTCTTCGCATTAAACGCCCACTCTTCTCTCTCTCTCTCTCTCTCTCTCTCTCTCTCTTTGTGAAATGGAGTGGCAAGCTCCTTCTCCCCCCACCCCCATTCGACTCCCTATCTCAGTGGGTCGACTGGGTGAATGGCAGTTTGATACACATACACACACACACACACACACACACACACACATATACATATATATGACTATTTATCACATCACCGTGATTCATATACAATCAGAGAAGAACATCTTAATATCCATCACTCTACTCAAGTAATATATTTATATATGTTACTGGAAGGGGAATTTTTAGGTGATAATAAGTCCATTGATGATTTGGAATAGGATGATGAATCAGGCTTTCACAAACAATGGCCACAAGAGAGGCAACCTCCTTGTGGCCGACTGGTTAGTGTGTCACTGTAAGTCCTGATTCCCCTGTCCGTCGCTGGTTGATCCTGTCCCCTCTTGTGGCCGACTGGTTAGTGTGTCACTGTAAAAGTCCTGATTCCCGTCCGTCGCTGGTTCGATCCCACGGGACGGTGGGACTTATTATCACCTAAAATTCCTTCGGTAACATATATGAAAATATATTACTTCCGAGGTAGAGGAATTGATATTAAAGGACGTTTGTAGTTTTCTGATAATACATATATATATATATATATATATATATATATATATATATATATATATTATATATATATATATATATATATATATATAAGTAGATAGACTTGTAAATTATGAAAAAAAATAATATAAACCGTCAGTGAATAAAACAAAACAAAATTTGACAAAGAGATGGCAAGGAAAAATGGATTGCTTTGTAAATTTTCGAGTGAGAAAAGAAAAGGTGACAGGAAACCTGAAGTGAAAATCTTGGCACGTAGAAGCTGGAATAAGACTCAGAGGCTGTGAGAGAGAGAGAGAGAGAGAGAGAGGTGGGTAGAATGCCATAGCGTGGGAGTGCTAGAAGCCAAGGTATTGGTGTGGGTGGTAAAGAATGAGGAAAAGACAGAGAGAGAGAGAGAGAGAGAGGGAGAGAGAGAGAGAGAGAGAGATGAGAAACAGGATGGCGAGAAACCGGTTGAGGTTGGGAAAAGAATTTATCAGTGTAAAAAAAAATTGATGAATAAAAAGCGATAAATCCAAGATCTAAAAACAGGAGGTGGTGAAAGATAAGAGGTAAGAGGTGAGAAGTATGTTTCTCTAAAATGAGACTTGCCCT